>NW_026020312.1:1151891-1586243 GCF_900185275.1 Solanum verrucosum | reverse complement strand
TCAATCGTCCTCGAAAGAACAAGGACTCACCACTGATATTGCTGAATACGGTTCGGGAACTGATCTCCACGTGATTTGCATGCTGAGGACATGATCCTACATCACGAGAAAATGTAGCGTAGAATATGGTCAGTACTTGTAAGGTACTGAGCATTCATGATAGGATAAAGCTGAACAAATATATATAACTGAATAAAACATATTGAACAATGATATAATATGAATATCATGAATAAGGGTTTAGGTAATTGGGTTAGGGTTTTAGGTTAGGTATAAAGTTTAAATTTATCTAGGATTCCTTTAGGTTAAGTGTTTTTTCGATTTTGGATTTTAAAAGATATTTTAGGATCATTATTTTTTTTATAGTTTAGGGGTTATTAGGGCTAAGGGTTTTAGATTAAGGAATTTTTTTAGGGTTCTTAAGGTTAGTTTAAGGAAATTTTAGTTTTAGTGGTTTTAAAGGTTTTTAGAGTTTTTTTGTATTTAGGTTTTTCTTAGGATTTAGGGTTTCTTAGGGTTTAGGGCTTCTTAGACTTTCAAGTGAAAGGTTTAGCGTTTAGGGTTTAGGTCCTAAGCTTTCGGGTTTGAGATTTAGGGTTTCGGGTTTAAGGTTAGGAATTTTTAGGTTTATGATTTTTATGATGAGGCTTTTTAAATGTTTTTAGGGTTTCTTAGGTTTTTTTTAAGATTTTGGGTTTCTTAGGATTTAGGGCATAGTATTTTAAGTTTAGGGTTTAAAGGGATTTGTTGTGTTTTTTGGGGAATTATAGTCGTAGTGGTTTTCAAGGGTTTTAGGGTTTAAGGTTTGTTAGGGTCTAGGGTGTTTTTTAGTGTTTCATAAGGTTTGGGGTTTTGGATTTAGCCCTACGTTTTAGAGTTAAGGATTTAGAGTTTCTTAAGGTATATAAGATTAGGCATTTTGGATTTCATAGGGATTTGTTTTATTAGGATTTTTAGGTTTTAGGGTTCTGGGCTTAAGATTTTCTAGGGTTTATTTGGTTTAGGGTTTAAAGGGTTTTTAGGATTTTTGTGGTTTTTTACGATTAAGTGATTCTTACGCTTTAAAAGCCTCAAACTGACTAGAGATGCTGGACATGCCCCAAGCTAACTCTAGCAAAACTTAAACTAAAATGGAAGACTGAATATAAAACATGTCAATCGTCCTAGAAGAACGGTGACTCATCACTGATATTGCTAAGGACCTGAACCTACTTAATGAGAAGATGTAACGTAGAATATGTGTTAGCACTTGTAAGGTACTGAGCATTCATGATAATATAAAGTTGAACAAATATATATAACAGCATACAACATATTGAAAAATGATATAATCTGAACATGATGAATAAGGGTTTAGGGTTTTAAGGTTGGAGTTTATAACTTAAGCTTTTCTAGGATTTTTTTAGGTTAAGTGTTTTTTTCGAGTTAGGATTTTTAAAGATATTTTTGAATCATTATTGTTTTTATGGTTTAGGGGTTCTTAGGGTTTTAGATTACGGAATTTATTTAGGGTTTTTAAGGTTTGTTTTAGGGATTTCTAAAGGGTTTTAAAGGTTTTTAGGGTTTTTTAGTGTTTAGTTTTTCTTAGGATTTAGGGTTTAGGTTTAGGGTTTTAAAAAGTTTTTAGGGTTTTTTTAGGGTTTCTTTACGTTTAGGGTTAAGGGCCTTGGTTTAGGGTTTATGGTTTAGGCCCTAAGATTTCGGGTATAAGGTTAAGTGTTTTTTAGGGTTTATGGATTTTTTAGGTTTATGGTTTCTTAGGTTTTTTTAAAATTTTGTATTTCTTAAGATTTACGATTTCTTAGGATTTAGAGCATAGTATTTTCAGTTTAGATTTTTTCAGGGCTTATTGTTTTAAAGGGATTTATTGTTTTTTGGGGTAGTATAGTCTTAGAGGTTTCCAAGGGTTTAAGTTTTCTTAGGGTCTAGGGTTTTGTTTAGTGTTTCATATTGTTTGGGGTTTAGGGATATGGTTTAGAGTTAAGGATTTAGATTTTCTTAAGGAATAGGATTATGCGTTTAGGATTTCTCAGGGTTTGGGATTAGGTTTTAGCACTATGGATTAGAGTTAAAGATTTAGAGTGTCTTAGGGTATACGATTTAGCGTTTAGGATTTCTTAGGGTTTGTTTTTTATGGGTTTTTAGGGATTAGGGTTTAAGATTTACTTGGGTGTTTTTAGGTTTAGGGTTTTTAGGATTTTTGAGATTTTTTACGATTAAAGGGTTTTTAGGGACTAAAAGCCTCTAACTGACTAGAGATGCTGGGACATGCCCCCAGCTAACTCTAGCAAAACTTAAACTACAATGGAAAACTGAATATAAAACATGTCAATCGTCCTCGAAGAACGAAGACTCGCCACTGATATTGCTGAATACGGATCGAGAACTAATCTCTACGTGATTTGCATGATGAGGATACAATCCTACATCACGAGAAAATGTAGCGTAGAATATGTGTCAGTACTTGTAAGGTACTGAGCATTCATGATAGGATAAAGTTGAACAAATATATATAAATGAATAAAGCATATTGAACAATGATATAATATGAATATCATCAATAAGGGTTTAGGTAATTGTTTTAGGGTTTTTAGGTTAGGGTTTAAAGTTTAAATTTATCTAGGATTATTTTAGGTTAAGTGTTTTTTTCGATTTTGGCTTTTACAAGATATTTTAGGATCATTATTGTTTTTACAGTTTAGGGGTTCGTAGGGCTAAGGGTTTTAGATTAAAGAATTTTTTTAGGGTTTTTAAGGTTAGTTTTAGGGAATTTTAGTTTTAATGGTTTTAAAGGTTTTTAGAGTTTTTTGTAAATAGGTTTTTCTTAAGATTTAGGGTTTCACCATTTTTCGTAGCGGAACTGGTAGCTGGGGGATTCATGGAAGTGGTAGTGTGGTAGGTGGTAGTGTGTTAAGTGAGTATTTTATTTTAAAGATTTTTTTGTAGTATTCTTTTGCTAAATGTCTTAATCTTGATATCCCTTTAATGTTAATTTTTGGTAGTGTGAAATTCATGGTAAAATGTAATAATATTTATTGTAATATTCTTCCGATAGTTGTTTTAATCTGAATATTTCTTTAATATTATTTATGATATATTCAAGATATAACATATCTTCGGTTCTTTGGTACATAGATAAATTTTCCTCTATTAATTGTTCTAATAGTTTTATATCTTCCATAGATTCTATCCAATATTGTAAATATTCGTAATTCATTTTAATCTGAATTTATTTCTAAATCGTACCATTCTATTCTTTCATTATCTAAATATAGATCTTGTAAATCTATCTCATACCATTCTTGATTTAATATATTTTCTGATTCGTAGTCATCAAATATTTTTTCCCATATGATTCTTCTTAATTCAATTATTTCTATACCGTTAAGTATATATAAGATTAACGTTTCATAATTTTTTATCATCTCGTCATGCATATATGTAATCATGTTCGTTGTTTATGCAGTTTTTATTTTCAAATTATTCCTTCCTATCATATTCATAATTGATTAAATTCATATTAGATTATTATGAACTAGATTATCTTTATCATGTTTTCCTGTCACTAGCATCGTACTTTAGCGGATACTTTCTTCTTATCAGCGCCTCAACTTTGTTTACTCCCCTAAACGGCTTCCTCGCCTACCGGTTTCAACATTAGGATGGCATAGTATAGAAGTTTTCTCCCTGTTTCCAGTGTGCTAATAAACTAGAAATCATGATTCAAATAATTCTAATACATAATAACTAACATAAATTTATTCAATCATATATATGATATTCAGGAATATATGAAATTAGTTCTGCATATTTTTTGAACAAAATACCTTTGCCTCTTGCTTAGCCATGCTATCTGAAATATCTGACTGGATTTCAGATTTATCCATTAACTTTTAAGTATTTTTATATCTTAAGAGAGTTTTTTGAGAAGAGAGTTTTTATTTAAGTTAGGCAATGCCTGCCTTATAACATTTACATCCGATTCCTTATATAGACATACAAACTTACTATTCTAAATACTTATCCTAACACGTTTTTTACGCGTTTTTTACACCTGTCCACTACTATTTACTACTATTCATGACTACTATTCATGAATAGTTCCTATTTTATCTTATTAAGACTTATTTACACCTAACTTTTACACTTGTCTAATATGCACATGCATGCTACTTTTTACTTTACGACTTTTATTTACAATCTACACTATCTACATTTGTCATTATTTGATGACAAAAGACCCATACCTACTTCATATCTATCTTATGACACATATCTTTACATATCTTGACAACTTTACATTATTACATATCTTCCTTCCGTTCTTATCTTTGACATAACTTTTTCCGCTTATCTTCTTCTTGTTTTCTTCCTCGTTAATTATTCCAGCTGGACATCTGGAATTATATTATCTTCTCTGTTGCACTTTGAACATATATGGTCCGGATATTTATGACCAATTAGTTTACAATATCTGGTTAATAATTCTGCTGAAATAAATCCTTCTTTTAATGCTCGCGTCGTAGGTCGTTCTTCTGGCTTAAGTAATGATAAAATCCATCTCTGGACTTCATCCATATCTGCTTTCCTTAGCTCTCTTGAATTGGAATAAATCATTAACTGGTCTCTTGCATAGTAGCTCCATATAGCATTTCCATTTAAATAATTATTTGCTAACTCTTGTATGATAGTTGATATACCAATTATTCTTTTGTTGGCATAAAAACTTGGTATCTCTATTTTGCATATCTCTTCTTGTTGTCCGATATCCTCGGGTATAATCATATCTTTAGTCAGTCCTATCTTGATAACCTGTATCGGAGGTTTTATCTCCTCGTATAATATCTCCGCCGGTGCTGTATAGAATTTTATATAAAATAAATTTCCTTTCGTAACTCTTTTGTATGTGATAAATGCTTTGTGTAGTTCCGGTATTCCACTAACTTCTTCTCCGTCGTATGTGTATACGGTATTTAACAGTCCGTAGTTGTAACATGTTCTTACTAAATTAGCATTAGTTTTCGGTTGCGCAATTAACTTATTATATCCTTGTAACTTTTGTGTCAAATAATCTTGGTTTGGTTCTTTTGTAGTTGATCTGGGGTTGCGGTTTAAATAGGTTTGGATTTTGTGGATATTTTCAATATAGGTTCGTGTGATGTAGTTATATGTCTTTTTCTCATTTTGATTTTGTAAACTATCTGCGTATGTAGATGTTTGTGGTTCTATAGACACATGTCTAGGTGTCCTTTGGGTGAATGGTTTTGCAAATAGCTGGTTTAAGTTAGCATTTTTATGTTGTTTATCGCTAACTTGTTTGCTTGTACCTACAGCTGTATTTAAACAAACGTTATGGGTTTTAAGGAGTTTCCCATCGTCTCCTTTTAGCTCTGGGTTTTTTCCGTCTTCCGGTCGACGTAGCTCCGCATTTTTATAGTCATGCTGCTGACTAGCTTTAGACTTCAGATTATCTTCATTAGTCTTTAGCTTTTGTATCTCGTTGTCCATACTGTCCACTTTTATACAAAGTGTAGTAATGGCTTTGAGTAGTTTTTCAATTGTATCTTCTTCCTCAGTCTCAGTCTGAGTAGCTTTGTCTTGATAAGTAATCTGCAATAACATTCTTATCAGTTTTTATTACTTCAATTGTAAATGTAAAATTTAATATATTTAATACCAATCTCCTTATTTCTTTTGTTGTTACCGAATCTTGTATTTTTCTTGTTAGCCACCATTTTACTTGTGTATTATCTGTCCTTATAATAAATTTGTTATATACAATATATGGTTCAAATGATAATAAACACTTATACACTGAATATAATTCTTTTCTATTTATTTCCCATTTTATTTCAGTATTATTAAATGTTCCTGAATAATACCTGCAATGATGTTCTATCGTAGTGTCATCATACCTGTATTTTAGTATTCCTCCATAACTTTTTTCACTCGCATCTGATTCTATTATATAAGTAAATTTTTTGTTCTCATCTGGAAAATATAATTTAGGTAAGTTTTTACATAATAATTTTACCTTTTGTATTTGTATTTGGTCTTTTTTATCAAACTGGTATTCTATATCTTTCTTTAATTTTTGTTGTAATGGTTTTAAATTCTCTGCTAATTTTGGTATGTATTCTCTTACTTGATTTACTAGTCCTAAGAATGATTGTAATTTCTTTTTTGTGTCTAGTTGTTCATTTGAGTTAATTATTTTTTGTACTATATGTGTTTGCATTTTTATTCCGTTTTTATCAATTTGTATTCCTAAGAATTCTATTTGATTTTTCATTATATCAGCTTTCTTTTTACTTAGACTTATACCTGAATATTCTATTATGTGTATAAATTTTTCTAATAATCTTATATGTTCATCTTGTGTTTTGGAATATAATAATATATCATCAATGTACACTACACAATTTTCTATTTGTTTAAAGTAATTGTCCATAAAGTGTTGATATCTACCTGGTGCGTTTTTATATCCAAATGGTAATACATTCCATTCATAAAATTCTTGTGGTACAGTGAATGCTGTTAGTTTTTTAGATTCTTCTTCTAGTTTTAAGTGATAAAATCCTGATTTACAATCAAATTTGCTAAAATAATTATATCCTTGTATTTGTCTTATCTTTAGTATTTTATTTGGTATTGGATAATTATATGTTTTAGTTTTTGCATTTAAATTTCTATAATCAATAACCATTCTACTTTTTCCTCTTTTTTGTTCACTATGTTTATTTACGATAAATGTCGGGCTTGTATGCTTACTATTGCTTTCTTGTATATATCCTTTTTCTAGTAATTCATCTATATGTATCTTAAATTCAGTTAAATCATTAAAATTGTACTTTAATGGTTTTTGGGTTATTATACTGTTATTATCAATTAGCTCAATTTTTACTTTTGTTTTATGTTTTTCCCATCCTTGTAAAGGATCCTCACTATATAATAATTCTAACTTATCTTGAATTATTTTTACTTTATCTATAGAGAATATAATTAATTCTATTTTAGGGTCTTCTTCTTTTATATTTTCTAATTTTTGTGTAATTTTTTCACTTCCTTTTATCCATTCTGTTGTTTTTCATTTTTTATTATTTACTCTTTTTGCTCCTATTTTTTGTTTACACGGTGTTGTAAACCACCAGTGTGTTTTTGTTATTACATGTGGGTATAATTTTTCTAAAAATGGCATTCCTAATAGCATATCTTTTGTAGTTAATTCAAAGTTATATATTTCTTCTATAGTTAATATTTTATCCCATATTTGTACTTTTATATTTTTTGCCTTATATGTGATCATGCTTCCTTCATTATTAAATCTTGTTACTACTATCGGTGTTTTTAATTTTTCCCACTTATCTTCTGGTAAACAATTGTATTTACATATATTAGCTTCTGCTCCCGTATCTATCATTGGTGTATAATATCGGTTGTAATATCCTTCTATTATTATCTTTGCAAGTATATATATTTTCATATTTTTATTTTCATATTTTTATCATACCAAAGTCCTTTTTATTATTACTCTTTTATTTTCATAATTTATTGTTAACTGTTTGTCTTCTAGATTATATGGTTTTACTTGTTCCAACCATTTTATTCCTAAAATGATATTTTCATTTCCTTGATATATTTTGAATTTTATTACTATTGGTACTCCTCCGATGATTATTTCCTTTTCCGTAGTTTCTTCGGTATACATTAATGCTTTTGGTAGTTCGGAGCATGATTGTTCAATAGTTATTATTTCATCTTCCGTTACTAATTCTCTTGTAATATAGTTTTCTTCTCATCCTGTATCTATTAATATTAAATATTTTCGTTGTTCCATTATTCCCGTTATGTAGTAATGATGTGGTTTTATATCTTCTTCTATTGATTTTTGTGGAGTTTTATCTATTCTCCTTGAGGTACTCATTTTTTATGATGTTTGGGGTATCTCATCGTTTATTCTTTTCGATGTGCTTAGTCTTTCTTTTACTATTTCTAAATCTTCTTCTATATCAATTTCATTATAACTATAATCGTTTTTATCTATGACTGTAACTATTCTTTCAAAGGGATCTTCTATTTTTATTTTATCTATTTTATTTTTTGCTGTTATTTTATGTTTTGTTGTTAGAACATATAAGTTTTACCATCTAGCTGTAAATATTTTACTTCCTGGGGCTAGTTCTATTCCTGACATTCTCCAATATAATACTAACGATTTATCTATATTTCTGTCATTTATTGCTACTGAGTAATTAGCACTTATTATAAATTTAAATTTTTGATATATGAGGTTACCTCTTACTGCACTTATTACACTTTTTTCTATGGGTTGTATAATTCTATCATCCGTTAAGTATATTTCTATGGGTGTATCTATTCCTTCTCTAAAACATGCTTTTATTAATATTTCTGTTCCTCCTAAATGTACATATTTAATTGGATTTTTAGCCTTAATATCTTGTATTTCTTTATTTATTATTCGTTTATTTATTATTGGTATTTTGGCCTTTCCTTTAGTATATTTGCAATCTATGATATGTTCTCTTTGACTTACTACATAATATTCTTCTTTTTGTCGTTTAAACCAGTTTCTTACTGTTGGTATTTCGAATATTTTTGCTACGCTTAGGTCTAATTCTTTTCCTTTTATTTGTTCAAATATACTATTATCAAATATTATTTTCTGTTCTAAATATTCTTCGTCTTGATGCTTTTCTTTATTTATTGTTTGTATATCTGCTTCAGTCATTTGTTATATTATAGGATTCATTATCTGATTCTATTTCTATGTCATTATCTATTTCATTTTTCGATAATTCATATATACTATCATTGCTTTCTAATTCATAATCTACATATTCTATTTGTGTATATTTTTCATCGTCTATTATTATTTTTGATATTTGTTTTTTCTTTGGATTTTTAGGTAATTTACAATCTCTAGCTATATGTCCTAATTTTCCACAATTATAACAAGTACATTCCGTTAGTTTTCTTTTTGGTCTATATGGTCTTTTGGTTTTGTAATTTTTTACATAGTACCTTCTTCTTGGTTTTTTATATTTGTATTTTGATCTATATTTTTTATTATATTTCTTTCTATTTTTATAATACCTATCCGTACAACCAAATTGGGGTGCTGTTTTATTTTTGCAACATGCTAAGTTTTTTACTAATATTTTTTCCATCTTTATTTCTTCTTTATGTTTTTCACATAGTTCCATAAACCATCGTTGCAAGAATTTTATTCTAGCTCCTAAGGTATCTGTTAATTCTGCTTCATTCCAACTTTTTATTACTTTTGAATTAAAAGGTTCTGGTAATTTTGTAAAATATAATTTTCTTATTTCCTTACTTTCTTCTATGCTATATGTTCCTTTATAATAATATTCTCTAAATGCACATGTATATTCATCTATGTAACACATATTACATATTGCTAATTTTGTCATTAGATTCCGATTTATGATTTTTTCTTTATTTTGTTCTTCTACCTCTGTTGTCATACTACTAAATTCATTTTTTATAGCTATTTCATATTTATATAGTATTTCCATGGTTGTAGTGGCTATTCCACCATCAAATTTTTTATTATTTCTTAAAGTTGTTAAGCTTTCATTTGTTAAATTTTGTAGCCATAATTTTACTGTTCCTATAAGTGTTCTTTCTATGTATCCTGGTGCCTCTGCTATTACTATCTTGTTATCTATTAATTGTTTTGATATGTATCCTACCCATAATTGGATTGTTTTATTTATGTCTGCTACACAGTCTAAATCTAAAAATTCATGTTGTCCAGTTATTGGTTTAGGCGTCCATTTTTTATTTAATCTTTTATCCCATGTAGTTTTTTCTTTATCATATTGTTCATAATTTTCATTATAATATTTTGGATTAAAATTTTTTGGGTTTTTTTCTCCTGATGTGCTAGGTTTTTCGCCTATGTCTACGTCTTTTGTATTTACTTCTAAATTCTTTGTATTATCTATGTTTGCTAAAAGTTTCGTATATGTTTCGCTTGTTTCCGAATGTTGTTCTAGATCATCATCGTTTATTTCATCAACTCTTATTTCGGGTAGATTATCTTGGTTATTTTCTTCTTTTTCTCCTTTTTCTCCTAATTCATCTTGTAATTGCAATTTTTCTTTAATTTTAATTATCTCATTTGCTAATTTTGTTTTTTGTTCTTTTTCTTTTTGTTTAATTTCATACATTTCTTTTAATATTGCTAGCTCTATTATTTTAGTATTCTTTACTTCTTCTAATTGTTGTACTTCCTTTTTTGCTTGTTGTTTTATTTTTTCAATTTCCGTTCTTCTATCTATTTCTTCATTTTCTTTTGTTATTCTTACCATAGCAGTTAAACTATCTTCTAGTTTTACCGTTTTTTTTTCTAACATTAAACTTATATTGTCACCTATCTTCTTATATCTTCTTCCTAGATTAGAAAATATTATCTTTATTTTTAATCCGTCATAATTTTCATATGTTTTTTCATCTATTGCGTATTCTTCTTTATTCATTTATAAATTATGTTGTAGTTTATATTCTAAGTTATTTATTTGTATTTCTAGATAAAAAATAGTCTTTCTTTGTGCTACTATAGATTTGTGACAAATTCCTGCAAATATATTACTATTAAGTCTATTTTGCCTATGTTCTAATTCTTGTCGTTTTTCTATAATTACTTCATTAAGTTTTTGTCTATATTCACTATTCTTGTTATTCATTGTATTTTTAAGTATTGAATATATTTATATTCTATTTTAGATATATTATTTATTAATTGATCTAATTTTTCATTGTCAGTCTTTGTGATATTAAGTTGTTTATATTCCGGATATAATTTATTTAATTTTCTTCTTATTTTTCTTAATTTTCAACTTGTATTTTCTTACCGTGTTTCTTATTATCCATAGTTTTAGTGGTTTTCAAAGATTTTCTTAGGGTCTAGGGTTTTTTTTACTGTTTCATAAGGTTTGGGGTTTTGGAATTAGCCCTATGATTTAGAGTTAAGGATTTAGAGTTTCTTAGGGTATATAAGATTTAGCTTTTTGGATTTCATAGGGATTGGTTTTTTAAGGATTTTTAGGTTTTAGGGTTTTGGGCTTAAGATTTTCTAGGGTTTTAAAGGGTTTTTAGCATTTTTATGGTTTTTTACGATTAAGTGGTTCTTAGGCTTTAAAAGCCTCTAACTGACTAGAAATGTTGAGACATTCCCCCAAGCTAACTCTAGAAAAACTTAAACTAAAATGGAAGACTGAATATAAAACATGTCAATCGTCCTTGAAGAACGAGGACTCACCACTTATATTGTTGAATACGGATCGGGAACCGAACTCCACGTGGTTTGAATGCTAAGGACCTGAACCTACATAACGAGAAGATGTAGTGTAGAATATGTGTCAGTACTTGAAAGGTACTAAGCATTCATGATAAGATAAAGCTGAACAAATTTATATAACTGCATACAACATATTGAAAAATGATATAATCTGAACATGATGAATAAGGGTATTGGGTTTATAACTTAAGCTTTTCTAGGATTTTTTTAGGTTAAGAGTTTTTTTCGAGTTAGGATTTTTAAAGATATTTTAGGATCATTATTGTTTTTATGGTTTAGGGGTTCTTAGGGCTTAGGGTTTTAGATTATGGAATTTATTTAGGGTTTTTAAGGTTTGTTTTAGGGATTTTTAGTTTTAGGGGTTTTAAAGGTTTTTAGGGTTTTTTAGTGTTTAGTTTTTCTTAGGATTTAGGATTTAGGGCTTCTTAGAGTTTCATAAGGCTTAGGGTTGGGGGTTTATCCCTAAGGTTTAGGGTTTATGTTTCTTATGGTTTGAGTTAAGCATTTAAGGTCTCCTAGGTTTATTTTGGGTGTTTAAGTGTTTTAGGTTTAGGGTTTTTTTAGGGTTTAGGTTTACGATTTTAAAAAGTTTTTTGGGTTTTTTTTTATGGTTTTTTACATTTAGAGTTAAGGCCTGGGACAAAGTCCTTCAGGTCGCCGGTTCGAGCCCCAGCAGGGCCACTGGAGGCATTACAAACCGGCCGCGTCTCCAGGGCCCCGTGGAACTAACCGTGGTGGACCCGCCTTGAAACAGCGGGACCCGGTGGGTACAGCTAGTCGGGTTCGCAAAGCGACGCCCGGAAACCACGTTAAAAAAAAAAAAAAAAAAAAAGAGTTAAGGCAAAAGGTTTAGGGTTTAGGGTTTAGGCCGTAAGATTTCGGGTTTAGGGTTAAGAGATTTTTAGGGTTTATGGATTTTTTAGATTTATAGTTTCTTAGGTTTTTTTGAAATTTTGAATTTCTTAATATTTATGATTTCTTACGATTTAGAGCATAGTATTTTAAGTATAGATTTTTTTCAGGACTTATGGTTTTAAGGGGATTTATTGTGTTTTTTGGGGTATTATAATCTTAGAGGTTTTCAAGGGTTTAAGTTTTCGTAGGGTCTAGGGTTTTTTTAGTGTTTCATATGGTTTGGGGTTTAGGGATTAGTCATATGGTTTACAGTTAAGGATTTAGAGTTTCTTAAGGTATAGGATTACGCGTTTAGGATTTCTTAGGGTTTGGGATTTAGGTTTTTGCTTTATGGATTAGAGTTAAAGATTTAGAGTGTCTTAGGGTATAGGATTTAGCGTTTAGGATTTCTTAGGGTTTGTTTTTTAAGGATTTTTGGGGTTTAGGGTTTAAGATTTACTTGGGTGTTTTTAGGTTTAGGGTTTTAAAGGGTTTTAAGGATATTTGTGGTTTTTTACGATTAAAGGGTTCTTAGGGACTAAAGCCTCTAACTGACTAGAGATGCTGGGACATGCCCCCAGCTAATTCTAGCAAAACTTAAACTAAAATGAAAAACTAAATATAAAACATGTCAATTGTCCTCGAAGAATGAGGACTCACCACTGATATTGCTGAATACGGATCGGGAACTAATCTCCACGTGATTTGCATGCTGAGGAAATGATCCTACATCATGGGAAAATGTAGCGTAGAATATGTGTCAGTACTTGTAAGTTCTTGAGCATTCATGACAGGATAAAGCTGAACAAATATATATAACTGAATAAAGCATATTGAACAATGATATAATATGAATATCATGAATAAGGGTTTAGGTAATTGGTTTAGGCTTTTAGGGTTAGGGTTTAAAATTTAAATTTATCTAGGATTATTTTAGGTTAAGTGTGTTTTTTTATTTTTGATTTTAAAAGATATTTTAGGATCATTATTGTTTTTACAGTTTTGGGGTTCTTAGGGCTTAGGGTTTTAGATTAAGGAATTTTTTTAGGGTTTTGAAGGTTAGTTTTAGGGAAATTTAGTTTTAGTGGTTTTAAAGGTTTTTAGATTTTTTTTTGTATATAGGTTTTTCTTAGGATTTAGGGTTTCTTACGTTTTAGGGCTTCTTAGAGTTTCATAAGGCTTACAGTTTCAAGTGTTTTAGGTTTAGGGTTAAGGTCAAAGGTTTAGGGTTTTAGGTCCTAAGCTTTCAGGTTTGAGATTTAGGGTTTCGGGTTTAAGGTTAGGAGATTTTAGGTTTATGATTTTTATGATTAGGCTTTTTAAATGTTTTTAGGGTTTCTTAGGTTTTTTTTTAAGATTTTGGGTTTCTTAGGATCTAGGGCATAGTATTTTAAGTTTAGGATTTTTTTGGGCTTAGGGTTTTAAAGGGTTTTATTGTGTTTTTTGGGGTATTATAGTTTTAGTGGTTTTCAAGGGTTTTAGGGTTTAAGATTTTCTTAGAGTCTAGGGTTTTTTTTAGTGTTTCATAAGGTTTGGAATTTTGGATTTAGCCTTATGTTTTAGAGTTAAGGATTTAGAGTTTCTTAGGGTATATAATATTTAGTGTTTTGGATTTCATAGGGATTGGTTTTTTAAGGATTTTTAGGTTTTAGGGTTTTGGGCTTAAGATTTTCTTGGGTTTTAAAGGGTTTTTAGCATTTTTCTGGTTTTTTACGATTAAGTGGTTCTTAGGCTTTAAAAGCCTCTAACTGATTAGAGATGCTGGGACATGCCCCCTAGCTAACTCTAGCAAAACTTAAACTAAAATGGAAGACTGAATATAAAACATGTCAATCGTCCTCGAAGAACGAGGACTCGCCACTGATATTGCTGAATACGGATCGGGAACCGATCTCCACGTGGTTTGAATGGTAAGGACCTGAACCTACATAACGGGAAGATGTTGCGTAGAATATGTGTCAGTACTTGAAAGGTACTGAAGCATTCATGATAAGATAAAGCTGAACAAATATATATAACTGCATACAACATATTGAAAAATGATATAATATGAACATGATGAATAAGCGTTTAGGGTTTATAACTTAAGCTTTTCTAGGATTTTTTTAGGTTAAGAGTTTTTTTCGAGTTAGGATTTTTAAAGATATTTTAGATTCATTATTGTTTTTATGGTGTAGGGGTTCTTAGGGCTTAGGATTTTAGATTATGGAATTTATTTAGGGTATTTAAGGTTTGTTTTAGGGATTTTTAGTTTTAGGGGTTTTAAGGGTTTTTAGGGTTTTTTAGTGTTTAGTTTTTCTTAGGATTTAGGGTTTAGGGCTTCTTAGAGTTTCATAAGGCTTAGGGTTGGGGGTTTATCCCTAAGGTTTAGGGTTTATGTTTCTTATGGTTTGAGTTTAGCATTTAAGGTCTCCTAGGTTTATTTTGGGTCTTTTAGGTGTAGGATTTAGGGTTTAAGTGTTTTTGGTTTAGAGTTTTTTATGGGTTTAGGTTTATTGTTTTAAAATTTTTTTAGGGTTTCTTTACGTTTAGGGTTTAGGGTTTAGGCCCTAAGATTTCGGGTTTAAGGTTAAATTTTTTTTAGGGTTTATGGATTTTTTAGGGTTATGGTCTCTTAGGCTTTTTTATAATTTTGGATTTCGTAAGATTTACGATTTCTTAGGATTTAGAGCATAGTATTTTAAGTTTAGATTTTTTTAGGGCTTATGGTTTTAAATGGATTTATTGTGTTTTTTGGGGTATTATAGTCTTAGAGGTTTTCAAGGGTTTAAGTTTTCTTAAGGTCTAGGGTTTGTTTAGTGTTTCATATGGTTTGGGGTTTATGGATTAGTCCTATGGTTTAGAGTTATGAATTTAGAATTTCTTATGGTATAGGATTATGCGTTTAGGTTTTTTTTATAGGGTTTGGGGTTTAGGTATGGTTTGGGGTTTAGGGATTAGTCCTATGGTTTAGAGTTATGAATTTATAATTTCTTAAGGTTTAGGATTGTGCGTTTAGGATTTCTTAGGGTTTGGGGTTTAGGTTTTAGCCCTATGGATTAGAGTTAAAGATTTAGATTGTCTTAGGTTATAGGATTTACCGTTTAGGATTTCTTAGGGTTTGTTTTATAAGGGTTTTTAGGGTTTAAGATTTACTTGGGTGGTTTTAGGTTTAGGGTTTTTAGGATTTTGTGATTTTTTACGATTAAAGTGTTCTTACGGACTAAAATCCTCTAACTGACTAGAGATGCTGGGACATGCCCCCAGCTAACTCTAGCAAAACTTAAACTAAAATGGAAAAATGAATATAAAACATGTCTATCGTCCTTAAAGAACGAGGACTCACCACTGATATTGCTGAATACGGATCGGGAACTGATCTCCACGTGATTTGCATGCTGAGGACATGATTCTACATCACGAGAAAATGTAGCATAGTATATGTGTCAGTACTTGTAAGGTATTATGCATTCATGATAGGATAAAGCTGAACAAATATATATAACTGAATAAAGCATATTGAACAATGATATAATATGAATATCATGATTAAGGGTTTAGGTAATTGCTTTAGGGTTTTAAGGTTAGGATTTAAATTTTAAATTTATCTAGGATTATTTTAGGTTAAGTGTTTTTTTCGATTTTGGATTTTTAAAGATATTTTAGGATCATTAATGTTTTTACAGTTTAGGGGTTCTTAGGGCTTAGGCTTTTAGATTAAGGAATTTTTTTTAGGGTTTTTAAGGTTAGTTTTAGGGAAATTTAGTATTTAGGTTTTTCTTAGGATTTAGGGTTTCTTAGGGTTTAGGGATTCTTAGAATTTTAAGTGTTTTAGGTTTAGGGTGAAGGTCAAAGGTTTAGGGTTTAGGTCCTAAGCATTCGAGTTTGAGATTTAGGGTTTCGGGTTTAAGGTTAGGAGTTTTTAGGTTTATGATTTTTATGATTAGGCTTTTTAAATGTTTTTAGGGTTTCTTAGGTTTTTTTTAAGATTTTGGGTTTCTTAGGATTTAGGGCATAGTATTTTAAATTTAGGATATTTTTGGGCTTAGGGTTTTAAAGGGATTTATTGTGTTTTTTGGGGTATTATAGTTTTAGTGGTTTCCAAGGGTTTTAGGGTTTAAGGTTTTCTTAGGGTCTAGGGTTTTTTTTAGTGTTTCATAAGGTTTGGGATTTTGGATTTAGCCCTATGTTTTAGAGTTAAGGATTTAGAGTTTCTTAGGGTATATAAGATTTAGCGTTTTGGATTTCTGAGGGTTTGGTAATAAGGGTTTAGGATTTTTAGGTTAGGGTTTATAGCTTAATCTTTTCTAGGGTTTTTTAGCTTAAGTGTTTTTTTTGAGTTAGGATTTTTAAATATATTTTAGGATCATTATTGTTTGTATGGTTTAGGGGTTCTTTGGGCTTAGGGTTTTAGATTATGAATTTTTTTTAGGGTTTTTAAGGTTTGTTTTAGGGAATTTTAGTTTTAGTGGTTTTAAAGGTTTTTAGAGTTCTTTTGTATTTAGGTTTTTCTTAAGATTTAGGGTTTCTTAGGGTTTAGGGCATCTTTGAGTTTCAAGTGAAAGGTTTAGGGTTTAGGGTTTAGGTCCTAAGCTTTCGGGTTTGAGATTTAGGGCATCGGGTTTAAGGTTAGGAGTTTCAAGTGTTTTAAAGGGTTTTTAGGATATTTGTGATTTTTTATGATTAAAGGGTTCTTAGGGACTAAAAGCCTCTAACTGACTAGAGATGTTGGGAAATGCCCCCAGCTAACTCTAGCAAAACTTAAACTAAAATGGAAAACTGAAAATAAAACATGTCAATCGTCCTCGAAGAACAAGGACTCACCACTAATATTGCTGAATACGGTTCGGGAACTGATCTCCACGTGATTTGCATGCTGAGGACATGATCCTACATCACGAGAAAATGTAGCGTAGAATATGTGTCAGTACTTGTAAGGTACTGAGCATTCATGATAGGATAAAGCTGAACAAATATATATAACTGAATAAAACATATTGAACAGTGATATAATATGAATATCATGAATAAGGGTTTAGGTAATTGGGTTAGGGTTTTTAGGTTAGGGTTTAAAGTTTAAATTTATCTAGGATTCTTTTAGGTTAAGTGTTTTTTTTTATTTTTAATTTTCAAAGATATTTTAGGATCATTATTGTTTTTACAGTTTTGGGGTTGTTTGGGCTTTGGGATTTAGATTAAGGAATTTTTTAGGGTTTTTAAGGTTAGTTTTAGGGAAATTTAGTTTTAGTGGTTTTCAAGGTTTTTAGATTTTTTTTGTATTTAGGTTTTTCTTAGGATTTAGGGTTTCTTAGGTTTTAGGGCTTCTTAGATTTTCATAAGGCTTACAGTTTCCAGGGTTTTAGGTTTAGGGTGAAGGTCAAAGGTTTAGGGTTTAGGTCCTATGCTTTCAGGTTTGAGATTTAGGGTTTCGGGTTTAAGGTTAGGAGAGTTTAGGTTTATGATTTTTATGATTAGGCTTTTAAAATGTTTTTAGGGTTTCTTAGGTTTTTTTAAGATTTTGGGTTTCTTAGGATCTAGGGCATAGTATTTTAAGTTTAGGATTTTTTTGGGCTTAGGGTTTTAAAGGGATTTATTGTGTTTTTTGGGGTATTATAGTTTTAGTGGTTTTCAATGGTTTTAGGGTTTAAGATTATCTTAGGGTCTAGGTTTTTTTTTAGTGTTTCATAAGGTTTGAAATTTTGGATTTAGCCTTATGTTTTAGAGTTAAGGATTTAGAATTTCTTAGGATATATAAGATTTAGTGTTTTGGATTTCATAGGGATTGGCTTTTTAAGAATTTTTAGGTTTTAGGGTTTTGGGCTTAAGATTTTCTAGGGTTTTAAAGGGTTTTTAGGATTTTTATGATTTTTTACGATTTAGTGGTTCTTACGCTTTAAAAGCCTCTAACTGATTAGAGATGCTGGGACATGCCCCCAAGCTAACTCTAGCAAAACTTAAACTAAAATGGAAGACTGAATATAAAACATGTCAATCGTCCTCGAAGAACGAGGACTCACCACTAATATTGCTGAATACGGATCGGGAACCGATCTCCACGTGGTTTGAATGTTAAGGACCTGAACCTACATAACGGGAAGATGTAGCGTAGAATATGTGTCAGTACTTGAAAGGTACTGAAGCATTCATGATAAGATAAAGCTGAACAAATATATATAACTGCATACAACATATTGAAAAATGATATAGTATGAACATGATGGTGTTTAGGGTTTATAACTTAAGCTTTTCTAGGTTTTTTTAGGTTAAGAGTTTTTTTCGAGTTAGAATTTTTAAAGATATTTTAGGATCATTATTATTTTTATGGTTTAGGGGTTCTTAGGGCGTAGGGTTTTAGATTATGGAATTTATTTAGGGTTTTTAAGGTTTGTTTTAGGGATTTTTAGTTTTAGGGGTTTTAAAGGTTTTTAGGGATTTTTAGTGTTTAGTTTTTCTTAGGATTTAGGATTTAGGGCTTCTTAGAGTTTCATAAGGCTTAGGGTTGGGGGTTTATCCCTAAGGTTTAGGGTTTATGTTTCTTATGGTTTGAGTTAAGCAATTAAGGTCTCCTAGGTTTATTTTGGGTGTTTTAGGGTGTAGGATATAGGGTTTAAGTGTTTTAGGTTTAGGGTTTTTTTAGGGTTTAGGTTTAGGGTTCTAAAAAGTTTTTAGGGTTTTTTTTTATATGGTTTTTTACATTAAGAGTTAAGGCAAAAGGTTTAGGGTTTAGGGTTTAGGCCGTACGATTTCGGGATTAGGGTTAAGAGCTTTTTAGGGTTTACGGATTTTTTAGGTTTATAGTTTCTTACGTTTTTTAAAAATTTTGAATTTCTTAATATTTACGATTTCTTAGGATTTAGAGCATAGTATTTTAAGTATAGATTTTTTCACGGCTTATGGTTTTAAAGGGATTTATTGTGTTTTTTGGGGTATTATAGTCTTAGAGGTTTTCAAGGGTTTAAGTTTTCTTAGGGTCTAGGGCTTTTTTAGTGTTTCATATGGTTTGGAGTTTAGGGATTAGTCCTATGGTTTACAGTTAAGGATTTAGAGTTTCTTAAGGTATAGGATTATGCGTTTAGGATTTCTTAGGGTTTGGGATTTAGGTTTTAGCTTTATGGATTAGAGTTAAAGATTTAGAGTGTCTTAGGGTATAGGATTTAGCGTTTAGGATTTCTTAGGGTTTGTTTTTTAAGGATTTTTAGGGTTTAGGGTTTAAGATTTACTTGGGTGTTTTTAGGTTTCGTGTTTTAAAGGGTTTTAAGGATATTTGTGATTTTTTAACGATTAAAGGGTTCTTAGGGACTAAAAGCCTCTAACTGACTAGAGATGTTGGGACATGCCCCCAGCTAATTCTAGCAAAACTTAAACTAAAATGGAAAACTAAATATAAAACATGTCAATCGTCCTCGAAGAACGAGGACTCACCACTGATATTGCTGAATACGGATCGGGAACTAGTCTCGACGTGATTTGCATGCTGAGGTCATGATCCTACATCACGGGAAAATGTAGCGTAGAATATGTGTCAGTACTTGTAAGTTCTTGAGCATTCATGACAGGATAAAGCTGAACAAATATATATAACTGAATAAAGCATATTGAACAATGATATAATATGAATATCATGAATAAGGGTTTAGGTAATTGGCTTAGGCTTTTAGGGTTAGGGTTTAAAGTTTAAATTTATCTAGGATTATTTTAGGTTAAGTGTTTTTTTTTTTTTTTTGATTTTAAAAGATATTTTAGGATCATTATTGTTTTTACAGTTTTGGGGTTGTTTGGGCTTTGGGTTTTAGATTAAGGAATTTTTTAGGGTTTTTAAGGTTAGTTTTAGGGAAATTTAGTTTTAGTCGTTTTAAAGGTTTTTAGATTTTTTTTGTATTTAGGTTTTTCTTAGGATTTAGGGTTTCTTAGGTTTTAGGGCTTCTTAGAGTTTCATAAGGCTTAGAGTTTCCAGTGTTTTAGGTTTAGGGTTAAGGTCAAAGGTTTAGGGTTTAGGTCCTAAGCTTTCAGGTTTGAGATTTAGGGTTTCGGGTTTAAGGTTAGGAGATTTTAGGTTTATGATTTTTATGATTAGGCTTTTAAAATGTTTTTAGGGTTTCTTAGGTTTTTTTAAGATTTTGGGTTTCTTAGGATCTAGGGCATAGTATTTTAAGTTTAGGATTTTGTTGGGCTTAGGGTTTTAAAGGGATTTATTGTGTTTTTTGGGGTATTATAGTTTTAGTGATTTTCAAGGGTTGTAGGGTTTAAGATTTTCTTAGGGTCTAGGTTTTTTTTTAGTGTTTCATAAGGTTTGGAATTTTGGATTTAGCCTTATGTTTTAGAGTTAAGGATTTAAGGTTTCTTAGGATATATAAGATTTAGTGTTTTGGATTTCATAGGGATTGGTTTTTTTAAGGATTTTTATGATTTTTTACGATTAAGTGGTTCTTAGGCTTTAAAAGCCTCTAACTGATTAGAGATGCTGGGACATGCCCCCAAGCTAACTCTAGCAAAACTTAAACTAAAATTGAAGACTGAATATAAAACATGTCAATCGTCCTCGAAGAACGAGGACTCACAACTGATATTGCTGAATACGGATAAGGGAACCGATCTCCACGTGGTTTGAATGTTAAGGACCTGAACCTACATAACGGGAAGATGTAGCGTAGAATATGTATCAGTACTTGAAAGGTACTGAAGCATTCATGATAAGATAAAGCTGAACAAATATATATAACTGCATACAACATATTGAAAAATGATATAGTATGAACATGATGGTGTTTAGGGTTTATAACTTAAGCTTTTCTAGGATTTTTTTAGGTTAATAGTTTTTTTCGAGTTAGGATTTTTGAAGATATTTTAGGATCATTATTGTTTTTATGGTGTAGGGGTTCTTAGGGCTTAGGGTTTTAGATTATGGAATTTATTTAGGGTATTTAAGGTTTGTTTTGGGGATTTTTAGTTTTAGGGATTTTAAGGGTTTTTAGGATTTTTTAGTGTTTAGTTTTTCTTAGGATTTAGGGTTTGGGGCTTCTTAGAGTTTCATAAGGCTTAGGGTTGGGGGTTTATCCCTATGGTTTAGGGTTTATGTTTCTTATGGTTTGAGTTTAGCATTTAAGGTCTCCTAGGTTTATTTTGGGTCTTTTAGGTGTAGGATTTAGGGTTTAAGTGTTTTTGGTTTAGAGTTTTTTATGGGTTTAGGTTTATTGGTTTAAATTTTTTTTAGGGTTTCTTTACGTTTAGGGTTTAGGGTTTAGGCCCTAAGATTTCAGGTTTAAGGTTAAGAGTTTTTTAGGGTTTATTTATTTTTTAGGGTTATGGTTTCTTAGGTTTTTTTATAATTTTTGATTTCTTAAGATTTGCGATTTCTTAGGATTTAGAGCATAGTATTTTAAGTTTAGATTTTTTTAGGGCTTATGGTTTTAAATGGATTTATTGTGTTTTTTGGGGTATTATAGTCTTAGAGGTTTTCAAGGGTTTAAGTTTTCTTAAGGTCTAGGGTTTTTTTAGTGTTTCATATGGTTTGGGGTTTAGGGATTAGTCCTATGGTTTAGAGTTATGAATTTAGAATTTCTTAAGGTATAGGATTATGCGTTTAGGTTTTTTTTATAGGGTTTGGGGTTTAGGTATGGTTTGGGGTTTAGGGATTAGTCCTATGGTTTAGAGTTATGAATTTAGAATTTCTTAAGGTATAGGATTATGCGTTTAGGATTTCTTAGGGTTTGGGGTTTAGGTTTTAGCCCTATGGATTAGAGTTAGAGATTTAGATTGTCTTAGGTTATAGGATTTACCGTTTAGGATTTCTTAGGGTTTGTTTTATAAGGGTTTTTAGGGTTTAAGATTTACTTGGGTGGTTTTAGGTTTAGGGTTTTTAGGATTTTTGTGATTTTTTACGATTAAAGTGTTTTTAGGGACTAAAATCCTCTAACTGACTAGAGATGCTGAGACATGCCCCCAGCTAACTCTAGCAAAACTTAAACCAAAATGGAAGAATGAATATAAAACATGTCTATCATCCTCGAAGAACGAGGACTCTCCACTGATATTACTGAATACGGATCGGGAACTGATCTCCACGTGATTTGCATGCTGAGGATATGATTCTACATCACGAGAAAATGTAGCATAGTATATGTGTCAGTACTTGTAAGGTATTGTGCATTCATGATAGGATAAAGCTGAACAAATATATATAACTGAATAAAGCATATTGAACAATGATATAATAAATGAATATCATGATTAAGGGTTTAGGTAATTAGTTTAGGGTTTTAAGGTTAGGATTTAAATTTTAAATTTATCTAGGATTATTTTAGGTTAAGTGTTTTTTTCGATTTTGGATTTTTAAAGATATTTTATGATCATTATTGTTTTTACAGTTTAGGGGTTCTTAGGGCTTAGGGTTTTAGATTAAGGAATTTTTTTTAGGGATTTTAAGGTTAGTTTTAGGGAATTTTAGTTTTAGTGGTTTTAAAGGTTTTTAGAGTTTTTTTGTATTCAGGTTTTTCTTAGGATTTAGGGTTTCTTAGGGTTTAGGGATTCTTAGAGTTTCAAGTGTTTTAGGTTTAGGGTTTAGGTCCTAAGCATTCGAGTTTGAGATTTAGGGTTTCGGGTTTAAGGTTAGGAGTTTTTAGGTTTATGATTTTTATGATTAGGCTTTTTAAATGTTTTTAGGGTTTCTTAGGTTTTTTTTAAGATTTTGGGTTTCTTAGGATTTAGGGCATAGTATTTTAAATTTAGGATATTTTTGGGCTTAGGGTTTTAAAGGGATTTATTGTGTTTTTTGGGGTATTATAGTTTTAGTGGTTTCCAAGGGTTTTTAGGGTTTAAGGTTTTCTTAGGGTCTAGGGTTTTTTTTAGTGTTTCATAAGGTTTGGGATTTTGGATTTAGCCCTATGTTTTAGAGTTAAGGATTTAGAGTTTCTTAGGGTATATAAGATTTAGCGTTTTGGATTTCTGAGGGTTTGGTAATAAGGGTTTAGGATTTTTAGGTTAGGGTTTATAGCTTAATCTTTTCTAGGATTTTTTTAGCTTAAGAGTTTTTTTTGAGTTAGGATTTTTAAAGTTATTTTAGGATCATTATTGTTTTTATGGTTTAGGGGTTCTTAGGGCATAGGGTTTTAGATTATGAAATTTTTTTAGGGTTTTTAAGGTTTGTTTTAGGAGTTTTGAAGGTTTTTTAGGGTTTTTTAGTGTTTAGTTTTTCTTAGTAATTAGGGTTTAGAGTTTCTTAGAGTTTCATAAGGCTTAGTGTTGGGGGTTTATCCCTAAGGTTTAGGGTTTATGTTTCTTATGGTTTGAGTTTAGCATTTAAGGTCTCCTAGGTTTATTTTGGGTCTTTTAGGGTGTAGGATTTAGGGTTTAAGTGTTTTAGGTTTAGGATTTTTTTAGGGTTTAGGTTTAGGGTTTTAAAAAGTTTTCCATATGTAGTTCAATTTCATTGTTTTTACTTAATTCTTAAGTTAAGAGAAGAAAAAAAGTCTTCTTTTTTTCATTGTCCAAGAATGTTTTTAAAAACAAACATAGGTTTTTTTATTTCAGTCATCCAATTATCTATAAAAAAAATTAGATAGAATAACTTCGACCTTTAGGGTTTTTTTAGGGTTTCTTTACGTTTAGGGTTAAGGCCAAAGGTTTAGGGTTTAGGGTTTAGGCCCTTAGGTTACGGGTTTAAGGTTAAGAGTTTTTAAAGGTTTATGGTTTCTTAGGATTTTTTAAAATTTTGGATTTCTTAAGATTTACGATTTCTTAGGATTTAGAGCATAGTATTTTAAGTTTAGATTTGTTTAGGGCTTATGGTTTTAAAGGGATTTATTGTGTTTTTTGGGGTATTATAGTTTTAGAGGTTTTCAAGGGTTTAAGTTTTCTTAGGGTCTACGGTTTTTTTAGTGTTTCATATGGTTTGGGGTTTAGGGATTAGTCCTATGATTTAGAGTTTCTTAGGGTATAGGATTATGCGATTAGGATTTCATAGGGTTTGGGATTTTTAAGGGTTTACGGTTTTGGGATTATGATTTTTTTAGTTTTTTTAGGTTTAGGGTTTTAAAGGGTTTTTTTAGTGTCTCAGAAGGTTTAGGGGATTTAAAGTTTTGTTTTTTAGGTTTTTTAGTGTTTAGGTTTTCATAGTGATTTTTAGGGTTTAGGGTTTCATAGGGTTTAGGGTTTTTAAAAAAAGATTTTTTGGGTAAATTATGGTGTAGCGCTTATTGTTTTTTTAGGTTTTTATAGGTTTAAAGTTTAGAGTTTCTTATGGTTTACGATTTAGTGTTTCTTCGAGGTTTTCAAGTTTCTTAGCGTATGTTAGGGTTTCTTGGTTAGGGTTTAGGACTGAGGGTTTTACATTTAAGGATATTTTTTGAGTTATTTTAGGGTTTATAAGGGCTAATGATTTTTCCAAGGGTTTTTCGGTTTAGGATTTTGAAAAGTTTTTAGGGTTTCTTTAGGTTTAGGGTTTAGGGTTTAGGTCCTAAGGTTTCGGGTTTCAGGCTAGGAGTCTTTTAGGGTTTATGGATTTTTTAGGTTTATGATCAGGGTTTCTTACGTATTTTTACGATTTTGGATTTCTTAAGCTTTAGGGTCTATTAAGATTCATGGCATAGTATTTTATGTTTAAGTTTTTTTAGGGCTTAGGGTTTTAAAGGGATTTATTGTGTTTTTTGGGGTATTATAATGTTAGAGGTTTTCAAGGGTTTTAGGGTTTAGGTTTTCTTAGGGTCTAGGGTTTTTTTAGTGTCTCATAAGGTTTGGGGTTTAGGTTTTAGCCCTATGGATTAGAGTTAAAGATTTAGGGTGTCTAGTATAGGACTTAGCGTTTAGGATATCTTAGGGTTTTATTTTTTAAGGGTTTTTAGGGTTTAGGGTTTAAAATTTACTTAGGTGTTTTTAGGTTTAGGGTTTTTAGGATTTTTTGTGAGTTTTTACGATTAAAGGGTTCTTAGGGACTAAAAGCAGACTCTAACTAACTAGAGATGTTTGGACATGCCCCCAGCTAACTCTAGCAAAACTTAAACTAAAATGAAAAACTGAATATAAAACATGTTAATCGTCCTCGAAGAACGAGGACTCACCACTGATATTGCTGAATATGGATCGGGAACTGATCTCCACGTGATTTGCATGCTGAGGACCTGATCCTACATCACGAGAAAATGTAGCGTAGAATATGTGTCAGTACTTGTAAGGTACTGAGTATTCATGATAGGATAAACTGAACAAATATATATAACTGAATAAAGCATATTGAACAATTATATAATATGAATATCATGAATAAGGGTTTAGGTAATTGGTTTAGGGTTTTTAGGTTAGGGTTTAAAGCTTAAATTTATCTAGGATTATTTTAGGTTAAGTGTTTTTTTCGATTTTTGATTTTTAAAGATATTTTAGGATCATTATTGTTTGTACAGTTTAGGGGTTCTTAGGGCTTAAGGTTTTAGATTAAGGAATTTTTTTAGGGTTTTTAAGGTTTGTTTTAGGGAATTTTAGTTTTACTGGTTTTAAAGGTTTTTAGAGTTTTTTTGTATTTAGGTTTTTCTTAAGATTTAGGGTTTCTTAGGGTTTAGGGCCTCTTACAGTTTCATAAGGCTTGGAGTTTCAAGTGTTTTAGGTTTAGGGTTTAGGGTTTAGGGTTTAGGTCCTAAGCTTTCGGGTTTGAGATTTAGGGCTTCGGGTTTAAGGTTAGGAGTTTCATAAGGCTTGAAGTTTCAAGTGTTTTAAAGGGTTTTTAGGATTTTTGTGATTTTTTACGATTAAAGGGTTCTTAGGGACTAAAAGCCTCTAACTGACTAGAGATGTTGGGAAATGCCCCCAGCTAACTCTAGCAAAACTTAAACTAAAATGGAAAACTGAATATAAAACATATCAATCATCCTCGAAGAACAAGGACTCACCACTGATATTGCTTAATACGGTTCGGGAACTGATCTCCACGTGATTTGCATGCTGAGGACATGATCCTACATCACGAGAAAATGTAGCGTAGAATATGTGTCAGTACTTGTAAGGTACTGAGCATTCATGATAGGATAAAGCTGAACAAATATATATAACTGAATAAAACATATTGAACAATTATATAATATGAATATCATCAATAAGGATTTAGGTAATTGGGTTAGGGTTTTTAGGTTAGGGTTTAAAGTTTAAATTTATCTAGGATTCTTTTAGGTTAAGTGTTTTTTTCGATTGTGAATTTTAAAAGATATTTTAGGATCATTATTGTTTTTACAGTTTAGGGGTTCTTAGGGCTTAGGGTTTTAGATTAAGGAATTTTTTAAGGTTTTTTAAGGTTAGTTTTAGGAAATTTTAGTTTTAGTGGTTTTAACGGTTTTTAGAGTTTTTTTGTATTTAGGTTTTTCTTAGGATTTAGGGTTTCTTAGAGTTTAGGGCTTCTTAGAGTTTCAAGTGAATGGTTTAGGGTTTAGGGTTTAGGTCCTAAGCTTTCGGGTTTGAGATTTAGGGTTTTAGGTTTAAGGTTAGGGATTTTTAGGTTTATGATTTTTATAATTAGGCTTTTTAAATGTTTATAGGGTTTCTTAGGATTTTTTTTAAGATTTTGAGTTTCTTAGGATTTAGGGCATAGTATTTTAAGTTTAGGGTTTAAAGGGATTTGTTGTGTTTTTTGGGGAATTATAGTTTTAGTGGTTTTCAAGGGTTTTTGGGTTTAAGGTTTTCTTAGGGTCTAGGGTTTTTTTTAGTGTTTCATAAGGTTTGGGGTTTTGGATTTAGCCCTATGTTTTAGAGTTAAGGATTTAGAGTTTCTTAGGGTATATAAGATTTAGCGTTTTGGATTTCATAGGGATTTGTTTTATAAGGATTTTTAGGTTTTAGGGTTCTGGGCTTAAGATTTTCTAGGGTTTTTTTTGGTTTAGGGTTTTAAAGGGTTTTGAGGATTTTTTTGGTTTTTTACGATTAAGTGGTTCTTAGGCTTTAAAAGCCTGTAACTGATTAGAGATGCTGGGACATGCCCCCAAGCTAACTCTAGCAAAACTTAAACTAAAATGGAAGACTGAATATAAAACATGTCAATCGTCCTAGAAGAACGATGACTCATCACTGATATTGCTAAATACAGATCGGGAACCGATCTCCACGTGGTTTGAATGCTAATAACCTGAACCTACTTAATGAGAAGATGTAGCGTAGAATATGTGTCAGTACTTGTAAGGTACTAAGGATTCATGAAATATAAAGTTGAACAAATATATATAACAGCATACAACATATTGAAAAATGATATAATCTGAACATGATGAATAAGGGTTTAGGGTTTTTAGGTTGGAGTTTATAACTTAAGCTTTTCTAGGATTTTTTTTAGGTTAAGTGTTTCCTTCGAGTTAGGATATTTAAAGATATTTTAGAATCATTACTGTTTTTATGGTTTAGGGGTTCTTAGGGTTTTAGATTATGGAATTTATTTAGGGTTTTTAAGGTTTGTTTTAGGGATTTCTAAAGGGGTTTAAAGGTTTTTAGGGATTTTTAGTGTTTAGTTTTTCTTAGGATTTAGGGTTTAGGTTTAGGGTTTTTTTTAGGGTTTCTTTACGTTTAGGGTTAAGGGCCTTGGTTTAGGGTTTAGGGTTTAGGGTTTAGGCCCTAAGATTTCGGGTATAAGGTTAAGTGTTTTTTAGGGTTTATGGATTTTTTAGGTTTATGGTTTCTTAGGTTTTTTTAAAATTTTGTATTTCTTAAGATTTACGATTTCTTAGGATTTAGAGCATAGAATTTTAAGTTTAGATTTTTTCAGGGCTTATGGTTTTAAAGGGATTTATTGTTTTTTGGGGTAGTATAGTCTTAGAGGTTTCCAAGGGTTTAAGTTTTCTTAGGGTCTAGGGTTTTGTTTAGTGATTCATATTGTTTGGCATTTAGGGATTAATCCTATGGTTTAGAGTTAAGGATTTACAGTTTCTTAAGGAATAGGATTATGCGTTTAGGATTTCTTAGGGTTTGGGATTTGGTTTTAGCACTATGGATTAGAGTTAAAGATTTAGAGTGTCTTAGGGTATACGATTTAGCGTTTAGGATTTCTTAGGGTTTGTTTTTTAAGGGTTTTTAGGGATTAGGGTTTAAGATTTACTTGGGTGCTTTTAGGTTTAGGGTACTTAGGATTTTTGAGTTTTTTACGATTAAAGGGTTTTTAGGGACTAAAAGCCTCTAACTGACTAGAGATGCTGGGACATGCCCCCAGCTAACTCTAGCAAATCTTAAACTAAAATGGAAAACTGAATATAAAATATGTCAATCGTCCTCGAAGAACAAGGACTCACCACTGATATTGCTGAATACGGTTCGGGAACTGATCTCCACGTGATTTGCATGCTGAGGACATGATCCTACATCACGATAAAATGTAGCGTAGAATATGTGTCAGTACTTGTAAGGTACTGAGCATTCATGATAGGATAAAGCTGAACAAATATATATAACTGAATAAAACATATTGAACAATGATATAATATGAATATCATGAATAAGGGTTTAGGTAATTGGTTTAGGCTTTTAGGGTTAGGGTTTAAAGTTTAAATTTATCTAGGATTATTTTAGGTTAAGTGTTTTTTTTTTTTTTGCTTTTAAAAGATATTTTAGGATCATTAATGTTTTTACAGTTTAGGGGTTCTTAGGGCTTAGGCTTTTAGATTAAGGAATTTTTTTTAGGGTTTTTAAAGTTAGTTTTAGGGAAATTTAGTATTTAGGTTTTTCTTAGGATTTAGGGTTTCTTAGGGTTTAGGGATTCTTAGAATTTCAAGTGTTTTAGGTTTAGGGTTAAGGTCAAAGGTTTAGGGTTTAGGTCCTAAGCATTCGAGTTTGAGATTTAGGGTTTCGGGTTTAAGGTTAGGAGTTTTTAGGTTTATGATTTTTATGATTAGGCTTTTTAAATGTTTTTAGGGTTTCTTAGGTTTTTTTAAAGATTTTGGGTTTCTTAGGATTTAGGGAATAGTATTTTAAATTTAGGATATTTTTGGGCTTAGGGTTTTAAAGGGATTTATTGTGTTTTTTGGGGTATAGTTTTAGTGGTTTCCAAGGGTTTTAGGGTTTAAGGTTTTCTTAGGGTCTAAGGTTTTTTTTAGTGTTTCATAAGGTTTGGGATTTTGGATTTAGCCCTATGTTTTAGAGTTAAGGATTTAGAGTTTCTTAGGGTATATAAGATTTAGCGTTTTGGATTTCTGAGGGTTTGGTAATAAGGGTTTAGGATTTTTAGGTTAGGGTTTATAGCTTAATCTTTTCTAGGATTTTTTTAGCTTAAGTGTTTTTTTTGAGTTAGGATTTTTAAAGATATTTTAGGATCATTATTGTTTGTATGGTTTAGGGGTTCTTAGGGCTTAGGGTTTTAGATTATGAAATTTTTTTAGGGTTTTTAAGGTTTGTTTTAGGGAATTTTAGTTTTAGCGGTTTTAAAGGTTTTTAGAGTTCTTTTGTATTTAGGTTTTTCTTAAGATTTAGGGTTTCTTAGGGTTTAGGGCATCTTTGAGTTTCAAGTGAACGGTTTAGGGTTTAGGGTTTAGGTCCTAAGCTTTCGGGTTTGAGATTTAGGGCATCGGGTTTAAGGTTAGGAGTTTCAAGTGTTTTAAAGGGTTTTTAGGATTTTTGTGATTTTTTACGATTAAAGGGTTCTTAGGGACTAAAAGCCTCTAACTGACTAGAGATGTTGGGAAATGCCCCCAGCTAACTCTAGCAAAACTTAAACTAAAATGGAAAACTGAATATAAAACATGTCAATCGTCCTCGAAGAACAAGGACTCACCACTAATGTTGCTGAGTACGGTTCGGGAACTGATCTCCACGTGATTTGCATGCTGAGGACATGATCCTACATCACGAGAAAATGTAGCGTAGAATATGTGTCAGTACTTGTAAGGTACTGAGCATTCATGATAGGATAAAGCTGAACAAATATATATAACTGAATAAAACATATTGAACAGTGATATAATATGAATATCATGAATAAGGGTTTAGGTAATTGGGTTAGGGTTTTTAGGTTAGGGTTTAAAGTTTAAATTTATCTAGGATTCTTTTAGGTTAAGTGTTTTTTTCGATTTTGGATTTTAAAAGATATTTTAGGATCATTATTGTTTTTACAGTTTAGGGGTTCTTAGGGCTTAGGGTTTTAGATTAAGGAATTTTTTTAGTGTTTTTAAGGTTAGTTTTAGGAAATTTTAGTTTTAGTTGTTTTAAAGGTTTTTAGAGTTTTTTTGTATTTAGGTTTTTCTTAGGATTTAGGGTTTCTTAGGGTTTAGGGCTTCTTAGAGTTTCAAGTGAAAGGTTTAGGGTTTAGGGTTTAGGTCCTAAGCTTTCGGGTTTGAGATTTAGGGTTTCGGGTTTAAGGTTAGGAATTTTTAGGTTTATGATTTTTATGATTAGGCTTTTTAAATGTTTTTAGGGTTTCTTAGTTTTTTTTAAGATTTTGGGTTTCTTAGGATTTAGGGCATAAAATTTTAAGTTTAGGGTTTAAAGGGATTTGTTGTGTTTTTTGGGGAATTATAGTTTTAGTGGTTTTCAAGGGTTTTAGGGTTTAAGGTTTTCTTAGGGTCTAGGGTTTTTTTTAGTGTTTCAGAAGGTTTAGGATTTTGGATTTAGCCCTATGTTTTAGAGTTAAGGATTTAGAGTTTCTTTGGGCATATAAGATTTAGCGTTTTGGATTTCATAGGGATTTGTTTTATAAGGATTTTTAGGTTTTAGGGTTCTGGGCTTAAGATTTTCTAGGGTTTTTTTTGGTTTAGGGTTTTAAAGGGTTTTTGAGGATTTTTGTGGTTTTTTACGATTAAGTGGTTCTTAGGCTTGAAAAGCCTCTAACTGACTAGAGATACTGGGACATGCCCCCAAGCTAACTCTAGCAAAACATAAACTAAAATGGAAGACTGAATATAAAACATGTCAATCGTCCTAGAAGAACGATGACTCATCACTGATATTGTTGAATACGGATCGGGAACCGATCTCCACGTGGTTTGAACGCTAAGGACCTGAACCTACTTAATGAGAAGATATAGTGTAGAATATGTGTCAGTACTTGTAAGGTATTGAGCATTCATGATAATATAAAGTTAAACAAATATATATAACAGCATACAACATATTGAAAAATGATATAATCTGAACATGATGAATAAGGGTTTAGGGTTTTTAGGTTGGAGTTTATAACTTAAGCTTTTCTCGGATTTTTTTAGTTTAAGTGTTTTTTTCGAGTTAGGATTTTTAAAGATATTTTAGAATCATTATTGTTTTTATGGTTTAGGGGTTCTTAGGGTTTTAGATTATGGAATTTATTTAGGGTTTTTAAGGTTTGTTTTATGGATTTCTAAAGGGTTTTAAAGGTTTTTACGGTTTTTTAGTGTTTAGATTTTCTTAGGATATAGGGTTTATGTTTAGGGTTTTAAAAAGTTTTTAGGGTTTTTTTTAGGGTTTCTTTACGTTTAGGGTTAAGGGCCTTGGTTTAGGGTTTAGGGTTTAGGCCCTAAGATTTCGGGTTTAAGGTTAAGTGTTTTTTAGGGTTTATGGATTTTTTAGGTTTATGGTTTCTTAGGTTTTTTTAAAATTTTGTATTTCTTAAGATTTACGATTTCTTAGGATTTAGAGCATAGTATTTTAAGTTTAGATTTTTTCAGTGCTTATGGTTTTAAAGGGATTTATTGTTTTTTGGGGTAGTATAGTCTTAGAGGTTTCCAAGGGTTTAAGTTTTCTTAGGTTCTAGGGTTTTGTTTAGTGTTTCATAATGTTTGGGGTTTAGGGATTAGTCCTATGGTATAGAGTTAAGGATTTAGAGTTTCTTAAGGATTAGGATTATGCGTTTAGTATTTCTTAGGGTTTGGGATTAGGTTTTAGCACTATGGATTAGAGTTAAAGATTTAGAGTGTCGTAGGGTATACGATTTAGCGTTTAGGATTTCTTAGGGTTTGTTTTTTAAGGGTTTTTAGGGATTAGGGTTTAAGATTTACTTGGGTGTTTTTAGGTTAGGGTTTTTAGGATTTTTGAGATTTTTTACGATTAAAGGGTTTTAGGGACTAAAAGCCTCTAACTGACTAGAGATGCTGGGACATGCCCCAGCTAACTCTAGCAAAACTTAAACTAAAATGGAAAACTGAATATAAAACATGTCAATCGTCCTCGAAGAACGAAGACTCGCCACTGATATTGCTGAATACGGATCGAGAACTGATCTCCACATGATTTGCATGATGAGATACGATCCTACATCACGAGAAAATGTAGCGTAGAATATGTGTCAGTACTTGTAAGGTACTGAGCATTCATGATAAGATAAAGCTGAACAAATATATATAACTGAATAAAACATATTGAACAGTGATATAATATGAATATCATGAATAAGGGTTTAGGTAATTGGGTTAGGGTTTTTAGGTTAGGGTAAGTTTAAATTTATCTAGGATTCTTTTAGGTTAACTGTTTTTTTCGATTTTGGATTTTAAAAGATATTTTAGGATCATTATTGTTTTTACAGTTTAGGGTTCTTAGGGCTTAGGGTTTTAGATTAAGGATTTTTTTAGGGTTTTTAAGGTTAGTGTTAGGAAATTTTAGTTTTGGTGGTTTTAAAGGTTTTTAGAGTTTTTTTGTATTTAGGTTTTTCTTAGGATTTAGGGTTTCTTAGGGTTTAGGGCTTCATAGAGTTTCAAGTGAAAGGTTTAGGGTTTAGGGTTTAGGTCCTAAGCTTTCGGGTTTGAGATTTAGGGTTTCGGGTTTAAGGTTAGGAATTTTTAGGTTTATGATTTTTATGATTAGGCTTTTTAAATGTTTTTAGGGTTTCTTAGGTTTTTTTAAGATTTTGGGTTTCTTAGGATTTAGGGCATAGTATTTTAAGTTTAGGGTTGAAAGGGATTTGTTGTGTTTTTTGGGGAATTATAGTTTTAGTGGTTTTCAATGGTTTTAGGGTTTAAGGTTTTCTTAGGGTCTAGGGTTGTTTTTAGTGTTTCATAAGGTTTGGGGTTTTGGATTTAGCCCTATGTTTTAGAGTTAAGGATTTAGAGTTTCTTAGGGTATATAAGATTTAGCGTTTTGGATTTCATAAGGATTTGTTTTATAAGGATTTTTAGGTTTTAGGGTTCTGGGCTTAAGATTTTCTAGGGTTTTTTTTGGTTTAGGGTTTTAAAGGGTTTTTAGGATTTTTGTGGTTTTTACGATTAAGTGGTTCTTAGGCTTTAAAAGCCTCTAACTGACTAGAGATGCTGGGACATGCCCCCAACTAACTCTAGCAAAACTTAAACTAAAATGGAAGACTGAATATAAAACATGTCAATCGTCCTAGAAGAACGGTGACTCATCACTAATATTGCTGAATACGGATCGGGAACCGATCTCCACGTGGTTTGAATGCTAAGGACCTGAACCTACTTAATGAGAAGATGTAACGTAGAATATGTGTCAGCACTTGTAAGGTACTGAGCATTCATGATAATATAAAGTTGAACAAATATATATAACAGCATACAACATTTTGAAAAATGATATAATCTGAACATGATGAATAAGGGTTTAGGGTTTTAAGGTTGGAGTTTATAACTTAAGCTTTTCTAGGATTTTTTTAGGTAAGTTTTTTTTTCGAGTTAGGATTTTTAAAGATATTTTAGAATCATTATTGTTTTTATGGTTTAGGGGTTCTTAGGGTTTTAGATTATGGAATTTATATAGGGTTTTTAAGGTTTGTTTTAGGGATTTCTAAAGAGTTTTAATGGTTTTTAGGGTTTTTTAGTGTTTAGTTTTTCTTAGGATTTAGGGTTTAGGTTTAGGGTTTTAAAAAGTTTTTAGGGTTTTTTAGGGTTTCTTTACGTTTAGGGTTAAGGGCCTTGGTTTAGGGTTTAGGGTTTAGGCCCTAAGATTTCGGGTATAAGGTTAAGTGTTTTTTAGGGTTTATGGATTTTTTAGGTTTATGGTTTCTTAGGTTTTTTTAAAATTTTGTATTTCTTAAGATTTACGATTTCTTAGGATTTAGAGCATAGTATTTTAAGTTTAGATTTTTTCAGGGCTTATGGTTTTAAAGGGATTTATTGTTTTTTGGGGTAGTATAGTCTTAGAGGTTTCCAAGGGTTTAAGTTTTCTTAGGGTCTAGGGTTTTGTTTAGTGATTCATATGTTTGGCTTTAGGGATTAATCCTATGGTTTAGAGTTAAGGATTTACAGTTTCTTAAGGAATAGGATTATGCGTTTAGGATTTCTTAGGGTTTGGGATTAGGTTTTAGCACTATGGATTAGAGTTAAAGATTTAGATGTCTTAGGGTATACGATTTAGCGTTTAGGATTTCTTAGGGTTTGTTTTTTAAGGGTTTTTAGGGATTAGGGTTTAAGATTTACTTGGGTGTTTTTAGGTTTAGGGTTTTAAAGGGTTTTAAGGATATTTGTGTTTTTTACGATTAAAGGGTTCTTAGGGACTAAAAGCCTCTAACTGACTAGAGATGCTGGGACATGCCCCCAGCTAATTCTAGCAAAACTTAAACTAAAATGGAAAACTACATGTAAACATGTCAATCGTCCTCGAAGAACGAGGACTCACCACTGATATTGCTGAATACGGATCGGGAACTAATCTCCACGTGATTTGCATGCTGAGGAAATGATCCTACGTCACGGGAAAATGTAGCGTAGAATATGTGTCAGTACTTGTAAGTTCTTGAGCATTCATGGCAGGATAAAGCTGAACAAATATATATAACTGAATAAAGCATATTGAACAATGATATAATATGAATATCATGAATAAGGGTTTAGGTAATTGGTTTAGGATTTTAGGGTTAGGGTTTAAAGTTTAAATTTATCTAGGATTATTTTAGGTTAAGTGTTTTTTTTTATTTTGCTTTTAAAAGATATTTTAGGATCATTATTGTTTTTACAGTTTTGGGGTTCTTAGGAGTTTTTAGGTTTATGATTTTTATTATTAGGCTTTTTAAATGTTTTTAGGGTTTCATAGTTTTTTTTAAGATTTTGGGTTTCTTAGGATCTAGGGCATAGTATTTTAAGTTTAGGATTTTATTGGGCATAGGGTTTTAAAGGGCTTTACTGTGTTTGTTGGGGTATTATAGTTTTAGTGGTTTTCAGAGATTTTAGGGTTTAAGGTTTTCTTAAGGTCTAGGGTTTTTTTTAGTGTTTCATAAGGTTTGGGGTTTTGTAATTAGCCCTAATTTTAGAGTGAAGGATTTAGAGTTTCTTAGGGTATATAAGATTTAGCGTTTTGGATTTCATAGGGATTGGTTTTTTAAGGATTTTTATGTCTTAGGGTTTTGGGCTTAAGATTTTCTAGGTTCTTTTTGGTTTAGGGTTTTAAAGGGTTTTTAGGATTTTTGTGGTTTTTTACGATTAAGTGGTTCTTAGGCTTTAAAAGCCTCTAACTGACTAGAGATGTTGGGACATTCCCCCAAGCTAACTCTAGAAAAACTTAAACTAAAATGGAAGACTGAATATAAAACATGTCAATCGTCCTCGAAGAACGAGGGCTCACCACTGATATTATTGAATACGGATCGGGAACCGAACTCCACGTGGTTTGAATGCTAAGGACCTGAACCTACATAACGAGAAGATGTAGTGTAGAATATGTGTCAGTACTTGAAAGGTACTGAGCATTCGTGATAAGATAAAGCTGAACAAATTTATATAACTGCATACAACATATTGAAAAATGATATAATCTGAACATGATGAATAAGGGTATAGGGTTTATAACTTAAGCTTTTCTAGGATTTTTTAGGTTAAGAGTTTTTTTCGAGTTAGGATTTTTAAAGATATTTTAGGATCATTATTATTTTTATGGTTTAGGGGTTCTTAGGGCTTAGGGTTTTAGATTATGGAATTTATTTAGGGTTTTTAAGGTTTGTTTTAGGGATTTTTAGTTTTAGGGGTTTTAAAGGTTTTAAGGGATTTTTAGTGTTTAGTTTTTCTTAGGATTTAGGATTTAGGGCTTCTTAGAGTTTCATAAGGCTTAGGGTTGGGGGTTTATCCCTAAGGTTTAGGGTTTATGTTTCTTATGGTTTGAGTTAAGCAATTAAGGTCTCCTAGGTTTATTTTGGGTGTTTTAGGGTGTAGGATATAGGGTTTAAGTGTTTTAGGTTTAGGGTTTTTTAGGGTTTAGGTTTAGGGTTCTAAAAAGTTTTTAGGGTTTTTTTTTATGGTTTTTTACATTTAGAGTTAAGGCGAAAGGTTTAGGGTTTAGGGTTTAGGCCGTAAGATTTCGGGATTAGGGTTAAGAGCTTTTTAGGGTTTATGGATTTTTTAGGTTTATAGGTTCTTAGGTTTTTTAAAATTTTGAATTTCTTAATATTTACGATTTCTTAGGATTTAGAGCATAGTATTTTAAGTATAGATTTTTTCACGGCTTATGGTTTTAAAGGGATTTATTGTGTTTTTTGGGGTATTATAGTCTTAGAGGTTTTCAAAGGGTTTAAGTTTTCTTAGGGTCTAGGGTTTTTTTAGTGTTTCATATGGTTTGGGGTTTAGGGATTAGTCCTATGGTTTACAGTTAAGGATTTAGAGTTTCTTAAGGTATAGGATTATGCGTTTAGGATTTCTTAGGGTTTGGGATTTAGGTTTTAGCTTTATGGATTAGAGTTAAAGATTTAGAGTGTCGTAGGGTATAGGATTTAGCGTTTAGGATTTCTTAGGGTTTGTTTTTTAAGGATTTTTAGGGTTTAGGGTTTAAGATTTACTTGGGTGTTTTTAGGTTTCGGGTTTTAAAGTGTTTTAAGGATATTTGTGATTTTTTAACGATTAAAGGGTTCTTAGGGACTAAAAGCCTCTAACTGACTAGAGATGCTGGGACATGCCCCCAGCTAATTCTAGCAAAACTTAAACTAAAATGGAAAACTAAATATAAAACATGTCAATCGTCCTCGAAGAACGAGGACTCACCACTGATATTGCTGAATACGGATCGGGAACTAATCTCCACGTGATTTGCATGCTGAGGTCATGATCCTACATCACGGGAAAATACAGCATAGAATATATGTCAGTACTTGTAAGTTCTTGAGCATTCATGACAGGACAAAGCTGAACAAATATATATAACTGAATAAAGCATATTGAACAATGATATAATATGCATATCATGAATAAGGGTTTAGGTAATTGGTTTAGGCTTTTAGGGTTAGGGTTTAAAGTTTACATTTACCTAAGGATTATTTTAGGTTAAGTGTTTTTTTTTATTTTTAATTTTAAAAGATATTTTAGGATCATTATTGTTTTTACAGTTTTGGGGTTGTTTGGGCTTTGGGATTTAGATTAAGGAATTTTTTAGGGTTTTTAAGGTTAGTTTTAGGGAAATTTAGTTTTAGTGGTTTTCAAGGTTTTTAGATTTTTTTTGTATTTAGGTTTTTCTTAGGATTTAGGGTTTCTTAGGTTTTAGGGCTTCTTAGATTTTCATAAGGCTTACAGTTTCCAGTGTTTTAGGTTTAGGGTTAAGGTCAAAGGTTTAGGGTTTAGGTCCTATGCTTTCAGGTTTGAGATTTAGGATTTCGAGTTTAAGGTTAGGAGAGTTTAGGTTTATGATTTTTATGATTAGGCTTTTAAAATGTTTTTAGGGTTTCTTAGGTTTTTTTAAGATTTTGGGTTTCTTAGGATCTAGGGCATAGTATTTTAAATTTAGGATTTTTTTGGGCTTAGGGTTTTAAAGGGATTTATTGTGTTTTTTGGGGTATTATAGTTTTAGTGGTTTTTAATGGTTTTAGGGTTTAAGATTATCTTAGGGTCTAGGATTTTTTTAGTGTTTCATAAGGTTTGAAATTTTGGATTTAGCCTTATGTTTTAGAGTTAAGGATTTAGAGTTTCTTAGGATATATAAGATTTAGTGTTTTGGATTTCATAGGGATTATTGGCCTTTTAAGAATTTTTAGGTTTTAGGGTTTTGGGCTTAAGATTTTCTAGGGTTTTAAAGGGTTTTTAGGATTTTTATGGTTTTTTACGATTAAGTGGTTCTTAGGCTTTAAAAGACTCTAACTGATTAGAGATGCTGGGACATGCCCCCAAGCTAACTCTAGCAAAACTTAAACTAAAATGGAAGACTGAATATAAAACATGTCAATCGTCCTCGAAGAACGAGGGCTCACCACTGATATTATTGAATACGGATCGGGAACCGAACTCCACGTGGTTTGAATGCTAAGGACCTGAACCTACATAACGAGAAGATGTAGTGTAGAATATGTGTCAGTACTTGAAAGGTACTGAGCATTCGTGATAAGATAAAGCTGAACAAATTTATATAACTGCATACAACATATTGAAAAATGATATAATCTGAACATGATGAATAAGGGTATAGGGTTTATAACTTAAGCTTTTCTAGGATTTTTTAGGTTAAGAGTTTTTTTCGAGTTAGGATTTTTAAAGATATTTTAGGATCATTATTATTTTTATGGTTTAGGGGTTCTTAGGGCTTAGGGTTTTAGATTATGGAATTTATTTAGGGTTTTTAAGGTTTGTTTAAGGGATTTTTAGTTTTAGGGGTTTTAAAGGTTTTTAGGGATTTTTAGTGTTTAGTTTTTCTTAGGATTTAGGATTTAGGGCTTCTTAGAGTTTCATAAGGCTTAGGGTTTGGGGGTTTATCCCTAAGGTTTAGGGTTTATGTTTCTTATGGTTTGAGTTAAGCAATTAAGGTCTCCTAGGTTTATTTTGGGTGTTTTAGGGTGTAGGATATAGGGTTTAAGTGTTTTAGGTTTAGGGTTTTTTGAGGGTTTAGGTTTAGGGTCCTAAAAAGTTTTTAGGGTTTTTTTTTTATATGGTTTTTTACATTTAGAGTTAAGGCAAAAGGTTTAGGGTTTAGGGTTTAGGCCGTAAGATTTCGGGATTAGGGTTAAGAGCTTTTTAGGGTTTACGGATTTTTTAAGTTTATAGTTTCTTACGTTTTTTAAAAATTTTGAATTTCTTAATATTTACGATTTCTTAGGATTTAGAGCATAGTATTTTAAGTATAGATTTTTTCACGGCTTATGGTTTTAAAGGGATTTATTGTGTTTTTTGGGGTATTATAGTCTTAGAGGTTTTCAAGGGTTTAAGTTTTCTTAGGGTCTAGGGTTTTTTTAGTGTTTCATATGGTTTGGGGTTTAGGGATTAGTCCTATGGTTTACAGTTAAGGATTTAGAGTTTCTTAAGGTATAGGATTATGCGTTTAGGATTTCTTAGGGTTTGGGATTTAGGTTTTAGCTTTATGGATTAGAATTAAAGATTTAGAGTGTCTTAGGGTATAGGATTTAGCGTTTAGGATTTCTTAGGGTTTGTTTTTTAAGGATTTTTAGGGTTTAGGGTTTAAGATTTACTTGGGTGTTTTTAGGTTTCGGGTTTTAAGGATATTTGTGATTTTTTAACGATTAAAGGGTTCTTAGGGACTAAAAGCCTCTAACTGACTAGAGATGTTGGGACATGCCCCCAGCTAATTCTAGCAAAACTTAAACTAAAATGGAAAACTAAATATAAAACATGTCAATCGTCCTCTAAGAACGAGGACTCACCACTGATATTGCTGAATACGGATCGGGAACAAGTCTCGACTTGATTTGCATGCTGAGGTCATGATCCTACATCACGGGAAAATGTAGCGTAGAATATGTGTCAGTACTTGTAAGTTCTTGAGCATTCATGACAGGATAAAGCTGAACAAATATATATAACTGAATAAAGCATATTGAACAATGATATAATATGAATATCATGAATAAGGGTTTAGGTAATTGGCTTAGGATTTTAGGGTTAGGGTTTAAAGTTTAAATTTATCTAGGATTATTTTAGGTTAAGTGTTTTTTTTTTTTTTTGATTTTAAAAGATATTTTAGGATCATTATTGTTTTTACAGTTTTGGGGTTGTTTGGGCTTTGGGTTTTAGATTAAGGAATTTTTTAGGGTTTTTAAGGTTAGTTTTAGGGAAATTTCGTTTTAGTGGTTTTAAAGGTTTATAGATTTTTTTTGTATTTAGGTTTTTCTTAGGATTTAGGGTTTCTTAGGTTTTAGGGCTTCTTAGAGTTTCATAAGGCTTAGAGTTTCCAGTGTTTTAGGTTTAGGGTTAAGGTCAAAGGTTTAGGGTTTAGGTCCTAAGCTTTCAGGTTTGAGATTTAGGGTTTCGGGTTTAAGGTTAGGAGATTTTAGGTTTATGATTTTTATGATTAGGCTTTTAAAATGTTTTTAGGGTTTCTTAGGTTTTTTTAAGATTTTGGGTTTCTTAGGATCTAGGGCATAGTATTTTAAGTTTAGGATTTTGTTGGGCTTAGGGTTTTAAAGGGATTTATTGTGTTTTTTGGGGTAGTATAGTTTTAGTGATTTTCAAGGGTTTTAGGGTTTAAGATTTTCTTAGGGTCTAGGTTTTTTTTTTGTGTTTCATAAGGTTTAGAATTTTGGATTTAGCCTTATGTTTTAGAGTTAAGGATTTAGGGTTTCTTAGGATATATAAGATTTTGTGTTTTGGATTTCATAGGGATTGGTTTTTTAAGGATTTTTAGGTTTTAGGGTTTTGGGTTTAAGATTTTCTAGGGATTTAAAGGGTTTTTAGGATTTTTATGATTTTTTACGATTAAGTGGTTCTTAGGCTTTAAAAGCCTCTAACTGATTAGAGATGCTGGGACATGCCCCCAAGCTAACTCTAACAAAACTTAAACTAAAATGGAAGACTGAATATAAAACATGTCAATCGTCCTCGAAGAACGAGGACTCACCACTGATATTGCTGAATACGGATCGGGAACCGATCTCCACGTGGTTTGAATGTTAAGGACCTGAACCTACATAACGGGAAGATGTAGCGTAGAATATGTATCAGTATTTGAAAGGTACTGAAGCATTCATGATAAGATAAAGCTGAACAAATATATATAACTGCATACAACATATTGAGAAATGATATAGTATGAACATGATGGTGTTTAGGGTTTATAACTTAAACTTTTCTAGGATTTTTTTAGGTTAAGAGTTTTTTTCGAGTTAGGATTTTTGAAGATATTTTAGGATCATTATTGTTTTTATGGTGTAGGGGTTCTTAGGGCTTAGGGTTTTAGATTATGGAATTTATTTAGGGTATTTAAGGTTTGTTTTGGGGATTTTTAGTTTTAGGGGTTTCAAGGGTTTTTAGGATTTTTTAGTGTTTAGTTTTTCTTAGGATTTAGGGTTTGGGGCTTCTTAGAGTTTCATAAGGCTTAGGGTTGGGGGTTTCTCCCTATGGTTTAGGGTTTATGTTTCTTATGGTTTGAGTTTAGCATTTAAGGTCTCCTAGGTTTATTTTGGGTCTTTTAGGTGTAGGATTTAGGGTATAAGTGTTTTTGGTTTAGAGTTTTTTATGGGTTTAGGTTTATTGGTTTAAATTTTTTTTAGGGTTTCTTTACGTTTAGGGTTTAGGGTTTAGGGTTTAGGCCCTAAGATTTCAGGTTTAAGGTTAAGAGTTTTTTAGGGTTTATTTATTTTTTAGGGTTATGGTTTCTTAGGTTTTTTTTATAATTTTTGATTTCTTAAGATTTGCGATTTCTTAGGATTTAGAGCATAGTATTTTAAGTTTAGATTTTTTTAGGGCTTATGGTTTTAAATGGATTTATTGTGTTTTTTGGGGTATTATAGTCTTGGAGGTTTTCAAGGGTTTAAGTTTTCTTAAGGTCTAGGGTTTTTTTAGTGTTTCATATGGTTTGGGATTTAGGGATTAGTCCTATGGTTTAGAGTTATGAATTTAGAATTTCTTAAGGTATAGGATTATGCGTTTAGGTTTTTTTATAGGGTTTGGGGTTTAGGGATTAGTCCTATGGTTTAGAGTTATGAATTTAGAATTTCTTAAGGTATAGGATTATGCGTTTAGGATTTCTTAGGGTTTGGGGTTTAGGTTTTAGCCCTATGGATTAGAGTTAGAGATTTAGATTGTCTTAGGTTATAGGATTTACCGTTTAGGATTTCTTAGGGTTTGTTTTATAAGGGTTTTTAGGGTTTAAGATTTACTTGGGTGGTTTTAGGTTTAGGGTTTTTAGGATTTTTGTGATTTTTTACGATTAAAGTGTTCTTAGGGACTAAAATCCTCTAACTGACTAGAGATGCTGAGACATGCCCCCAGCTAACTCTAGCAAAACTTAAACTAAAATGGAAGAATGAATATAAAACATGTCTATCGTCCTCGAAGAACGAGGACTCTCTACTGATATTACTGAATACGGATCGGGAACTGATCTCCACGTGATTTGCATGCTGAGGATATGATTCTACATCACGAGAAAATGTAGCATAGTATATGTGTCAGTACTTGTAAGGTATTATGCATTCATGATAGGATAAAGCTGAACAAATATATATAACTGAATAAAGCATATTGAACAATGATATAATAAATGAATATCATGATTAAGGGTTTAGGTAATTAGTTTAGGGTTTTAAGGTTAGGATTTAAATTTTAAATTTATCTAGGATTATTTTAGGTTAAGTGTTTTTTTCGATTTTGGATTTTTAAAGATATTTTATGATCATTATTGTTTTTACAGTTTAGGGGTTCTTAGGGCTTAGGGTTTTAGATTAAGGAATTTTTTTTAGGGATTTTAAGGTTAGTTTTAGGGAATTTTAGTTTTAGTGGTTTTAAAGGTTTTTAGAGTTTTTTTGTATTTAGGTTTTTCTTAGGATTTAGGGTTTCTTAGGGTTTAGGGATTCTTAGAGTTTCAAGTGTTTTAGGTTTAGGGTTTAGGTCCTAAGCATTCGAGTTTGAGATTTAGGGTTTCGGGTTTAAGGTTAGGAGTTTTTAGGTTTATGATTTTTATGATTAGGCTTTTTAAATGTTTTTAGGGTTTCTTAGGTTTTTTTTAAGATTTTGGGTTTCTTAGGATTTAGGGCATAGTATTTTAAATTTAGGATATTTTTGGGCTTAGGGTTTTAAAGGGATTTATTGTGTTTTTTGGGGTATTATAGTTTTAGTGGTTTCCAAGGGTTTTAGGGTTTAAGGTTTTCTTAGGGTCTAGGGTTTTTTTTAGTGTTTCATAAGGTTTGGGATTTTGGATTTAGCCCTATGTTTTAGAGTTAAGGATTTAGAGTTTCTTAGGGTATATAAGATTTAGCGTTTTGGATTTCTGAGGGTTTGGTAATAAGGGTTTAGGATTTTTAGGTTAGGGTTTATAGCTTAATCTTTTCTAGGATTTTTTTAGCTTATGAGTTTTTTTTGAGTTAGGATTTTTAAAGATATTTTAGGATCATTATTGTTTTTATGGTTTAGGGGTTCTTAGGGCATAGGGTTTTAGATTATGAAATTTTTTTAGGGTTTTTAAGGTTTGTTTTAGGAGTTTTGAAGGTTTTTAGGGTTTTTTAGTGTTTAGTTTTTCTTAGTATTTAGGGTTTAGAGTTTCTTAGAGTTTCATAAGGCTTAGTGTTGGGGGTTTATCCCTAAGGTTTAGGGTTTATGTTTCTTATGGTTTGAGTTTAGCATTTAAGGTCTCCTAGGTTTATTTTGGGTCTTTTAGGGTGTAGGATTTAGGGTTTAAGTGTTTTAGGTTTAGGATTTTTTTAGGGTTTAAGTTTAGGGTTTTAAAAAGTTTTTAAGGTTTTTTTAGGGTTTCTTTACGTTTAGGGTTAAGGCCAAAGGTTTAGGGTTTAGGGTTTAGGCCCTTAGGTTACGGGTTTAAGGTTAAGAGTTTTTAAAGGTTTATGGTTTCTTAGGATTTTTTAAAATTTTGGATTTATTAAGATTTACGATTTCTTAGTATTTAGAGCATAGTATTTTAAGTTTAGATTTGTTTAGGGCTTATGGTTTTAAAGGGATTTATTGTGTTTTTTGGGGTATTATAGTTTTAGAGGTTTTTAAGGGTTTAAGTTTTCTTAGGGTCTACGGTTTTTTTAGTGTTTCATATGGTTTGGGGTTTAGGGATTAGTCCTATGATTTAGAGTTTCTTAGGGTATAGGATTATGCGATTAGGATTTCATAGGGTTTGGGATTTTTAAGGGTTTACGGTTTTGGGATTATGATTTTTTTTGTTTTTTTAGGTTTAGGGTTTTAAAGGGTTTTTTTAGTTTCTCAGAAGGTTTAGGGGATTTAAAGTTTTGTTTTTTAGGTTTTTTTAGTGTTTAGGTTTTCATAGTGATTTTTAGGGTTTAGGGTTTCATAGGGTTTAGGGTTTTTAAAAAAAGATTTTTTGGGTAAATTATGGTGTAGCGCTTATTGTTTTTTTAGGTTTTTATAGGTTTAAAGTTTAGAGTTTCTTATGGTTTACGATTTAGTGTTTCTTCGAGATTTTCAAGTTTCTTAGCGTATGTTAGGGTTTCTTGGTTAGGGTTTAGGACTGAGGGTTTTACATTTAAGGATATTTTTTGAGTTATTTTAGAGTTTATAAGGGCTAATGATTTTCCCAAGGGTTTTTCGGTTTAGGATTTTGAAAATTTTTTAGGGTTTCTTTAGGTTTAGGGTTTAGGGTTTAGGTCCTAAGGTTTCGGGTTTCAGGCTAGGAGTCTTTTAGGGTTTATGGATTTTTTAGGTTTATGACCAGGGTTTCTTACGTATTTTTACGATTTTGGATTTCTTAAGCTTTAGGGTCTATTAAGATTTATGGCATAGTATTTTATGTTTAAGTTTTTTTAGGGCTTAGGGTTTTAAAGGGATTTATTGTGTTTTTTGGGGTATTATAATGTTAGAGGTTTTCAAGGGTTTTAGGGTTTAGGTTTTCTTAGGGTCTAGGGTTTTTGTAGTGTCTCATAAGGTTTGGGGTTTAGGTTTTATCCCTAAGGATTAGAGTTAAAGATTTAGGGTGTCTAGTATAGGACTTAGCGTTTAGGATATCTTAGGGTTTTATTTTTTAAGGGTTTTTAGGGTTTAAGATTTACTTGGGTGGTTTTAGGTTTAGGGTTTTTAGGATTTCGTGATTTTTTACGATTAAAGTGTTCTTAGGGACTAAAATCCTCTAACTGACTAGAGATGCTGGGACATGCCCCCAGCTAACTCTAGCAAAACTTAAACTAAAATGGAAAAATGAATATAAAACATGTCTATCGTCCTTAAAGAACGAGGACTCACCACTGATATTGCTGAATACGGATCGGGAACTGATCTCCACGTGATTTGCATGCACAGGACATGATTCTACATCACGAGAAAATGTAGCATAGTATATGTGTCAGTACTTGTAAGGTATTATGCATTCATGATAGGATAAAGCTGAACAAATATATATAACTGAATAAAGCATATTGAACAATGATATAATATGAATATCATGATTAAGGGTTTAGGTAATTGGTTTAGGGTTTTAAGGTTAGGATTTAAATTTTAAATTTATCTAGGATTATTTTAGGTTAAGTGTTTTTTTCGATTTTGGATTTTTAAAGATATTTTAGGATCATTATTGTTTTTACAGTTTAGGGGTTCTTAGGGCTTAGGCTTTTAGATTAAGGAATTTTTTTTAGGGTTTTTAAGGTTAGTTTTAGGGATTTTTAGTTTTAGTAGTTTTAAAGGTTTTTAGAGTTTTTTTGTATTTAGATTTTCTTAGGATTTAGGGTTTCTTAGGGTTTAGGGATTCTTAGAATTTCAAGTGTTTTAGGTTTAGGGTTAAGGTCAAAGATTTAGGGTTTAGGTCCTAAGCATTCGAGTTTGAGATTTAGGGTTTCGGGTTTAAGGTTAGGAGTTTTTAGGTTTATGATTTTTATGATTAGGCTTTTTAAATGTTTTTAGGGTTTCTTAGGTTTTTTTAAAGATTTTGGGTTTCTTAGGATTTAGGGCATAGTATTTTAAATTTAGGATATTTTTGGGCTTAGGGTTTTAAAGGGATTTATTGTGTTTTTTGGGGTATTATAGTTTTAGTGGTTTCCAAGGGTTTTAGGGTTTAAGGTTTTCTTAGGGTCTAGGGTTTTTTTTTAGTGTTTCATAAGGTTTGGGATTTTGGATTTAGCCCTATGTTTTAGAGTTAAGGATTTAGAGTTTCTTAGGGTATATAAGATTTAGCGTTTTGGATTTCTGAGGGTTTGATAATAAGGGTTTAGGATTTTTAGGTTAGGGTTTATAGCTTAATCTTTTCTAGGATTTTTTAGCTTAAGTGTTTTTTTTGAGTTAGGATTTTTAAAGATATTTTAGGATCATTATTGTTTGTATGGTTTAGGGGTTCTTAGGGCTTAGGGTTTTAGATTATGAAATTTTTTTGGGTTTTTAAGGTTTGTTTTAGGGAATTTTAGTTTTAGTGGTTTTAAAGGTTTTTAGAGTTCTTTTGTATTTAGGTTTTTCTTAAGATTTAGGGTTTCTTATGGTTTATGGCTTCTTAGAGTTTCAAGTGAAAGGTTTAGGGTTTAGGGTTTAGGTCCTAAGCTTTCAGGTTTGAGATTTAGGGCATCGGGTTTAAGGTTAGGAGTTTCAAGTGTTTTAAAGGGTTTTTAGGATTTTTGTGATTTTTTACGATTAAAGGGTTCTTAGGGACTAAAAGCCTCTAACTGACTAGAGATGTTGGGAAATGCCCCCAGCTAACTCTAGCAAAGTTTAAACTAAAATGGAAAACTGAATATAAAACATGTCAATCGTCCTCGAAGAACAAGGACTCACCACTAATATTGCTGAATACTGTTCGGGAACTGATCTCCACGTGATTTGCATGCTGAGGACATGATCCTACATCACGAGAAAATGTAGCGTAAAATATGTGTCAGTACTTGTAAGGTACTGAGTATTCATGATAGGATAAAGCTGAACAAATATATATAACTGAATAAAACATATTGAACAGTGATATAATATGAATATCATGAATAAGGGTTTAGGTAATTGGGCTAAGGTTTTTAGGTTAGGGTTTAAAGTTTAAATTTATCTAGGATTATTTTACGTTAAGTGTTTTTTTTCGATTTTGGATTTTAAAAGATATTTTAGGATCATTATTGTTTTTACAGTTTAGGGGTTCTTAGGGCTTAGGGTTTTAGATTAAGGAATTTTTTTAGGGTTTTTAAGGTTAGTGTTAGGAAATTTTAGTTTTAGTGGTTTTAAAGGTTTTTAGAGTTTTTTTGTATTTAGGGTTTCTTAGGGTTTAGGGCTTCTTAGAGTTTCAAGTGAAAGGTTTAGGGTTTAGGGTTTAGGTCCTAAGCTTTCGGGTTTGAGATTTAGGGTTTCTTAGGATTTAGGGCATAGTATTTTAAGTTGAGGGTTTAAAGGGATTTGTTGTGTTTTTTGGGGAATTATAGTTTTAGTGGTTTTCAAGGGTAAAGGGTTTAAGGTTTTCTTAGGGTCTAGGGTTGTTTTTAGTGTTTCATAAGGTTTGGGGTTTTGAATTTAGCCTTATGTTTTAGAGTTAAGGATTTAGAGTTTCTTAGGGTATATAAGATTTAGCGTTTTGGATTTCATAGGGATTTGTTTTATAAGGATTTTTAGGTTTTAGGGTTCTGGGCTTAAGATTTTCTAGGGTTTTTTTTGGTTTAGGGTTTTAAAGGGTTTTTAGGATTTTTGTGGTTTTTTACGATTAAGTGGTTCTTAGGCTTTAAAAGCCTCTAACTGACTAGAGATGCTGGGACATGCCCCCAAGCTAACTCTAGCAAAACTTAAACTAAAATGGAAGACTGAATATAAAACATGTCAATCGTCCTAGAAGAACGGTGACTCATCACTGATATTGCTGAATACGGATCGAGAACCGATCTCCACGTGGTTAGAATGCTAAGGACCTGAACCTACTTAATGAGAAGATGTAACGTAGAATATGTGTCAGCACTTGTAAGGTACTGAGCATTCATGAGAATATAAAGTTGAACAAATATATATAACAGCATACAACATTTTGAAAAATGATATAATCTGAATATGATGAATAAGGGTTTAGGGTTTTTAGGTTGGAGTTTATAACTTAAGCTTTTCTAGGATTTTTTTAGGTTAAGTTTTTTTTTCGAGTTAGGATTTTTAAAGATATTTTAGAATCATTATTGTTTTTATGGTTTAGGGGTTCTTAGGGTTTTAGATTATGGAATTTATATAGGGTTTTTAAGGTTTGTTTTAGGGATTTCTAAAGGGTTTTAATGGTTTTTAGGGTTTTTTAGTGTTTAGTTTTTCTTAGGATTTAGGGTTTAGGTTTAGGGTTTTAAAAAGTTTTTAGGGTTTCTTTACGTTTTGGGTTAAGGGCCTTGGTTTAGGGTTTAGGGTTTAGGCCCTAAGATTTCGGGTATAAGGTTAAGTGTTTTTTAGGGTTTATGGATTTTTTAGGTTTATGGTTTCTTAGGTTTTTTTAAAATTTTGTATTTCTTAAGATTTACGATTTCTTAGGATTTAGAGCATAGTATTTTAAGTTTAGATTTTTTCAGGGCTTATGGTTTTAAAGGGATTTATTGTTTTTTGGGGTAGTATGGTCTTAGAGGTTTCCAAGGGTTTAAGTTTTCTTAGGGTCTAGGGTTTTTTTAGTGTTTCATATTGTTTGGGGTTTAGGGATTAGTCCTATGGTATAGAGTTAAGGATTTAGAATTTCTTAAGGATTAGGATTATGCGTTTAGGATTTCTTAGGGTTTGGGATTAGGTTTTAGCACTATGGATTAGAGTTAAAGATTTAGAGTGTCGTAGGGTATACGATTTAGCGTTTAGGATTTCTTAGGGTTTGTTTTTTAAGGGTTTTTAGGGATTAGGGTTTAAGATTTACTTGGGTGTTTTTAGGTTTAGGGTTTTTAGGATTTTTGAGATTTATTACGATTAAAGGGTTTTTAGGGACTAAAAGCCTCTAACTGACTAGAGATGCTGGGACATGCCCCCAGCTAACTATAGCAAAACTTAAACTACAATGGAAAACTAAATATAAAACTTGTCAATCGTCCTCGAAGAACGAGGACTCACCACTGATATTGCTGAATACGGATCGGGAACTAATCTCCACGTGATTTGCAAGCTGAGGAAATGATCCTACATCACCGGAAAATGTAGCGTAGAATATGGTACTTGTAAGTTCTTGAGCATTCATGGCAGGATAAAGCTGAACAAATATATATAACTGAATAAAGCATATTGAACAATGATATTTCATATCATGAATAAGGGTTTAGGTAATTGGTTTAGGCTTTTAGGGTTAGGGTTTAAAGTTTAAATTTATCTAGGATTACTTTGGGTTAAGTGTTTTTTTTTTATTTTTGCTTTTAAAAGATATTTTAGGATCATTATTGTTTTTACAGTTTTGGGGTTCTTAGGAGTTTTTAGGTTTATGATTTTTATGATTAGGCTTTTTAAATGTTTTTAGGGTTTCATAGTTTTTTTTAAGATTTTGGGTTTCTTAGGATCTAGGGCATAGTATTTTAAGTTTAGGATTTTATTGGGCATAGGGTTTTTAAAGGGCTTTACTGTGTTTTTTGGGGTATTATAGTTTTAGTGGTTTTCAGAGGTTCTAGGGTTTAAGGTTTTCTTAGGGTCTAGGGTTTTTTTTAGTGTTTCATAAGGTTTGGGGTTTTGGAATTAGCCCTATGTTTTCGAGTTAAGGATTTAGAGTTTCTTAGGGTATATAAGATTTAGCGTTTTGGATTTCATAGGGATTGATTTTTTAAGGATTTTTATGTTTTAGGGTTTTGGGCTTAAGATTTTCTAGGGTTCTTTATGGTTTAGGGTTTTAAAGGGTTTTTAGGATTTTCGTGGTTTTTTACGATTAAGTGGTTCTTAGGCTTTAAAAGCCTCTAACTGACTAGAGATGTTGGGACATTCCCCCAAGCTAACTCTAGCAAAACTTAAACTAAAATGGAAGACTGAATATAAAACATGTCAATCGTCCTCGAAGAACGAGGACTCACCACTGATATTGTTGAATACGGATCGGGAACCGAACTCCACGTGGTTTGAATGCTAAGGACCTGAACCTACATAACGAGAAGATGTAGTGTAGAATATGTGTCAGTACTTGAAAGGTACTGAGCATTCATGATAAGATAAAGCTGAACAAATTTATATAACTGCATACAACATATTGAAAAATGATATAATCTGAACATGATGAATAAGGGTATAGGGTTTATAACTTAAGCTTTTCTAGGATTTTTTTAGGTTAAGAGTTTTTTTCGAGTTAGGATTTTTAAAGATATTTTAGGATCATTATTATTTTTATGGTTTAGGGGTTCTTAGGGCTTAAGGGTTTTAGATTATGGAATTTATTTAGGGTTTTTAAGGTTTTTTTAGGGATTTTTAGTTTTAGGGGTTTTAAAGGTTTTTAGGGATTTTTAGTGTTTAGTTTTTCTTAGGATTTAGGATTTAGGGCTTCTTAGAGTTTCATAAGGCTTAGGATTGGGGGTTTATCCCTAAGGTTTAGGGTTTATGTTTCTTATGGTTTGAGTTAAGCAATTAAGGTCTCCTAGGTTTATTTTGGGTGTTTTAGGGTGTAGGATATAGGGTTTAAGTGTTTTAGGTTTAGGGTTTTTTTAGAGTTTAGGTTTAGGGTTCTAAAAAGTTTTTAGGGTTTTTTTTTTTATGAATTTTTACATTTAGAGTTAAGGCAAAAGGTTTAGGGTTTAGGGTTTAGGCCGTAAGATTTCGGGATTATGGTTATGAACTTTTTAGGGTTTATGGATTTTTTAGGTTTATAGTTTCTTAGGTTTTTTAAAAATTTTGAATTTCTTAATATTTACGATTTCTTAGGATTTAGAGCATAGTATTTTAAGTATAGATTTTTTCACGGCTTATGGTTTTAAAGGGATTTATTGTGTTTTTTGGGGTATTAAAGTCGTTTTCAAGGGTTTAAGTTTTCTTAGGGTCTAGGGTTTTTTTAGTGTTTCATATGGTTTGGGGTTTAGGGATTAGTCCTATGGTTTACAGTTAAGGATTTAGAGTTTCTTAAGGTATAGGATTATGCGTTTAGGATTTCTTAGGGTTTGTGATTTAGGTTTTAGCTTTATGGATTAGAGTTAAAGATTTAGAGTGTCTTAGGGTATAGGATTTAGCGATTAGGATTTCTTAGGGTTTGTTTTTTAAGGATTTTTAGGGTTTAGGGTTTAAGATTTACTTGGGTGTTTTTAGGTTTCGGGTTTTAAAGGGTTTAAAGGATATTTGTGATTTTTTAACGATTAAAGGGTTCTTAGGGACTAAATGCCTCTAACTGACTAGAGATGCTGGGACATGCCCCCAGCTAATTCTAGCAAAACTTAAACTAAAATGGAAAACTAAATATAAAACATGTCAATTGTCCTCGAAGAACGAGGACTCACCACTGATATTGCTGAATACGGATCGGGAACTAATCTCCACGCAATTTGCAAGCTGGTTTTAAAGGTTTTTAGAGTTTTTTTGTAATTAGGTTTTTCTTAAGATTTAGGGTTTCTTAGGGTTTAGGACCTCTTAGAGTTTCATAAGGCTTGGAGTTTCAAGTGTTTTAGGTTTAGGGTTTAGGGTTTAGGGTAATAGGTCCTAAGCTTTCGGGTTTGAGATTTAGGGCTTCTGGTTTAAGGTTAGGAGTTTCATAAGGCTTGGAGTTTCAAGTGTTTTAAAGGGTTTTTAGGATTGTTGTGATTTTTTACGATTAAAGGGTTCTTAGGGACTAAAAGCCTCTAACTGACTAGAGATGTTGGGAAATGCCCCCAGCTAACTCTAGCAAAACTTAAACTAAAATGGAAAACTGAATATAAAACATGTCAATCGTCCTCGAAGAACAAGGACTCACCACTGATATTGCTGAATACGGTTCGGGAACTGATCTCCACGTGATTTGCATGCTGAGGACATGATCCTACATCACGAGAAAATGTAGCGTAGAATATGTGTCAGTACTTGTAAGGTACTGAGCATTCATGATAGGATAAAGCTGAACAAATATATATAACTGAATAAAACATATTGAACAATTATATAATATGAATATCATGAATAAGGATTTAGGTAATTGGGTTAGGGTTTTTAGGTTAGGGTTTAAAGTTTAAATTTATCTAGGATTCTTTTAGGTTAAGTGTTTTTTTCGATTTTGGATTTTAAAAGATATTTTAGGATCATTATTGTTTTTCCTGTTTAGGGGTTCTTAGGGCTTAGGGTTTTAGATTAAGGAATTATTTTAGGGTTTTTAAGGTTAGTTTTAGAAAATTTTAGTTTTAGTGGTTTTAAAGGTTTTTAGAGTTTTTTTGTATTTAGGTTTTTCTTAGGATTTAGGGTTTAGGGTTTAGGTCCTAAGCTTTCGGGTGTGAGATTTAGGGTTTCGGGTTTAAGGTTAGGAATTTTTAGGTTTATGATTTTTACAATTAGGCTTTTTAAATGTTTATAGGGTTTCTTAGTATTTTTTTAAGATTTTGAGTTTCTTAGGATTTAGGGCATAGTATTTTATGTTTAGGGTTTAAAGGGATTTGTTGTGTTTTTTGGGGAATTATAGTTTTAGTGGTTTTCAAGGGTTTTAGGGTTTAAAGTTTTCTTAGGGTAGAAGGGTTTTTTTTAGTGTTTCATAAGGTTTGGGGTTTTGGATTTAGCCCTATGTTTTAGAGTTAAGGATTTAGAGTTTCTTAGGGTATATAAGATTTAGCATTTTGGATTTCATAGGGATTTGTTTTATAAGGATTTTTAGGTTTTAGGGTTCTGGGCTTAAGATTTTCTAGGGTTTTTTTTGGTTTAGGGTTTTAAAGGGTTTTTAGGATTTTTGTGGTTTTTTACGATTAAGTGGTTCTTAGGCTTTAAAAGCCTATAACTGACTAGAGATGCTGGGACATGCCCCCAAAGCTAACTCTAGCAAAACATAAACTAAAATGGAAGACTGAATATAAAACATGTCAATCGTCCTAGAAGAACGATGACTCATCACTGATATTGCTAAATACGGATCGGGAACCGATCTCCACGTGGTTTGAATGCTAAGGACCTGAACCTACTTAATGAGAAGATGTAGCGTAGAATATGCGTCAGTACTTGTAAGGTACTAAGGATTCATGAAAATATAAAGTTGAACAAATATATATAACAGCATACAACATATTGAAAAATGATATAATCTGAACATGATGAATAAGGGTTTAGGGTTTTTAGGTTGGAGTTTATAACTTAAGCTTTTCTAGGATTTTTTTAGGTTAAGTGTTTCTTTCGAGTTAGGATTTTTAAAGATATTTTAGAATCATTATTGTTTTTGTGGTTTAGGGGTTCTTAGGGTTTTAGATTATGGAATTTATTTAGGGTTTTTAAGGTTTGTTTTAGGGATTTCTAAAGGGTTTTAAAGGATTTTAGGGATTTTTAGTGTTTAGTTTTTCTTAGGATTTAGGGTTTAGGTTTAGGGTTTTAAAAAGTTTTTAGGGTTTCTCTACGTTTAGGGTTAAGGGCCTTGGTTTAGGGTTTAGGGTTTAGGCCCTAAGATTTCGGGTATAAGGTTAAGTGTTTTTTAGGGTTTATGGATTTTTTAGGTTTATGGTTTCTTAGGTTTTTTTAAAATTTTGTATTTCTTAAGATTTACGATTTCTTAGGATTTAGAGCATAGTATTTTAAGTTTAGATTTTTTCAGGGCTTATGGTTTAAAAGGGATTTATTGTTTTTTGGGGTAGTAAAGTCTTAAAAGGTTTCCAAGGGTTTAAGTTTTCTTAGGGTCTAGGGTTTTTTTAGTGCTTCATATTGTTTGGGGTTTAGGGATTAGTCCTATGGTTTAGAGTTAAGGATTTATAGTTTCTTAAGGAATAGGATTATGCGTTTAGGATTTCTTAGGGTTTGGGATTAGGTTTTAGCACTATGGATTAGAGTTAAAGATTTAGAGTGTCTTAGGGTATACGATTTAGCGTTTAGGATTTCTTAGGGTTTGTTTTTTAAGGGTTTTTAGGGATTAGGGTTTAAGATTTACTTGGGTGTTTTTAGGTTTAGGGTTTTTAGGATTTTTGAGATTTTTTACGATTAAAGGGTTTTTAGGGACTAAAAGCCTCTAACTGACTAGAGATGCTGGGACATGCCCCCAGCTAACTCTAGCTAAACTTAAACTAAAATGGAAAACTGAATATAAAACATGTCAACCGTCCTCGAAGATTGTTTTAGGGATTTTTAGTTTTAGGGGTTTTAAAGGTTTTTAGGGTTTTTTAGTATTTAGTTTTTTTTAGGATTTAGGGTTTAGGGCTTCTTAGAGTTTTCATAAGGCTTAGGGTTGGGGGTTTATCCCTAAGGTGTAGGGTTTATGTTTCTTATGGTTTGAGTTTAGCTTTTAAGGTCTCCAAGGTTTATTTGGGTCTTTTAGGGTGTAGGATTTAGGGTTTAAGTGTTTTAGGTTTAGGGTTTTTTCTGGGTGTAGGGTTTAGGTTTGTTTGGTTTAAGATATTTTAAGGGATTTTAGGTTTAGAGTTTTTAATGTTTTTTTTGTTGTTTTTTAGGGTTTAGGGTTTCTTAGTTTTTTTTGGGGTTTAGGGTTATAGTTTTCTTAGGGTTTGGGTTTTGGGATTTTGGTTTTTTAACGGTTTACGATTTAGGGTTTCTTAGGTTTAGGGGTTTTAAAGTTTTTTGTTTAGGTTTTTTAGGGTTTAGGTTTTGTTAGTGATTTTTAGGGTTTAGAGTGTTTTTTAAATGTTTTTTAGGGTAAATTATGGTGTAGGGCTTATTGTTTTTTAGGTTTTTATAGGTTTAAGGTTTTTAAGGGTTCTAAAAGTGCTTTTTTTTTAGAGTTTTAAAAGGTTTTTAAGATTTCATATGGTTTAGGGTTTAGGGTTTAGGGTAAGGGTTTCTTGGGTATAAGGTGTCCAAGGGTTTAGGACTTAGGTTTTATAAGGGTTTAAGGTTTAGAGTTTCTTAGGGTTTACGATTTAGTGTTTCTTCGAGTTTCTTCATGTTTCCTAGAGCCATACACAACATGTATTAGGATTTATAAGGGTTTAAGGTTTAGAGTTTCTTAGGGTTTACGATTTAGTGTTTCTTCGAGTTTCTTCATGTTTCCTAGAGCCATACTACTGTTCCTCTATACAACAGTAAGATGTGAGCTCTGCTACCACAAATTTAGAGAAAATATTGATTGGGAGAGCAAAAACCACCTGGAATATTTATTTGGCGTTCACAAAGTTTCCAGAACTTTTGAAGATTGGATTCATCTGGAGAGTACCCCAAAGCCAAAAAAAAAACTAAATTAATCAAAAGAGAACATAGAAGGCACTAACAGGAGAGAAGTGAACATAGAAGTTTAAAATAATGGTTACCATACATACAAGTTGACTTGCACGAAGACCTTCCGGAGATTTAGTAGTCAGTAAGGACTCAAGTAGTTCAAACAAGGCACTGTGCTTGGAGATAAAGGAAGATATAGATTGTTCCAGGACTGATCAAGAGTTTATGATAGTGTAGCCTGACATGTAGATGCAAGTTAAGAAGCAGAAATCCAATAAGTTGAACAGTAAGTCAAAGCAGTTGAGTATTGGCAAGACTACAAAACAGAATTTCTTAAACTACAATATACCTACCTCATCATTAATACTTCTGAAGTTTTTGAAAGTCTATGTAAGATCTTTATGGAAGCTTCGATGGAAATTTATCTTGACAAATGAAGTTCACACAACCTTTTCAAGTAAACAAGCAGTGAATATTCATCACAATCCTACAAAAATGTAACAAAAATAGATCTTTCTATTAAATGAAATAAGAAGTGTCACCTGTATGACAGCCATCCACCAAGTTTCACTGCCAAAAATATCCTTTAGTGCCTAGGAAGTAGTTCAAGTTTTTCCCATTTCATCCATTGAGGGCAACCAGACTTCTCAGGTCCATATGTTTTTCTCAACTCCATATGCATGTAAATAAGGTCCTCCGTCATCAGTTTCCGTAGTCTAGAAGTTGCTTCCATTGCATATATCAGATGAGATAACCACATCAAAAAAGATTTTTACCAGCATAAGGTTCATTGTATTTATAAATGCAAGAAAATATGCTTTTTATCACCTATGCTCTGAAGTCGTCGAGGTTGGTAAGAAATGGTCACCCTAGCATACCCATCGAACTTGAGATTAGTACCATATCTATGGAATAAATACTCCAAAGCTGCAAGTTCTTTACAGTTTCAAACCAAGGCTCAGCCTGTATTAAACTTTCGAATCAAGAAGCTCTGAAACTTCCTGCCTTACAGACTCCGAATTTGATGAACTTTGGCCTCTATGAATTGAAGCTTTCTCATCAAGCAGGGAAGAAATAACAATTGGATACAACTAGGGATGAAAGGTCCATAGGGCAGTCAAGTAACTCTCGAAACTCACATATATTAACTATGTGGCATGGTGGGCAGTAGTAGCCCGTGCCCTCACTTAAACATGCCTGCAAATGTTGGAATCAGTGAACATCATGTCAGTATGTACTCTAATAATATATGCAGGAAAGGCAAATATGCAGAAAAGGGAAGAGACTTACATACTTCATGGAATTGAAGAGTGCTAAAAATTTCTCAGCTACCAGGATATCTTACTGTTCCAAAGGATATCAGCCTATAAAAGAAAAAAATAATAAGAAAAAACGGGAACTTAAAAACATATATGGGCAGTATAAAAAAGTTGTCAAACACATGTACAACCCCTTAAACTTGTCCTTAAATTTCATTTTGGCACTCCAACTCAACCTTGTTCCATTTTAACCGTTCAACTCCAATTTTTATGTTCCATTTTAACACATTTATTTTATTATGTGCATGTTAGACAAGTGAAAAAACATCCAATTACATACCTTCATGTGTTTTATTTTCTCCATATCATCCGGGTTAACCCAATTCTATTACAAAACCTTTAATTATTTCCCTCCAAAAATGAAAAGACTTTCGTAACCTACTCTTCGGAGAAACCTTTCAAAACAACAATCCTTCCCCAAATCCCCACCCTTAGAACATGCACTTCTGTGTACGTTGCACATAAATTTCAAGATAGGATTTTATCTCAACCTAACATAAAACTTTGGGAGATTCAGGAATTGGTAAGGGATCAGTTGGGTTTGTATGTAGGGAGGACTGTTTGTTATAGAGCCAAGTGCAAGGTAATGAGTCAGTTCAATGGGTGATTGGAATCTGGAATTCTCTAGATTATGTGACTATGCTGACATTATTAAGAAGACAAATCTTGGAAGTCCTTGTTGGGTTAGGACAGACACAGTTACCGTCTATGTTCCGTGGTACATGAATAATCTAACTGCTCACTCTATTATCAAACTCCAACTATAATAAAACGTCTTAATATTATTAGAAAAATGTTAAACATGGTAACATGAAAATATACAAAAATGGCACCTCTTCCACTAAATTATACTATTAAGTAATCTGGATGTATTTGACCAACTGACCTGATTTAAGACAAGCATACAGGTCAAGAAAAAATGCAGCACAAAGACACTGCTAAAACAGTACAGATATACCAGGTTGCAGACATATCACCAACTTATTGTTTCACAAGCACTTTCTTGGAGTCCATTCTCAGGTGTAAACGATGAAATTTGAAGCAAAAATATAACATTTAGTAAGATTCTCAGAGAGTATCAACAACAAGAACTAAAGAACCTCACCTTTTGCGCTTTGGTGTGATACTTCTTTTTAATATAGTAGCAGGAACAATCTTCTCCAAAACTGCCTTCCTAGTTGACGCAAAAAGTAGCCGAATTAGGTTTGTTGCATCTTCATCACTTAATTCAGCCGATAGCTCTTCTTCCAAAAGCATAGACAAGATACGTTTCAATCCTATAAAGACATAATTTTCAAGTGAATATTTTCTTCAAACACGGAACAAACACAGGGATCCATGATAAGAAGGACAGAGACCTTTCTTATGTTTTCCTATGATAAAATAGGAATATAGCTGTCAAATCAATAAAAATAGAAAATGCCTATAAAGGCAAGTTGTAGAAAATAATAGTCTAACCAAACTACAGACAAAAAACCAGAGGGAAATACGGGACAAATTCAGAAATTATACAGTAACTTATAACGTCTTTCAAACAAAGTTGAGCCACTAAAAGAATAGGCTCACTGAAAGTTGTAGGGAGATACTACTCTAACCAAAACTATATACAATTTTCATGTTGCGATGTAATGTCCACTCTATTGAGCAGACAACTCATTTGCAAGAGCATATCCTCATGTACGTAGAAATGATTGAAGACTATGACAGACTTAAACTAGGATATCGAATTTAGGATGAAAAGGGTGTGTGCTTGTATTGGTGGGAAAAATTATGTCATCCCTGCATCATGTGTTCCTCATTTTTTAAGGTACGTTATTTCTCTGTGTGGTTGTATCACCTAGAACATTTACAACCACAACTAGCATTTTAAAACATAAGTGGAAGTAGCAGAGTAGTTCTGTAAGTTGGAACACACTAATTGATGAATCACAAGAAGTGTCACAAAAATAGATCTTTCTATTAAATGAAATAAGTATTACCTGTATGACAGCCATCCACCAAGCTCTGTCATTTCACTGCCTAAAATAATATCTAGTGCCCTAGGAAGTAGTTCAAGTTTTTCCCATCTGATTCATTGAGGGGATACCAGACACTTCAGGTCCATAGGATTTTCTCAATTCCATATGCATGGAAATAAGGGCATCCATGATCAGTTTCCCAAGACTGGAAGCTGCTGCCGTTGCATATATCTGATGAGTACACCAAAGCTTCTAGCTCCGTGGATGATGCAAGGGTTGCTTTCCTGAACAACCACCACTGTTCTGATAAAATAACACAACTAGACCAAGAAAAACAACAAACTCAATTAACCAAAAGAGAATATAGAAGGCACTAACAAGAGATAAGTGAACCTAGAAGTTTGGAATAATGCTTACCCTACATGCAAGTTGACTTGCATGAAGACCTTCCGGATATTTAGTAGTCAGGAAGGACTCAAGTAGATCAAACAATGCACTGCGCTTGGAGATAAGGAAGATGAAGATTGTTCCATGACTGTTCCAGCATTTAAGATAGAGTGTAGCCTGCAAACATGCAGATGCATGTTAAGAAGCAGAAATCCAATAAACCTAAACAGTAAGCCAAAGAAGTTGAGTAATGGCAAAACTGCAAAAAAAAATAAAAAAAAAATTCAAACTACAGTATACCCACCTTCTCATCAATACTTCTGAAGTTCTCAAAAGTCTCTGCACGATCTTTTTTTTTTAATAACCGAGAAATTAGTCTGTGACACTTCCTTTGGACCAATCATAGCCTTCTAAACTCAGTGGATAATGCTCCCGCCCCTCTACCCTTCTCCACTTAAATACCGGGCTTCGCTTTGCATGGTGTGGGGATTGAACCTGTGACCTAAGCCACAAATCCTCCACCTTTTCCCACTAGAGCTAATCCTTGGGAGGAGTTTCTGCAAGATCATTATGCAAGCTTTCGATGGAAATTTGCCTTGACAATTGAAGATCATCATCCAACCTTTTCAAGTTTACAAGCAGTGAATATTCAGCATCACCATCCTGCAACAACAAAAATTGCACATTTAACAAAAACGCATCAATAAAACAAAGGGCACATACATCAACTTCTTTTATATGCAGATTCATGTTTGAGAGGCTGAGTTAGGAGAGGTTGGAGCAGACAAAGGTTTTAAAGGTTTTAATGACATTAACAGGCTAAACAAACGAGACAAGTATGCTGGAAGATTGGGGGTGGAGAGATACACATTACTTCACATTAAAAGTGATGCAAAAGCTATGAAAATCACTCAACATTATTCGAATTATTTAACATATTCTATCATACAATAATAAATATACTTCATATGCTCTCTATTTGAGTTGATAATAAACAAAAGGAGATTCAATCCAGGCTATCATACAATGAATCAGTTTTAGTCTTGCGCTACCTCCTCATATGAAATGTTCTAAATTGAATTCTCATGGGGACGGCCTAGTGATTGTGACAGGGAACTTTGAGGTGCTTTGGACCAGAGCTAATTAATCACAAAGAGATCCAACTACTATTGTTGCTGCTGATGTTAATGCTTTCTTTGTTTTCCTAGAGGGCTGTTAGTTTTGGTAATGGAGAAATAATGCAAGAGGCTCAGATTATGTCATGGGGCTTTCAGTTCTTTGTGCCCAGCATAGCTGCAAATTCCCAGAAATTCAGATTGCCCCGCCAAGACACCAGCTACAGAACTCCAATGCCCGACTCAAAGAGCTCAGCAAAACTATCACCATAGCCTCATTGTTTCCTCTTGCTGACTTTATGAGTGTGTGACTCTGTTTGAATTGCATTGGAACACACCCAGTGAGGACCAAACTAGCACAACCGAAACATGTGCACAACGAATTATAGACACAAGAATTATGTATAAGCATAAACAGTCGTCTAGTTTAAATTTACAGCAAAAATAAGTCACGATAATGTAGATGGTCATCCACACGGAGAAGTTCAACGCAAAGAGAAATCACAAGAACGTCCGAGCTGGTCATCCACACAGAATCATCTCTCACGGTATTATTATTATTTTATTATTTTATAATTTTCTTGTATATTTCGAAGCGCTGTTGGTCTTTTTAGTTATCAATGGAGAAATCATGGGCAGAGTAGAGAGGGGCAACCACCCTTTACAGAAAATCCCAATCTCTCTAATGCCTCGTTCTTCTTTCTTTCTTGGCTATGCTCAGCAGATACTGAACAAATAAGATTACACATTAAGACTGCAAGATGATTTATAGCTTGTAGTACAAAATCGCAGGTTCAACATATCTCAAAATTGAACCACGGAAAGATTCTCTCTCTCTTTCTTTTCAAGGAAATGGGGATCAGATGTATGCTATGATAAGGAAAAATAGAAGTCAATCACGCAATGGCTGCAAACACCAGTTGCATGCAAGAGACAGAAGCAGCAATAACAAGCCATACCGGGTCATCATCACTGTTTCTTTATGTACATTTCATCAACAGTCAACAACGTAAAACAAACACACAGAAGAAACACAAAGATCTCAAAGTTTACATGTTAAATCCATTTTCGTTTTTACAGTGTTTGCTTTTTCATAAACAAGGGCTGTTGGTTTTTTATAATGGAGGAAAATCAGTGGCGCAACAGAGGGGCAACCACCCTTTATAGAAAATTCCACTCACTGTTTTGCCTCATTTCAGGGTTAACCTTTCCCATTTAGGGTAAATTCATTGGCTTGACAGCTAAATCATCGGCATATCTGAGAAGACCCTAGAAATCCCCCAAAATAAGTAGGAACTTGACTAAAATGAACACTAAAATGAACTTTTTCATGTTCTCCCTATATCCAAAACTGACAAGAAACTGTAAAAATTTCCAAGTCTTGAAATCTAACAACACACATATATATATATATGTTAGTTTCCCTTCTTCTAACCATTTAAATAATGAAGAACATGTGGATCTGATCCACATAAACTTGGAATAATACAAAGTTGAAAAAGAAAACCAATAAAGTTTCGACAAAAAAAGTCCTCAATCTTCTACTACTCGTCGGTCCTGAGGTAACTCCAAGAAACAGACAACAGAGATGAGGAAAGACCGAAGGGTAAATTTTGAAAATGCTCTCACGCACAAACTCCAAGATAGAAAGTTAGAAGTCCCTTCCGGGCTTCTGATTCTACTCCGGCGGTCGTACACCGTCGGAGATATCTTTCTCCTTTCTGCCTTAGCTCTTTTCTTTGTGTTCGAGATGGACAATAGCATTTTCTTCAGAATTGTGGGGGATTCTTGTGAGATTACAGCCTCTTCGACGGCGACAGGGGTTTGGTTCGATTGGGTGGAGAGTTCGAAACTCTCTAATAGCAGAGTGATCCTCAGCAGAGGTACTTTGTTATGGCTATGCAAGAAGTTTCGCGAAGCATCAACAAATAGGGGAAAAAGTTTCAAGTCATGGAGATGCAAGGACATCACCACCTATATTTATTGCACTCAAAAGTTCAATAAATTTGGGCGGTACATCTCAGTTATTACAGTAAAAGGACTCAGCAGAACAGTTATCATAGTTCCAGAGAACAAATTTAATGAAGGTTGGGAGAATCTAGCAGACAGGATGGAAGCTTTTATTACAAAATTCTCAAGCACACAAGGTGCATACATTACAGCAGGGGAAAGTAGCAAAACATTTACAGGAAAAGGGAACTACATAGGTGCCATTAAAAAAAGTAAATGGAGCCAGGAGGGGACTGCAGCAAGGAAGGAGAACCAGGAACAAACTAGAAGTGAAGACAATGCACTACTGCATAGATGCCTGGTTGGAAAGTTTACAGGTGGAGAAGAAGCCCCTCTACGCAATGAGGTGAGAAGATGGGCAATGCAGACCTGGAGAGGGATCCCAAATATCCAAGTATATGATATGAATGGATTCTACTTTCTCTTTGAGTTCCAAACAAGGAAAGTCGCTGAGCACATATTCATGGGAGAATGGAGAAGACAAGGTCAAGTTTTAGAACTCAAATGGTGGTCGCCATCGATAAGTGCTCTGCCGGAATCCTTCCATCTTGATTGGTTCTGGATCAGAGTACTGGGCCTACCACTCCATTTGTGGAACTCAGAGGTGATGAAGCAGATCGGAGATGCATGTGGTGGATGGCTGGAAAATGAAGGAGAGACGGAGCTCAAGAATCATCTTAGATGGGCGAGAATTAGGGTTAGAGGTCCAAGACAGAAAATTCCATCAGAGATAGAAGTGGTTAACAGCGACTTCATCTATTCACTTCCGATATGGTGTGGAGCTCCGGCATTGTACCGGAAAAGGAAGGTGAACATAGGATGCAACAGAGAGGACATACTAGGTTCTAGCTCTGTCCTTGACACAACAAAGAAACCAGCAGATAATCATGGAAAGGAATAGCCTTTATTGAGTAAGACTTTTTGAAATCTGACTTATATAAGGAAAGGGAAATAATAGCTGGAAAGGATCATGTGCCAAGAGGTGGCCTTTCACTGCAGATGGGCCCCAGTTTGAGTGCATGTGAGGAAAGAGGAATAATAGCTGGCAAGGACTATGTGCCAATAGGAGATCTCTCACTGCAGATGGGCCCTAGTTTGAGTGCTTGTGACTTGCACATGGAAGCTTTAATTGTGGAAAAGCCTAATAGCTTAGAAATTGGGCCTGTAGAGCCCAATAACACAAATTTGGACTCACTGCCCACAAAGGGGAAATTTATCTCAACCCCAAGGAGTCAGGATTCCAGTAAAACAAACAAGCTCTTTACAGAACCTTTTGTTGATCAATTATTCACAATGGCAGATGCTTTTGCGGGGAGGAATTTTGTCCTATTCAATGGAGAAAAGGAGAAAGGGCTCTGCATGGGGAAAAAGAAGAGGGGGGAAGCCGACAGAGGGGTAACCAACTTTTACTAAAAAAAGTTAAGGGTGATGCTTCTACAAAGAGTTTGGTAATCCGTAAGGATGAAGTCAAGAAAAAACAAGGAGACGTTGTGGATGATGATTTCTCTGAAGCTTTAGAAGGCATGTATAACGAACATGAACCAATCCCATTACAGATTGATAATAGTGCAACTGAAGAGGAGGCTTCAATAGAAGCAACTAAATGGGTACAAGCCAACATGATCAAATTGAGTCAGCAATTTGGGGTGGATATCAGAAGGAAGCTTTGGAACTACTAATGAAGCTAGATCGAAGAAGGGAGGAAAGGAAGAATAAGGGGGTAAGCTTCAGGGATCTCATCTCCAAAATATACCGTTCCAAAAGAGGTTAGGAACCTATTTTTTTATGTAAATTTCAAGAATGGGGAACCTAGAACTAGAGGGAGAATTCTAACTCTCACTCATCAATGAGAGTCAAGTTAATCTCCTGGAATGTTAGGGGGTTGAATGGGGGGAAGTAAGAGGGAGTTGGTGAGAAAGCTTCTTCAACAGTGGGAGGCTGATGTCTCTGTATTGGTAGAAACAAAACTTGATGGTCAGATAGACAATGTTATTCAGAGTATATGGCACAATAGATGGATGGGAAAGATCCAAAAGGATGCTCAGGATAACAGTGGGGAATCCTAATTCTTTGGGATAAAAGAATTTGGAATGGGGAGATGGTGGTGGATGGCAACCAATGCATAACTGGCAAGTTCACCAGTTTAATTGATAATTGAAGCTGGCATTTGACTGGTGTATACTGACTGCAATAGAGTAACTAGGAGGACTCTGTGGCAAGAGTTGATCAATGTGAAAAGTACATGTGGCCATGGATAGTATGTGGTGACTTTAATGTCACTAGATATCCTTCAGAGAGAACAAACTGCCGCAGGTTAAGTGGGAGCATGGCTGAATTTTCCAATTGCATAGAGGAATTAGAATTAGTGGATCCTCCTTTATTTGGAGGATCCTACACTTGGAGAAGGGGTGAGGATTTTGATTGTGCCTCCAGAATTAATAGATTCTTACACTGGGCAGAATGGGGGGAGAGCTTCTCTCAAATCAAACAAACCATTCTACCAAAGTTGAAATCTGATCATAACCCCATTTGCTGACTTGTGGAAACTGGGAATGGAAAAAATCTTATTTCAAATTTGAAACTTGGTGGCTAGAAGTTGATGGTTTCAAGCAAAAAGCCATAGAATGGTGGGTTTCTTTCAATATAAATGGCAGACCAGGCTATGCGTTGGCAGAAAAGCTGAAATTGCTCAAGGTGAAGTTGAAGGAGTGGAGTAGAGAACACAGGGGAAACTGGAGGCAAAGAAAAATATTTTGGCCCAAATATCAAACTGGGAAGCTGTGCAGGAAGTAAGACCACTCACTGATGATGAAGTGATGCAGAAGACTCACCTGGGTTTGGAATATGAAGACGTAGCAAAAAATGAGGAGATCGCTTGGAGATAGAGGTCAAGGATCCAATGGCTGAACGGGGAGACAAAAATACAAAGTTTTTCCATAGAATTGCTACTGCAAACAGAAGGTTCAATTCTATAGATCAACTAAATGTGGATGGCACTGAAATAAATGATCCTATCAGTATAAAAGAAGCGGTGTAGACTTTCTACAAAGAGCTATATAAAGAGACTGAGCAATGGAGACCAGATCTAAATCTACATGGAGGAACAAAAATTACTGACGAAGAACAGGCATGGTTGCATAGACCATTTGAAGAAGAGGAAATCCTGAAATACCTTAACATGTGTGCTATGGAGAAGGCTCCTGGTCCAGATGGTTTCCCAATAGTTTTCTTCAGAACTTTCTGGGACACCTTGAAGAAGGACATCATAGATACTGTCAATTTTTTCCACACCAGCCAAACTTTTGAGAAAAGCTTCAATGCAACCTTAATAGCATTAATTCCAAAGAAACCAGGTGCCACAGAGTTAAAAGACTATAGACCTATTAGTCTAGTAGGGGGGATTTACAAAATCATAGCTAGAATTCTAGCTGAGAGTCTCAAAACAGTGGTAGATGAGCTAGTCAACAACCGTGAGATGGCATTCATACAGGGAAGACAAATCATGGATGCTGCATTATTAGCCAGTGAGTGCATAGATGCAAGAAGGAAAAATGGTATTCCTGGAATAATGTGCAACTTGACACACAAAAAGCTTATGATCATGTGAACTGGGACTACCTCCTCAATATTCTAAGGCAAATGGGATTTGGAGATAAATGGGTGAAATGGATGGAAGTTTGTATCAAAACAGTTAGATTCTCTGTTCTTGTGAATGGTGAGCCTATTGGGTTTTTTGCCTCTGAAAGGGGTTTGAGACAAGGAGATCCACTCTCTCCTTTCCTATTTATTTTAGCTATGGAGGGGTTTGACAGTATGATGAGGATTGCAATCCAAAAGAGATGGATCACAGGTTTCCAGATGAACAACAGAATGGGAGAGGGTAAGGAGATATGCCATCTATTGTATGCAGATGACACCATCATATTTTGTGAGCCAACAGTGGATCAAATTAGGTTTATCAGACTAATTTTAATACTCTTTGAGAGTGCTTCAGGGTTGAGAGTCAACTGGGGAAAGAGCAGCCTTTTTCAAGTTTTGGAGGTTCCTCAGGTTCAGAGCTTTGCCAACATACTAGGATGCAGAATAGAAAAGCGACCAACCTTTTTATTATAGCTATGGAGGTATTTGACAGTTTAATGAGAAAAGCGTTGAAAAATAATTGGATCAGAGGCTTCAATATAAGAAACAAGGCAAATGAGAGTATGGAGTTGACACATTTATTGTATGTTGATGATACAATAGTGCTTTGTGAAGCAAACTAGGAGCAATTATGCTATTTTAAGAGTGATTCGTGTAGTTTTTGAGCCTTGTTCTGGACTCAAGGTTAACTGGAGAAAAAGCAGTATCCTTCCTGTAAAAGAAGTTCAACAGATTCAAACACTAGCAAACATCTTGAGGTGCAAGGTAGAGAAGCTACCAACAGTTTATCTAGGCATGCCATTAGGGGCAAACCATAAAGCCATTACTATTTGGGATGGAATTATTGAGAAGACTGAGAGGAAGTTGGCACTTTGGAAGTCTCAATACCTTTCATTGGGAGGTAGAGTCACTTTAATAAACTCTGTGCTAGATTCCTTACCAACATATGTGATGTCCCTTTTCCCTATACCTGGTGAGGTGGTCAAAATTCTAGATGCTTTGAGAAGGAATTTCCACTGGCAAGGAAATAAAATTGAGAGCAGTTTCAATTTAGTAAAATGGGTAGAAGTTCAACAAGGTAGGAATTATGGGGGTCTGGGAGTAAGGAAGCTCATGTTACATAACAAAAGTCTGCTAAGCAAGTGGCTATGGAGGTACAACCAAGAGGAGCATGCACTATGGAAAGAGGTTATACAACACAAATTCGGGAGTGGGAGTTTGGAAGACTATTAGAAGCTTTTGGCCGACTCTAGAAGTTAATACAAAAGTTAAAGTTGGGAGGGGGGATAAGGTTTTATTCTGGAAAGAAGACTGGATTGGTCAAGGATCTCTTCAAAGTTTGTTTCCTGGACTTTATTCTATCAGTATGCATCCGGATAGCAAAATCAGTGAGATGTGGTCTCAACAAGGGTGGAATTTGGTATTTAGAAGGTTGTTAAATGACTGGGAGATAGAAGGGGTAATTGAACTACTGAATATGATTGAAAGCTTTCCAGGCACTAATTTGGAAACAGACAGTCTATTATGGAGACAACACCCAGATGGAAGTTTCTCTGTCAACAGATTGTACAAATGGGGTCTATCAGTAACTGGAGGAAGGAAAACAGGGCCATGGAGTGCTATTTGGAAGAGTGTGGCTCCCACTAAAGTGAAGTGTTTTGTCTGGCTTGTAGCTAGGAGAGCCTGTTTGACGCATGAAGCATTACAGAAAAGGGGCATCAACATAGCCTCTAGATGCTTACTATGCAAAGAGGCACTGGAAACCAACAAACACTTATTTTTGCATTGCAAAGTAACAACACAAGTATGGGCTTTATTCATCAATTTAGCTAGCTTAAACTGGTGTATGCCAGAACACACAACAAATTTATTAAGTTGTTGGATCAGAAGGGGGGCAGCAAGAGTCAAAAGAAGTGGTGGAGTACAGTACCTGCTTGTATCTGGTGGAATATTTGGAAGGAAAGGAATCAGAGGATTTTTGAAGGAAAAGAATGCTCAATACAGAAGATTAAATGGAAAGTAATTACTTCCTTACTTTTTGGTGTAAAGAACAAAATATAGAAGAGGAAAACCAATTAGTTGATTTCGTAGGTTCTTTGTAAGTATTTATGTTTCTTTTATCTTCTTTTTTTCCTCTCTTCTTTGTTAATACTTTTGGAGGTGGCCAGCATAGCCCTTAATGCTGAGGAATACAAGTTACCCGTTTCAAAAAAAAAAATACCAACCACTTATCTTGGTATGCTCCTAGACTATAAACACAAAGCACTAGAGATATGGGATGGGATTCTAGAGAAAACTGAGAGGAAGTTAGCTAAGTGGAAGGCCCAGTACCTATCAATGGGGGTAGATTGATCTTGATAAACTCTGTCCTTGATTCACTACCTACTTATGTGATGTCACTTTTTCCAATCCTAGCAAAAATGGTGAAAAAACTGGAGAAGATGAGGAGGAAGTTTTTGTGGCAAGGGAATAAAGAGGGGAAGGGTTACTGTTTGGTGAAATGGGATACAGTGTTGCTTAGTAAAAAAGATGGGGGTCTGGGAATCAGAAATATTAGGCTGCAAAATGAGAGTCTTCTATTGAAATGGTTATGGAGATGCATCAATGAGGATAAGGCTTTGTGGAAGGAAGTCATTGTGTCTAAGTATGGTGAAGCTAGCCCATGGTGCACGAAAATTGTAACTGATACCTATGGAGTGGGAGTATGGAGAACAATTAGGAATTTATGGCAATTAATGGAAGACAATATTTGCCTCAAGGTTGGCAATGGGGCAAAGACAAAATTTTGGAGAGATAGGTGGTTTGATCAAACTCCTTTAAAGGAGGCTTTCCCTGACCTATTTCTTATTTGTGTAAACCCTGAGGTGACAATCCAAGAGTGCTGGTCCACACGGGTGGGATATCTCTTTTAGGAGGCGTTTAAATGATTGGGAGATAGAGAGGGTAGCCCTGTTACTGGGAAAAAATAGGGCAAGTTTCTATTAGCAGTACAGAGGTTGATATACCTCTTTGGAAACACAATGGTAATGGGATTTTCTGTAAAGAGTGCCTACACAAGAGGTCTCCAGGTGACTAATACAAACACTCAATGCAAGTGGCATTATTTCTGGAAAGCAGCATTCCTACCAAAGTTAAGTGCTTCACTTGGTTGGTTATCAAAAGGGCCTGCCTAACCCAAGAAGTGCTACAGAAGAAGAAAAGACAATTGGTTCCTAGGTGTTTTCTGTGTATGGTGACTGAGGAGACAAACAAGCACCTTTTTTTGCATTGCAAGTACACTGCTCAGTTGTGGAATTTGTTTCTCAACATTACTGGCTATAGCTGGGCAATGCCTGAGCATACATCAGACCTTCTTAGCTGCTGGATGAAAAGAGGGGGAAGTAAGAGCCAAAAGAGATGGTGGAGATTGATTCCCTCATGTATATGGTGGTCAGTATGGAGGGAGAGAAATGCAGATGTTTCGAAGATAGGTCCAATCCCATTCATAAAGTCAAATGGAATTGTGTTGTATCTTTACTCTTTTGGTGTAAACAATTAGGTATAGAAGATACTGATCAGATTATAAATCTGATAGGGAGTCTGTAGTTGAACTTTTTGGTGGTGGCCAGCATATCCTTAAAGCTGAAGAATACAAACTTCCCTGTTCCGAAGAAAAAAAGATGAGGAGAGTTTGTTCAAACTCCACAGCAGAAACCCTAGATTTTGTTTACAGTGAAAGCAGAGGAGAAAAGGGTGAAATAGGAAAACTCACTCTTAGCTGTGCAATCTTATGCTGTAGACAACAAAGTGCAACTCGAACTTAAGCCTAATGAGAAGCACAGAATTAGAGTCAAATGTAAAAGCAAAATACTATGCAGATGGGAGATATATGCAAGCACTGACAGGAATTCTGGTGACTTTATTGTGAAGAAGTACCACCCATTTAATCGCTGCCCAACTAAAAACAAGAACAAGTTATGCACTTCTGTGTACGTTGCACAAAAATTTCAAGATACGATTGTATCTCAACCTAACATAAAACTTTGGGAGATTCAGAAATTGGTAAGGGATCAGTTGGGTTTGTATGTAGGGAGGAGGACTGTTTATTATAGAGACAAGTGCAGGGTAATGAGTCAGTTCATGGGTGATTGGAATCTGGAATTCTCTAGATTATGTGACTATGCTGACATTATTAAGAAGACAAATCCTGGAAGTTCTAGTTGGATTAGGACAGACACAGTTGCCATCTATGTTCCATGGTACATGGATAATCTGACTGCTCACTCTATTATCAAACTCCAACTATAATAAAACGTCTTAATGTTGTAAAGATGGTAACATCAAAATATACAAAAATGGCACCTCTTCCACTAAATAATACTAGTAAATAATCTGGATGTATTTGACCAACTGACCTGATTTAAGAAAAGCATACAGTTCAAGAAAATTGCAGCACAAAGACACCCCAAAAACAGTACAGATATTCCAGGTTGCAGAAATATCACCAACTTATTGTTTCACAAGCACTTTCTTGGAGTCCTTTCTCAGGTGTAAACGATGAAGTTTGAAGCAAAAATATAACATTTAGTAGGAGTCTCAGAGATTATCAACAACAAGAACTAAAGAACCTCACCTTTTGTGCTTTGGTGTGATATTTCTTTTTATTATTACTAGCAGGAACAATCTTCTCCAAAACTGCCTTCCTAGTTGACGGAAGAAGTAGCCGAATTAGGTTTGTTGCATCTTCATCACTTAATTCAGCCGATAGCTCTTCTTCCAAGAGCATAGACAGGATACGTCTCAATCCTGTAAAGACATAATGTTCAAGTGAATATTTTCTTCAAACTCGGAACAAACTCAGGGATCCATGATATTCTGACCCTTCTTAAGTTATCCTATGATATACCTGTCATATCAATAAAAATAGAAAATGCCTGTAAAGGCAAGTTGTAGAAAATAATAGTCTAACCAACTACAGATAATTGTACTATAGCAATAATACTAAAAACAATAGAGAAATACAGAACAAATTCAGAAATTATACAGTAACTTATAACGTCTTTCAAACAAAGTTGAGCCACTAAAAGACTAGGCTCACTGAAAGTTGTAGGGAGATACTACTCTAACCAAAACTACATACTATTTTCATGTTGCGATGTAATGTCCACTCTATAGAGCAGACAACTCATTGGCAAGAGCATATCCTCATGTTCATAGAAATAATTAAAGACTATGACAGACTTACACTAGAATATAGAATTTATAATGAAAAGGGCATGTGCTTGCATTAGTGGAAAAAATTATGACATCCCTGCATCATGTGTTCCTCATTTTTTAAGGTACGTTATTTCTCTGTGTTTGTATCACCTAGAATATTTACATCTAAGCACAACTAGCATTTTAAAACATAAGTGGAAGTAGCAGAGTAGTTCTGGTAAGTTGAAACACACTAATTGATGAATCACAAGAAGTGTGATAAAAGTAGGTCATTCTATTAAATGAAACAAGATGTATTACCTGTACGACAGCCATCCACCAAGCTCTGTCATTTCACTGCCTAAAACAATATGTAGTGCTCTAGGAAGTAGTTCAAGTTTTTCCCATCTGATCCATTGACGGGATACCATACTCTTCAGATCCAAAGGATTTTCTCAATTCCATATGCATGGAAATAAGGGGATCCATGATCAGATTCCCAAGACTGGAAGCTGATGCCGTTGCATATATCTGAAGAGTACACCAAAGCTTTTAGCTCCGTGGATGATGCAAGGGTTGCTTTCCTGAACAGCCACCACTGTTCTGAAAAAATAACACAACCTAGACCAAGAAAAACAATTCAATTAACCAAAAGAGAACATAGAAGGCACTAACAGGAGATAAGTGAACCTAGAAGTTTGGAATAATGCTTACCCTACATGCAAGTTAACTTGCACAAAGACCTTCCGGATATTTAGTAGTCAGGAAGGACTCAAGTAGATCAAACAATGCACTGCGCCTGGAAATAAGGAAGATGAAGATTGTTCCAGGACTGTTCCAGAGTTTAAGATAGAGTGTAGCCTGCAAACATGCAGATACATGTTAAAAAGCAGAAATCCAATAACTTAAACAGTAAGCCAAGAAGTTGAGTATTGGCAAAACTACAGAAAAAAAAGAATTTTTCAAATTACAGTATACCCACCTTCTCATCAATACTTCTGAAGTTCTCCAAAGTCAATGCAAGATCTTTTATTTTTGATAACCGAGAAATCCATTTGTGACACACCCTTTGGACCAATCATAACCTTCTAAACTCGGTGGATAATGGGAACCGCCCCTCTACCCTTCTCCACTTAAATACCGGGTTTCGCTTTGCATAGTGTGGGGATTGAACTTGTGATCTAAGACACAAATCCTCCACCTTTTTCCACCTCCACCTTTTTCCACTAGAGTAAGCCTTGGGGGGGTTTCTGCAAGATTATTATGCAAGCTTTCGATGGAAATTTGCCTTGACAATTGAAGATCATCATCCAACCTTTTCAAGTTTACAAGCAGTGAATATTCAGCATCACCATTCTGCAACAACAAAAATTGCACATTTAACAAAAACGCATCAATAAAACACACAGTCCCCTTCAATTTGTTAAGGGCACATACAGCATCACCTCTACAGATGTATGCTATGACAAGTAAAAACAGAAGTCAATTACGCCATGGATGCAAACACCGGTTGCATGCAAGAAACAGAAGCAGCAATAACAAGCCATACCGGGTCGCCACACCAAGATCCGTATTGGATAATATCAATGAACAAATTGATTACCCCAGAAATAGAAAAATCATCATCACTGTTTCTTCATGAACATACCATCAACAGTCAACAACGTAAAATAAACACACAGAAGAAACACAAAGATCTCAGAGTATACATGTTAAATCCATTTTGGTTTTTACAGTGTTTGCTTTTTCATAAACAGGGGCTGTTGGTTTTTCTATAATGGAGGAAAATCAGTGGCGCAATAGAGAGGCGCAACCACCCTTTACAGAAAATCCCACTCACTGTTTTGCCTCATTTCAGGGGTAACCTTTTCCCATTTGTGGTAAATTCCTTCGCTTGACAGCTAAATCATCGGCATATCTGAGAAGACCCTAGAAATCCCCCAAAATAAGCAGGAACTCGAGTCTCGACGAAAGTGAACACTAAAATGAACTTTTTCATATTCTCTCTACATCCAAAACTGACAAGAAACTGTAAATATTTCCAAGTCTTGAAATCTAATAACGCATATATATATGTTAGTTTCCCTTCTTCTAACCATATAAATAATTAAGAACACGTGGATCTGATCCGCATAAACTTGGAATAATACAAAACCTATAAAATTTCGACAAAAAAAGGTCCTCATTCTTCTACTGCTTGTCGGTCCAGAGGTAACTACAAGAAACAGACAACAGAGATGAGGAAAGTTTGTTCAAACTCCACAGCAGAAACCCTAGATTTTGTTTCCAGTGGAAAAGAGGGATGAAATTAAAATGGAGGTTTGATTTGTTTTGGTTTTCTCTCAGCTTAGTACGGACAAAGAAAGAAAGGAAGAGAAATGCGTGTGTGTGTGGTGATCGTGAAACCACAGGAGAAAAAGGCGAAATAGGAAAAATTACTCTTAGCTGTGCAATCTTATGCTGTAGCCAACAAATTGCAACTCGAACTTAAGTCTAATGAGAAGCACAGAATTAGAGTCAAATGTAAAAGCAAAATACTATGAAAATGGGAGATATATGCAAGCACTGACAGGAATTCTGGTGACTTTATTGTGACGAAGTACCACCCATTTCAGCGCTGCCCTACTAAACACAAGAACAAGTTATGCACTTCTGTGTACGTTGCACATAAATTTAAAGATAGGATTGTATCTCAACCTAACATAAAACTTTGGGAGATTCAGGAATTGGTAAGAGAACAGTTGGGTTTGTATGTAGGGAGGAGGACTGTTTGTTATAAGAGCCAAGTGCAGGCTAATGAGTCAGTTCATGATTGATTGGAATCTGGAATTCTCTAGATTATGTGACTATGCTGACATTATTAAGAAGACAAATCCTGGAAGTTCTTGTTGGGTTAGGACAGACACAGTTACCGTCTAAGTTCCATGGTAAAAGGATAATCTGACCGCTCACCCTATTATCAAACTCCAGCTATAATAAAACGTCTTAATGTTGTTAGAAAAATGTTAAAGATGGTTAGATGAAAATATACAAAAATGGCATCTCTTCAGCTAAATAATACTAGTAAGTAATCTGAATGTATTTGACTAACTGACCTGATTTAAGAGAAGAATACAGTTCAAGAAAAATTGCAGCACAAAGACACCGCTAAAACAGTACAGATATACCAAGTTGCAGAAATATCACCAACTTATTGTTTCACAAGCACTTTCTTGAGGTCCATTCTCAGGTGTAAACGATGAAGTTTGAAGCAAAAATATAACATTTAGTAAGAGTCTCAGAGAGTATCAACAACAAGAACTAAAGAACCTCACCTTTTGTGCTTTGGTATGACATTTCTTTTTATTATCACTTGCAGGAACAATCTTCTCTAAAACTGCCTTCAGCCGAATTAGGTTTGTTGCATCTTCATCATATAATTCAGCCGATAGCTCTTCTTCCAAGAGCATAGACAGGATACTTCTCAATCCTGTAAAGACAGAATTTTCAAGTGAATATTTTCTTCAAACACGAAACAAACGCAGGGATCCTTGATATTCTGAACCTTCTAAAGTTTTACTATAAAAAAATAGGAATATAGATGTCAAATCAATAAAAATAGAAAATGCCTAAAAAGGCAAGTTGTAGGAAATAATAGTCTAACCAAACAACAGACTAAAAACCACAGGGAAATACGGGACAAATTCAGAGTTTATACAGTAACTTATAACGTCTTACAAACAAAGTTGAGCCACTAAAAGACTAGGCTCACTGAAAGGTGTAGGGAGATACTACTCTAACCAAAACTACATATTATTTTCATGCTGCGATGTAATGTCCACTCGATTGAGCAGACAACTCATTTGCAAGAGCATATCCTCAAGTTCATAGAAATAATTGAAGACTATGACAGACTTAAACTAGGATATCGAATTTAGGATGAAAAGGGTGTGTGCCTTGTATTGGTGGGAAAAATAATGACATCCCGCATCATGTGTTTCTCATTTTTTAAGGTACGTTATTTCTCTATGGTAGTATCACCTAGAACATTTACAACCACAACTAGCATTTTAAAACATAAGTGGAAGTAGCAGAGTAGTTCTGGTAATTTGGAACACACTAATTAATGAATCAGAAGAAGTGTGACAAATATAGATCTTTCTATTAAATGAAATAAGATGTAATACCTGTATGACAGCCATCCACCAAGCTTTGTCATTTCACTGCCTAAAACAATATCTAGTTCCCTAGGAAGTGGTTCAAGTTTTTCCCATCTGATCCATTGAGGGGATACCAGACAATTCAGGTCCATAGGATTTTCTCAATTCCATATGCATGGAAATAAGGGCATCCATGATCAGTTGCCCAAGACTGGAAGCTACTGCCGTTGCATATTTCTGATGAGTATACCAAAGCTTCTAGCTCCGTGGATGATGCAAGGGATGCTATCCTGAACAGCCACCGCTGTTCAGAAAAAATAACACAACCTAGACCAAGAAAACCAACAAACTCAATTAACCAAAAGAGAACATAGAAGGCACTAACGGGAGATAAGTGAACCTAGAAGTTTGGAATAATGCTTACCCTACATGCAAGTTGACTTGCACGAAGATCTTCCGGAGATTTAGTAGTCAGGAAGGACTCAAGTAGATCAAACAATGTTCTGCTCTTGGGGATAAGGAAGATGAAGATTGTTCCAGGACTGTTCCAGAGTTTAAGATAGAGTGTAGCCTGCAAACATGCAGATGCATGTTAAGAAGCAGAAATCCAATAATCTAAACAGTAAGCCAAAGAAGTTGAGTATTGGCAAAACTACAAAAAAAAAGAATTTTTCAAACTACAGTAGACCCACCTTCTCATCAATACTTCAGAAGTTCTCCAAAGTCTCTGCAAGATCTTTTTTTTTTGAGAACCAAGAAATCCGTTTGGGACCCGCCCTTTGGACCACTCATAGCCTTCTATACTCGGTGGATAATAGGACCAGCCCATCTACCCTTCTCCACTTAAATACCGGGCTTCGCTTTGCATGGTGTGGGGATTGAACCTGTGACCTAACCCACAAATCCTCCACCATTTTCCACTAGAGCTAAGCCTTGGGGGGAGGTTCTGCAAGATCATTATGCAAGCTTTCGATGGAAATTTGCCTCGACAATTGAAGATCATCATCCAAGAACCAAGCTGTCACTTCACTGCTTAAAACAATATCTAGTACCCTAGGAAGTGGTTCAAGTTTTTCCCATCTGATCCATTGAGGTGATACCAAACACTTCAGGACCATAGGATTTTCTCAATTCCATATGCATGGAAATAAGGGCATCCATGATCAGCTTCCCATGACTGGAAGTTACTGCCGTTGCATATATCTGATGAGTACACCAAAGCTTCTAGCTCCGTGGATGATGAAAGGGTTGTTTTCCTGAACAGCCTCCACTGTTCTTAAAAAATAACACAACCTAGAACAAGAAAAACAACAAACTCAATTAACCAAAAGAGAACATAGATGGCACTAACAGGAGATAAGTGAACCTAGAAGTTTGGAATAATGTTTACCCTACATGCAAGTTGACTTGCACGAAGACCTTCCGGAGATTTAGTAGTCAGGAAGGACTCAAGTAGATCAAACAAGGCACTGCGCTTGGATATAAGGAAGATGAAGATTGTTCCAGGACTGTTCCAGAGTTTAAGATAGAGTGTAGCCTGCAAACATGCAGAATCATGTTAAGAAGCAGAAATCCAAAAACCTAAACAGTAAATCAAAAAAGATGAATTTTGAGAAAACTACAGAAAAAAAGAAATTTTCAAACTACAGTATACCCACCTTCTCATCAATACTTCTGAAGTTCTCCAAAGTCTCTGCAAGAACATTTTTTTTTTATAACCGAGAAATCCGTTTATGACCCACACTTTGGACCAATCATAGCCTTCTAAACTCGGTGGATAATGGGACCCGCCCTTCTACCCTTCTCCACTTAAATATCGGGCTTCGCTTTGCATGGTGTGGGGATTGAACCTGTGACCTAAGCCACAAATCCTCCACCTTTTTCCACTAGAGCTAAGCCATGGTGGGAGTTTCTGCAAGACAATTATGCAAGCTTTCCATGGAAATTTGCCTTGACAATTGAAGATCATCATCCAACCTTTTCAAGTTTACAAGCAGTGAATATTCAGCATCACCATCCTGCAACAACAAAAATTGCACATTTAACAAAAACGCATCAATAAAACACACAGACCCCTTCAATTTGTTAAGGGCACATACAGCATCACCTCTACAGATGTATGCTATGATAAGGAAAAACAGAAGTAAATCACGCCATGGCTGCAAACACCGGTTGCAAGCAAGAGGCAGAAGCAGCAATAACAAGTCGCCACTCCAAGATACGAATTGGATAATCGGATTGCCCAAATTGATTAGCCCAGAAATAGAAAAATCATCATCACTGTTTCTTTATGTACATTTTCATCAACAGTCAACAACGTAAAATAAACACACAGAAGAAACACAAAGATCTCAGAGTATACATGTTAAATCCATTTTGGTTTTTACAGTGTTCGCTTTCTCATAAACAAGGGCTGTTGGTTTTTTATAATAGAGGAAAATCAGTGGCGCAACAGAGAGGGTCAACCACCCTTTACAAAAAATCCCACACACTGTTTTGCCTCATTTCAGGGGTAAACTTTACCCATTTGGGGTAAATTCCTTGGCTTGACAGCTAAATCATCGGCATATCTGAGAAGACCCTAGAAATCCCCCAAAATAAGCAGGAACTCGAGTGTCAACTAAAATGAACTTTTTCATGTTCTCCCTACATCCAAAACTGACAAGAAACTCTAAATATTTCCAAGTCTTGAAATCTAATAACGCATATATAGTCTAACCAAACTACAGGCTAAAATCCACAGGGAAATACGGGACAAATTCAGAAATTATATAGTAACTTATGACATCTTTCAAACAAAGTTAAGCCACTAAAAGACTAGGCTCACTGAAAGTTGTAGGGACATACTAGTCTAACCAAAACTACATATTATTTTCATATTGCGATGTAATGTCCACTATATTGAGCAGACAACTCATTTGCAAAAGTAATTCCTCATGTTCATAGAAATAATTGAAGACAATGACAGACTTAAACTAGGATATCGAATTTAGGATGAAAAGGGTGTGTGCTTTGTATTGGTGGGAAAAATTATGACATCCCTGCATCATGTGTTCCTCATTTTTTAAGGTACGTTATTTCTCTGTGGTCATATCACATAGAACATTTACAACCACAACTAGCATTTTAAAACATAAGTGGAAGTAGCAGAGCAGTTCTGGTAAGTTGAAACACACTAATTGATGAATCACAAGAAGTGTGACAAAAATAGATCTTTCTATTAAATGAAATAAGATGTATTACCAGTATGACAGCCATCCACCAAGCTCTGTCATTTCACTGCCTAAAACAATAGCTAGTGCTCAAGGAAGTAGTTCAAGTTTTTCCCATCTGATCCACTGATGGGATACCATACTCTTCAGGTCCATAAGATTTTCTCAATTCCATATGCATGGAAATAAGGGCATCCATGATAGTTTCCCAAGACTGGAAGCTGCTGCCGTTGCATATATATGAAGAGTACACCAAAGCTTTTTAGCTCCGTGGATGATGCAAGGGTTGCTTTCCTTAACAGCCACCACTGTTCTGAAAAAATAACACAACCTAGACCAAGAAAAACAACAAACTCAATTAACCAAAAGAGAACATAGAAGGCACTAACAGGAGATAAGTGAACCTAGAAGTTTGGAATAATGCTTACCCTACATGCAAGTTGACTTGCACGTACACCTTCCAGAGATTTAGCAGTCAGGAAGGACTCAAGTAGATCAAACAATGCACTGCGCTTGGAGAAAAGGAAGAAGAAGATTGTTCCAGGACTGTTCCAGAGTTTAAGATAGAGTGTAGCCTATAAACATGGAGATTCAAGTAAAGAAGCAGAAATCCAAAAACCTAAACAGTAAACCAAAGAAGTTGAGTATTGAGAAAACTACAGAAAAAAAAGAATTTTTTACACTACAGTATACCCACCTTCTCATCAATACTTCTGAAGTTCTCCAAAGTCTCTGCAAGATCTTTTTTTTTTGATAACCAAGAAATCCATTTGTGACCCGCCCTTTGGACCAATCATAGCCTTCTAAACTCGGTGGATAATGGGACCCGCCCTTCTACCCTTCTCCACTTAAATATCGGGCTTCGCTTTGCATGGTGTGGGGATTGAACCTGTGACCTAAGCCACAAATCCTCCACATTTTTCCACTAGAGCCTAAGCCTTGGGGGGAGTTTCTGCAAGATCATTATGCAAGCTTTCGATTGGAATTTGCCTTGACAATTGAAGATCATCATCCAACCTTTTCAAGTTTACAAGCAGTGAATATTCAGCATCACCATCCTGCAACAACAAAAATTGCACATTTAACAAAAACGCATCAATAAAACACACAGTCCCCTTCAATTGGTTAAGGGCACATACAACATCACATCTACAGATGTATGCTATGATAAGGAAAAACAGAAGTCAATCACGCCATGGCTGCAAACACCGGTTGCATGCAAGAGACAGAAGCACCAATAACAAGCCATACCGTGTCGCCACACCAAGTTGATACGTACTGGATAATATCAATGCACAAATTGATTACCCCAGAAATAGAAATATCATCATCACTGTTTCTTTATGTACATTTCATCAACAGTCAGCAACGTAAAACAAAAACACAGAAGAAACACACAGATCTCAGAGTATACATGTTAAATCCATTTTGGTTTTTACAGTGTTTACTTTTTAATAAACAGGGGCCGTTGGTTTTTTTATAATGGAGGAAAATCAGTGGCGCAATAGAGAGGCGCAACCACTCTTTACAGAAAACCCCACTCACTGTTTTGCCTCATTTCAGGGGTAACCTTTTCCCATTTGCGGTAAATTCCTTGGCTTGACAGCTAAATCATTGGCATATCTGAGAAGACCCTAGAAATCCCCCAAAATAAGCAGGAACTCGAGTCTCGACGAAAGTGAACACTAAAATGAACTTTTTCATATTCTCTCTACATCCAAAACTGACAAGAAACTGTAAATATTTCCAAGTCTTGAAATCTAATAACGCATATATATATGTTAGTTTCCCTTCTTCTAACCATATAAATAATTAAGAACACGTGGATCTGATCCGCATAAACTTGGAATAATACAAAACCTATAAAATTTCGACAAAAAAAGGTCCTCATTCTTCTACTGCTTGTCGGTCCAGAGGTAACTACAAGAAACAGACAACAGAGATGAGGAAAGTTTGTTCAAACTCCACAGCAGAAACCCTAGATTTTGTTTCCAGTGGAAAAGAGGGATGAAATTAAAATGGAGGTTTGATTTGTTTTGGTTTTCTCTCAGCTTAGTACGGACAAAGAAAGAAAGGAAGAGAAATGAGTGTGTGTGTGTGGTGGTCGTGAAACCACAGGAGAAAAAGGAGAAATAGGAAAAATTACTCATAGCTGTGCAATCTTATGCTGTAGACAATAAAGTGCAACTCAAACTTAAGTCTAATGAGAAGTACAGAATTAGAGTGAAATGTAAAAGCAAAATACTATGAAAATGGGAGATATATGCAAGCACTGACAGGAATTCTGGTGACTTTATTGTGAAGAAGTACCACCCATTTCATCGCTGCCCTACTAAAAACAAGAACAAGTTATGCACTTCTGTGTACGTTGCACATAAATTTCAAGATAGGATTGTATCTCAACCTAACATAATACTTTGGGAGATTCAGGAATTGGTAAGGGATCAGTTCGGTTTGTATGTAGGGATGAGGACTGTTTGTTATAAGAGCCAAGTGCAGGGTAATGCGTCAGTTCATGATTGATTGGAATCTGGAATTCTCTAGATTATGTGACTATGCTGACATTATTAAGAAGACAAATCCTGACAGACACAGTTACCGTCTAAGTTCCATGGTACATGGATAATCTGACCGCTCACTCTATTATCAAACTCCAACTATAATAAAACGTCTTAATGTTGTTTGAAAAATGTTAAAGATGGTAACATGAAATTATACAAAAATGGCATCTCTTCAACTAAATAATACTAGAAGTAATCTGGATGTATTTGACCAATTGACCTGATCTAAGACAAGCATACAGTTCAAGAAAAACTGGAGCACAAAGACACCGCTAAAACAGTACAGATATACCAGGTTGCAGAAATATCACCAACTTATTGTTTCACAAGCACTTTCTTGGAGTCCATTCTCAGGTGTAAATGATGACATTTAGTAAGAGTCTCAAGAGAGTATCAACAACAAGAACTAAAGAACCTCACCTTTTGTGCTTTGGTGTGATATTTCTTTTTATTATCACTAGCAGCAACAATCTTCTCCAAAACCGCCTTCCTAGTTGACGCAAAAAGTAGGCGAATTAGGTTTGTTGCATCTTCATCACATAATTCAGCCGATAGCTATTCTTCCAAAAGCATAGACAGGATACTTCTCAATCCTGTAAAGACAGAATTTTCAAGTGAATATTTTCTTCAAACACGAAACAAACGCAGGGATCCATGATATTCTGAACCTTCTAAAGTTTTACTATAAAAAAATAGGAATATAGCTGTCAAATCAATAAAAATAGAAAATGCCTAAAAAGGCAAGTTGTAGGAAATAATAGACTAACCAAACAACAGACTAAAAACCACAGGGAAATACGGGACAAATTCAGAGTTTATACAGTAACTTATAACGTCTTACAAACAAAGTTGAGCCACTAAAAGAATAGGCTCACTGAAAGTTGTAGGGTGATACTACTCTAACCAAAATTACATACTAATTTCACGTTGCGATGTAATGTCCACTCTATTGAGTAGACAACTCATTTGCAAGAGCATATCCTCATGCACATAGAAATGATTGAAGACAATGACAGACTTAAACTAGAATATCAAATTTAGAATGAAAAGGGCGTGTACTTGCATTAGCGGGAAAAATTATGACATCCCTGCATCATGTGTTCCTCATTTTTTAAGGTATGTTATTTCTCTGTGTTTGTATCACCTAGAATATTTACATCTAAGCACAACTAGCATTTTAAAACATAAGTGGAAGTAGCAGAGTAGTTCTGGTGAGTTGAAACACACTAATTGATGAATCACAAGAAGTGTGACAAAAATAGATCATTCTATTAAATGAAATAAGATGTATAACCTGTATGACAGCCATCCACCAAGCTCTGTCATTTCACTGCCTAAAACAATATGTAGTGCTCTAGGAAGTAGTTCAAGTTTTTCCCATCTGATCCATTGACGGGATACCATACTCTTCAGATACATAGGATTTTCTCAATTCCATATGCATGGAAATAAGGGCATCCATGTTCAAATTCCCAAGACTGGAAGCTGCTGCCGTTGCATATATCTGAAGAGTACACCAAAGCTTTTAGCTCCGTGGATGATGCAAGGGTTGCTTTCCCGAACAGCCACCACTGTTCAGAAAAAATAACACAACCTAGACCAAGAAAAACAACAAACTCAATTAACCAAAAGAGGACATAGAAGGCACTAACAGGAGATAAGTGAACCACGAAGTTTGGAATAATGCTTACCCTACATGCAAGTTGACTTGCACGAAGACCTTCCAAAGGAAGGATTCAAGTAGATCAAACTATGCACTGCGCTTGGAGAAAAGGAAGAAGAAAATTGTTCCAGGACTGTTCCAGAGTTTAAGATAGTGTGTAGCCTGCAAACATGCAGATGCATGTTAAGAAGCAGAAATCCAAAAACCTAAACAGTAAGCCAAAAAAGTTGAGTATTGACAAAACTACAGAAAAAAAAGAATTTTTCAAACTACAGTATACCCACCTTCTCATCAATACTTCTGAAGTTCTCCAAAATCTCTGCAAAAACTTTTTTTTTAATAACCGAGAAATCCGTTTGTGACCCGCCCTTTGGACCAATCATAGCCTTCTAAACTCGGTGGATAATGGTACCCGCCCGTCTACCCTTCGCCACTTAAATACCGGGCTTCGCTTTGCATGGTGTGGGGATTGAATCTGTGACCTAAGCCACAAATCCTCCACCTTTTTCCACTAGAGCTAAGCCTTGGGGGGAGTTTCTGCAAGATCATTATGCAAGCTTTCGATGGAACTTTGCCTTGACAATTGAAGATCGTTATCCATCCTTTTCAAGTTTACAAGGAGTGAATATTCCGCATCACCATCCTGCAACAACAAAAATTGCACATTTAACAAAAACGAATCAATAAAACACAGTCCCCTTCAATTTGTTAAGGGCACATACAGCAACACTTCTACAGATGTATGCTATGATAAGGAAAAACAGAAGTCAATCCCGCCATGGCTGCAAACACCGGTTGCATGCAAGAGACAGAAGCAGCAATAACAAGCCATACCGGGTCGCCACACCAAGATACGTATTGGATAATATCAATGCACAAATTGATTACCCCAGAAATAGAAAAATCATTATCACTGTTTCTTGATGAACATTTCATCAACAGTCAACAACGTAAAACAAACACACAGAATAATCACAAAGATCCCAAAGTATACATGTTAAATCCATTTTGGTTTTTACAGTGTTTGTTTTTTCATAAACAAGGGCTGTTGGTTTTTTATAATGGAGGAAAATCAGTGGCGCAACAGAGAGGGGTAACCGCCCTTTACAGAAAATCCCACTCACAGTTTTGCCGCATTTCAGGGATAACCTTTTCCCATTTGGGGTAAATTCTTGACAGGTAAATCATCGGAATATCTGAGAAGACCCTAGAAATCCACCAAAATAAGCAGGAACTCGAATCTCGACTAAAATGAACACTAAAATGAACTTTTTCATATTCTCTCTACATCCAAAACTGACAAGAAACTGTAAATATTTTCAAGTCTTGAAATCTAATAACACACATATATATATGTTAGTTTCCCTTCTTCTAACCATCTAAATAATGAACAACACGTGGATGTGATCCGCATAAACTTGGAATAACACAAAGTTGAAAAAGAAAATACATAAAATTTTGACAAAAAAAGTCTTCAATCATCTACTGCTTGTCGGTCCAGAGGCAACTCCAAGAAACAGACAACAGATATGAGGAAAGCTTGTTCAAACTCCACAGCAGAAACCCTAGATTTTGTTTCCAGTGGAAAAGAGGGATGAAATTAAAATGGAGGTTTGATTTGTTTTGGTTTTCTCTCAGCTTAGTACGGACAAAGAAAGAAAGGAAGAGAAATGAGTGTGTGTGTGTGGTGGTCGTGAAACCACAGGAGAAAAAGGAGAAATAGGAAAAATTACTCTTAGCTGTGCAATCTTATGCTGTAGACAATAAAGTGCAACTCGAACTTAAGTCTAATGAGAAGTACAGAATTAGAGTGAAATGTAAAAGCAAAATACTATGAAAATGGGAGATATATGCAAGCACTGACAGGAATTCTGGTGACTTTATTGTGAAGAAGTACCACCCATTTCATCGCTGCCCAACTAAAAACAAGAACAAGTTATGCACTTCTGTGTACGTTGCACATAAATTTCAAGATAGGATTGTATCTCAACCTAACATAAAACTTTGGGAGATTCAGGAATTGGTAAGGGATCAATTGGGTTTGTATGAAGGCAGGAGGACTGTTTGATATAGAGCCAAGTGCAGGGTAATGAGTCAGTTCATGGATGATTGGAATCTGGAATTCCCTAGATTATGTGACTATGCTGACATTATTAAGAAGACAAATCCTGGAAGTTCTTGTTGGGTTAGGACAGACACAGTTACCGTCTAAGTTCCATGGTACATGGATAATCTGACTGCTCACTCTATTATCAAACTCCAACTATAATAAAACGTCTTAATGTTGCTAGAAAAATGTTAAATATGGTAACATGAAAATATACAAAAATGGATCTCTTCCACTAAATAATACTAGTACGTAATCTGGATGTATTGGACCAACTGACCTGATTTAAGACAAGAATACATTTCAAGAAAAATTGCAGCACAAAGACACCGATAAAACAGTAGAGATATACCAGGTTGCAGAAATATCACCAACTTATTGTTTCACAAGCACTTTCTTAGAGTCCATTCTCAGGTGTAAACGATGAAGTTTGAAGCAAAAATATAACATTTAGTAAGAGTCTCAGAGAGTATCAACAACAAGAACTAAAGAACCTCACCTTTTGTGCTTTGGTGTGATATTTCTTTTTATTATCACTAGCAGGAACAATCTTCTCCAAAACTGCCGTCCTAGTTGACGCAAAAAGTAGGCGAATTAGGTTTGTTGCATCTTCATCACATAATTCAGCCGATAGCTATTCTTCCAAAAGCATAGACAGGATACTTCTCAATCCTGTAAAGACATAATTTTCTAGTGAATATTTTCTTCAAACACGGAACAAACTCAGCGATCCATGATATTCTGACCCTTCTTAAGTTTTCCTATGATAAAATAGGAATATAGCTGTCAAATCAATAAAAATAGAAAATGCCTAAAAAGGCAGGTGGTAGAAAATAATAGTCTAACCAAACAACAGAGTAAAAACCACAGGGAAATACAGGACAAATTCAGAAATTATATAGTAACTTATAACGTCTTTCAAACAAAGTTGAGCCACTAAAAGACTAGGCTCACTGAAAGTTGTAGGGAGATACTACTCTAACCAAAACTACATATTATTTTCATGTTGCGATGTAATGTCCACTCTATTGAGCAAATAACTCATTTGCAAGAGCATATCCTCATGTTCATAGAAATAATTGAAGACTGTGACAGACTTACACTAGGATATCGAATATAGGATGAAAAAGGTGTGTGCTTTTCTATTGGTGGGAAAAATTATGACATCCCTGCATCATGTGTTCCTCATTTTTTAAGGTACGTTATTTCTCTGTGGTTGTATCACCTAGAACATTTACAACCACAACTAGCATTTTTTAAAACATAAGTGGAAGTAGCAGAGTAGTTCTGGTAAGCTGGAACACACTAATTGATGAATCACAAGAAGTGTGACAAATATAGATCTTTCTATCAATTGAAATAAGAAGTTTTACCTGTATGACAGCCATACACCAAGCTTTGTCATTTCACTGCCTAAAACAATATCTAGTTCCCTAGGAAGTAGTTCAAGATTTTCCCATCTGATCCATTGAGGGGATACCAGACACTTCAGGTCCATAGGATTTTCTCAATTCCATATGCATGGAAATAAGGGCATACATGATCAGTTTCCCAAGACTGGAAGCTACTGCCGTTGTATATTTCTGATGAGTATACCAAAGCTTCTAGCCCCGTGGATGATGCAAGGGATGCTTTCCTGAACAGCCACCACCGCTCTGAAAATATAACACAACCTAGACCAAGAAAAACAACAAACTCAATTAACCAAAAGAGAACATAGAAGGCACTAACAGGAGATAAGTGAACCTAGAAGCTTGGAATAATGCTTACCCTACATGCAAGTTGACTTGCACAAAGACCTTCCGGAGATTTAATAGTCAGGAAGGACTCAAGTAGATCAAACAATGCACTGCACTTGGAGATAAGGAAGATGAAGATTGTTCCAGGACTGTTCCAGAGTTTAAGATAGAGTGTAGCCTGCAAACATGCAGATGCATGTTAAGAAGCAGAAATCCAATAACCTAAACAGTAGGCCAAAGAAGTTGAGTATTGGCAAAACTACAGAAAAAAAAAAATCTCAAACTACAGTATACCCACCTTCTCATCAATACTTCTGAAGTTCTCGTAAGTCTCTGCAAGATCTTATTTTTTTTATAACCGAGAAATCCGTTTGTGACCCGCACTTTGGACCAATCATAGCCTTCTAAAGTCGGTGGATAATGGGACCTGCCCCTCTACCCTTCTCCACTTAAATACCGGGCTTCGCTTTGCATGGTGTGGGGCATTAACCTGTGACCTACGCCACAAATTCTCCACCTTTTTCCACTAGAGCTAAGCCTTGGAGGGAGTTTCTGCAAGATCATTATGCAAGCTTTCGATGGAAATTTGCCTTGACAATTGAAGATCATCATCCAACCTTTTCAAGTTCTCCCTACATCCAAAACTGACAAGAAACTGTAAATATTTCCAAATCTTGAAATCTAATAACACATATATAGTCTAACCAAATTACAGACTAAAAACCACAGGGAAATACGGGACAAATTCAGAAATTATAAAGTAACTTATAACGTCTTTCAAACAAAGTTGAGACACTAAAAGACTAGGCTCACTGAAAGTTGTAGGGAGATACTACTCTAACCAAAACTACATAATATTTTCATGTTGCGATGTAATGTCCACTCTATTGAGCAGACAACTCATTTGCAAGAGCATATCCTCATGTTCATAGAAATAATTGAAGACTATGACAGACTTAAACTAGGAAATCGAATTTAGGATGAAAAGGGTGTGTGCTTGTATTGGTGGGAAAAATTATGACATCCCTGCATCATGTGTTCCTCATTTTTTAAGGTACATTATTTCTCTGTAGTTGTATCACCTACAACATTTACATCTAAGCACAACTAGCATTTTAAAACAAAAGTGGAAGTAGCAGAGTAGTTCTGGTAAGTTGGAACACACTAATTGATGAATCACAAGAAGTGTGACAAAAATAGATCTTTCTATTAAATGAAATAAGAAGTATTACCTGTATGACAGCCATCCACCAAGCTCTGTTATTTCACTGCCTAAAACAATATCTAGTGCCCTAGTTTTTCCCATCTGATCCATTGAGGGATACCAGACACTTCAGGTCCATAGGCTTTTCTCAATTCCATATGCATGGAAATAAGGGCATCCATGATCAGTTGCCCAAGACTGGAAGCTACTGCCGTTGCATATTTCTGATGAGTATACCAAAGCTTCTAGCTCCGTGGATGATGCAAGGGATGCTATCCTGAACAGCCACCGCTGTTCAGAAAAAATAACACAACCTAGACCAAGAAAAACAATTCAATTAACCAAAAGAGAACATAGAAGGCACTAACAGGAGATAAGTGAACATAGAAGTTTGGAATAATGCTTACCCTACAGCAAGTTGACTTGCACGAAGACCTTCCGGAGATTTAGTAGTCAGGAAGGATTCAAGTAGATCAAGCAATGCACTGCGCTTGGAGATAAGGAAGATGAAGATTGTTCCAGGACTGTTCCAGAGTCTAAGATAGAGTGTAGCCTGCAAACATGTAGATGCATGTTAAGAAGAAGAAATCCAATAACCTAAATAGTAAGCCAAATAAATTGAGTATTGGCAAAACTACCGAAAAAAAAAAGAAATTTTCAATCTACAGTATACCCACCTTGTCATCAATACTTCTGAAGTTCTCGAAAGTCTCTGCAAGAAATCCAATAACCCAAATTGATTAGCCCAGAAATAGAAAAATCATCATCACTGTTTCTTTATGTACATTTCATCAACAGTCAACAACGTAAAACAAACACACAGAAGAAACATAAAGATCTCAGAGTATACATGTTAAATCCATTTTGGTTTTTACAGTGTTTGCTTTTTCATAAACAAGGGCTGTTGGTTTTATATAATGGAGGAAAATCAGTGGTGCAACAGAGAGGGGCAACCACCCTTTACAGAAAATCCCTCTCACCGTTTTGCCTCATTTCAGGGTAACCTTTTCCCATTTGGGCTAAATTCCTTGGCTCGACGGCTAAATCATCGGCATATCTGAGAAGACTCTAGAAATCCCCCAAAATAAGCAGGAACTCGACTAAAATGAATACTAAAATGAACTTTTTCATGTTCTCCCTTCATCCAAAACTGACAAGAAACTGTAAATATTTCCCAAGTCTTGAAATCTAATAACACACACACACATATATATATATATGTTAGTTTCCCTTCTTCTAACCATTTAAATAATGAAGAACATGTGGATCTGATTCTATTCCGGCGGTCGTACACCGTCGGAGATATCTTTCTCCTTTCTGCCTTAGCTCTTTTCTTTGTGTTCGAGATGGAAAATAGCATTTTCTTCAGAATTGTGGGGGATTCTTGTGAGATTACAGCCTCTTCGACGGCGACAGGGGTTTGGTTCGATTGGGTGGAGAGTTCGAAACTCTCTAATAGCAGAGTGATCCTCAGCAGAGGTACTTTGTTATGGCTATGCAAGAAGTTTCGCGAAGCATCAACAAATAGGGGAAAAAGTTTCAAGTCATGGAGATGCAAGGACATCACCACCTATATTTATTGCACTCAAAAGTTCAATAAATTTGGGCGGTACATCTCAGTTATTACAGTAAAAGGACTCAGCAGAACAGTTATCATAGTTCCAGAGAACAAATTTAATGAAGGTTGGGAGAATCTAGCAGACAGGATGGAAGCTTTTATTACAAAATTCTCAAGCACACAAGGTGCATACATTACAGCAGGGGAAAGTAGCAAAACATTTACAGGAAAAGGGAACTACATAGGTGCCATTAAAAAAAGTAAATGGAGCCAGGAGGGGACTGCAGCAAGGAAGGAGAACCAGGAACAAACTAGAAGTGAAGACAATGCACTACTGCATAGATGCCTGGTTGGAAAGTTTACAGGTGGAGAAGAAGCCCCTCTACGCAATGAGGTGAGAAGATGGGCAATGCAGACCTGGAGAGGGATCCCAAATATCCAAGTATATGATATGAATGGATTCTACTTTCTCTTTGAGTTCCAAACAAGGAAAGTCGCTGAGCACATATTCATGGGAGAATGGAGAAGACAAGGTCAAGTTTTAGAACTCAAATGGTGGTCGCCATCGATAAGTGCTCTGTCGGAATCCTTCCATCTTGATTGGTTCTGGATCAGAGTACTGGGCCTACCACTCCATTTGTGGAACTCAGAGGTGATGAAGCAGATCGGAGATGCATGTGGTGGATGGCTGGAAAATGAAGGAGAGACGGAGCTCAAGAATCATCTTAGATGGGCGAGAATTAGGGTTAGAGGTCCAAGACAGAAAATTCCATCAGAGATAGAAGTGGCTAACAGCGACTTCATCTATTCACTTCCGATATGGTGTGGAGCTCCGGCATTGTACCGGAAAAGGAAGGTGAACATAGGATGTAACAGAGAGGACATACTAGGTTCTAGCTCTGTCCTTGACACAACAAAGAAACCAGCAGATAATCATGGAAAGAGTATTGCCTTTATAGAGGAAGACTATAAGTGCAATTCAGATGGAGCTTCAAAAGGAAAGTAAAGTGGTGAAGTGGAAACTACCTAACGAAGGTGTCTATAAGCGCAATTCAGATGGAGCTTCATAAGGAAATTCGGGACCTAGTGCAAGTGCTTTGTGCATTAGAAATGATGCAGGAAAGTTTATATTTGCTGAAGCTAGAAGCTTGGAAAGTGCTACCAGTTTAGAGGCAGAAGTAGTGGCGTTGAGAAGTGGACTGGAATTTTGTATTTTAAGCAATTTGCTTCCTGTTATCCATGAAACTGATTCTTTCACAATCAAACAGATACTAGATGGAATATGAGAAGTCCCATGGAACATGGCTTATGAAATCAAGATGATAAACAGATTAAGGGCTCATAGAGATGTGGAAATCGAGCATACACTAAGGGAGGGCAACATTCTAGCGGATTCGGAATCAAATACCCAATATAAGGCTAACAAGATGTCAAAATGAGAACTTCAGAATGCTACAGTAACGATTTCCGAACATACGAAACTGCTTTAAATACACACAGAGGCCTGTATCATTTGGATTTCCGAACATACGAAACTACCTATCATATTTTAGCACACGTTACGAAGGTAAGCAAACAGTTAATGACTATAAAAATCTACTAACACCAAACTCGAAAGAAACTAGTACAAACCTCATGCAAACTAATACAAGACAAATGACAGGGAAAAAACATGTTATGAAGCTTACATTTAAGACTCCAAACAGTAGGCATTTTTTTACTACATTTTAACGAAAGGAAGGCGTAAACTTAACAGCACAGCATGCCAAACAGTAAAAGGAGAATAAAATCAGAACAGGGAGAAAGAAGTAGCCAAATATCGGCAACTGGAAACTAACTTAGGAACAATCATCAAGAAATCAGTTTTGGCATGATTTGAAGATAAGATAAAGCAGAGACATACAACAATAGACTTGTCATAGAAGAAGAAAACGGAATAGGGCAAACCAACACAAAAACTAACATGAAAAGAACTCATACTATGCAAAATATCATAGACATCGAGTAAGATTATCAAGCAGAGTTTAGACAAGTATAAAGGTTGCAGCCGAAGAATTACATACACTATGATTTAGAGCCAACTAGATCATATTTCGAAAGTAAACGGCATAACGACTTAAATAAAACAACGCCAAAAGAGATGGCAGATTAAGACACTTTCATGACAGCCAAGAGAACAATACAAAGAAATCCCTATAATTTAAAGCGAAACTACTGAGACCCAGTTTTGTATAATTCAAGATTTTTACACAGAAGCACAATTCAAGATCAGACCCAGCTACACATTGAATCTGAAGTCATAAACCGAGTTGAATTAAAGTTGGAAAAAATAACATCTGGGTTAGGAAAAGGGGAAGTATCAGCCGAATGACATAAAACAAAGAGAACAAGAAGGAAAAGGGGAAATTGTGAAACCTAAATTGTTAATCTCCCTCCATTGCTAATCTTCTTGAAAAGGAAAACGACACCCAAAACCTCCATTGCTAATCTTCTTGATACTACTGAGAATGATTGAAAGAGACGGAAGAATGGAAATCGATTAAGGGCTAATCCAGTTTTCTGTTTTGTAGAACATGGCATGTGAAATCAAGATGATAAACAGATTAAGGGCTCATAGAGAGGTGGAAATCGAGCATACACTAAGGGAGGGCAACATTCTAGCGGATTTTTTTGCTAATCAAGCTTTCTGTTTTGTAGGTACTCAAAGATTAACATATAATTCAATACAAGAAGTCCTAAATGAAGGAAAAGCTATAATAAACATGGATCGGAATCAAATACCCAAAATAAGGCTAACAAGATGTCAAAATGAGAACTTCAGAATGCTACAATAACGATTTCCGAACATACGAAACTGCTTCAAATACACACAGAGGCCTGTATCATTTGGATTTCCGAACATACGAAATTACCTATCATATTTTAGCACACATCTCGGAGTTAAGCAAACAGTTAACGGCTATAAAAATATACTAACACAAAACTCGAAAGAAACTAGTACAAACCTCATGCAATCTAATACAAGACAATGACAGGGAAAAAACATGTTATGAAGCTTACATTTAAGACTCCAAACAGTAGGCATTTTTTTACTACATTTTAACGAAAGGAAGGCATAAAATTAACAGCACGGCATGCCAAACAGTAAAAGGAGAATAAAATCAGAACAGGGAGAAAGAAGTAGCCAAATATCAGCAACTGGAAACTAACTTTGGAACAATCATCAAGAAATCAGTCTTGGCATGATTTGAAGATAAGATAACAGAAACATACAACAATAGACTTGTCATAGAAGAAGAAAACGGAATAGGGCAAACCAACACAAAAACTAACATGAAAAGAACTCATACTAGGCAAAATATCATAGACATCGAGTAAGATGCTACATGTTGTGTCAAACTCAGACCTCTTTTTAATGCTGTCCCTACTTTTATAATGTGGCAAACTTGGAGGAGGAGGAATATGATAAGGCATGGTGGTAAGATGTATGTGCAAGGTATGATGATGGAGATAAATAGGAACCTTCACTACTACGCAATTACAAATGTATCCTTGGTTGAGGAACATCCCTGATAGTTGGCCTCTGATAGTGAAATATACCCCATTAATTGAATGTAAAGTGGTGAAGTGGAAACTACCTAACGAAGGTGTCTATAAGTGCAATTAAGATGGAGCTTCAAAAGGAAATTCGGGACCTAGTGCAAGTGCTTTGTGCATTAGAAATGATGCAGGAGAGTTTGTTGAAGCTAGAAGCTTGGAAAGTGCTACCAGTTTAGAGGCAGAAGTAGTGGCGTTGAGAAGTTGACTGGAATTTTGTATTTTAAGCAATTTGCTTCCTGTTATCCTTGAAACTGATTCTTTCACAATCAAACAGATACTAGATGGAATATGGGATGTCACATGGAACATGGCTTGTGAAATCAAGATGATAAACATCAGATTAAGGGCTCATAGAGATGTGGAAATCGAGCATACACTAAGGGAGGGCAACATTCTAGCGGATTATTTTGCTAATCAAGTTTTATGTTTTATAGGTACTCAAAGATTAACATATAATTCAATACAAGAAGTCCCAAATGAAGGAAAAGCTATAATAAACATGGATCGGAATCAAATTCTCAATATAAGCGTTAACAAGATGTCAAATGTTACTAGTATCAAGAAAAGGCTAACAAGATGTCAAAATGAGAACTTCAGAACGCCACAATAACGATATTATGCCAGAAACTGTAAGGGCTCACAAAGATTTTCACTGAAGGTAGAGAAACAGACTTACTAGATCGTGTGTGAAAGTTGCAATTGGATCTGAATTTTTCTCTTAGTTCTCTGTGAGCTCAACCTGCGGAAAAAGGGAATTACTCAGAAATGATTTCAATTCACGAAATTCAGTTTTGTACAATTCAAGATTCAACCCAGAACACAATTCAAGATTTTAACACAGAAGCACAATTCAAGATCAGACCCGGCAACACATTGAATCTGAAGTCATACGAAACTGCTTCAAATACACACAGAGGCCTGTATCATCTGGAATTCCGAACATACGAAACTAAGTATCATATTTTAGCACACATCTTGAAGTTAAGCAAACAGGTAACGACTATAAAAATATACTAACACAAAACTCGAAAGAAACTAGTACAAACCTCATGCAAACTAATACAAGACAAATGACAGGGAAAAAGCATATTATGAAGCTTACATTTAAGACTCCAAACAGTAGGCATTTTTTTACTACATTTTAACGAAAGGAAGGGATTAACTTAACAGCACAGCATGCCAAACAGAAAAAGGAGAATAAAATCAGAACAGGGAGATAGAAGTAGCCAAATATCGGCAACTGGAAACTAACTTAGGAACAATCATCAAGAAATCAGTCTTGGCATGATTTGAAGATAAGATAACAGAGACATACAACAATAGACTTGTCATAGAAGAAGAAAACGGAATAGGGCAAACCAACACAAAAACTAACATGAAAGGAACTCATACTAGGAAAAACATCATAGACATCGAGTAAGATTATCAAGCAGATTTTAGACAAGTATATAGGTTGCAGCCGAAGAATTACATACACTACATGGAGTAAGATTATGATTAAGAGCCAACTAGATCATATTTCGAAACCAAACGGCATAACGACTTAATCTAAAACAACGACAGAAGAAATGGCAGATTAAGACACTTTCATAACAGCCAAGAAGCACAATTCAAGATAGCTACACATTGAATCTGAAGTCATAAACCGAGTTGAATTAAAGTTGGAAAAAATAACATGAAACGACACCCAAAAGAAGAAGAAAATCGAGATTTTGGATTAGAGGAAAAGGGAAAATGGGTGAAGGTAAAAAGCATCAGCCGAATGACATATAACAAAGAGAACCAGAAGGAAAAGGGGAAATTGTGAAACCTGAATTGTTAATCTCCCTCCATTGCTAATCTTCTTGAAAAGGAAAACGACACCCAAAACCTCCATTGCTAATCTTCTTGAAGGAAATCCACACCCAAAACCTCCATTGCTAATCTTCTTGAAAAGGAAATCGATTCCCAAAATCGAAAATCCAAGGCTTGAATAGTACGATTCTTCAACGAAAAAACGAAGGGAGCCGTTTGCTGATGTTGTTGTCGCTTGTGAATGTTGGAGCTGGCGCCGCTGTTAACGTTGAACTGGAATTGGGGCTTCTTTGTTAACGTTCAATGAATTGGGTCGGGTCGAGTTAAAGGGGGATTGGGCTGCTGGGTCGCTCGACTGAAGTTGGGCTCTGCGTAGCTGGGAAATATGGAGTAGAATTGGGCCTGGTATTGGAATGCTGAAAATTCGACAAGGGCCCAAACTTGGATTGGTGAGACTTGGCTAAAATTGTGATAGAGTTAATTAACAATTTAGCCAAACGCATTTAAAAAGTAATCAAAAGATTTAATTTTCGTATATTCGGCAAGAGTTTCAAATAGGATCAATTAATTTACAACCTTCTTAATCTTAACAAAATAAAATTATTAATTCAAATATGCTAACTATTATTATATAACTAAACTAATTACTAAAATATTCAAACAAAACAAAATCTATTTTCACATGATTTTCAAATATTTATAAAATATACAAATTTATATAAAAACATATGTATTACTTAAAAATTATAAAATTAATTAAAAGTAACTTGAAAATATTTTGAACTTTATAAAAACTATTTTTTCAAATCGTTTGGGATTAAAGAAGCTCGGTGATTAATCTATACTGTGGAGGTCTAAAATTGGGTGTCAATAGTGACGTGACAGAGTGAGTTGTCTCACTCTCCTAAATGAGCGTAAAGATATTAAATAAAACTAAATTTATAAAATCATACACATGTCCTTTTTTATAGGTTCAATATATAATTAGTATCTTAAATATTATTTTCTTTAAATATTAACCTTTTAAAAATATGTCAATTTTTTTTGTAGAAGAGGATGATGACCCATGCTAGGCATTTTAACCCCTGGGATGCTGTTCTCATAATTCCACAAATTGAGATCGGCCCATGCTAGGTTTTCGCCCCTGAGTTGCACCCATAATTATACAAATTTCTTCAATTAGATTTTTTTTTATCTCTGAGATTGTTGTTTTGATGTTCATAACCCTTTTGAAATTGTTCTTTTGATGATCATAACTCTTTTGAGATTGTTGTTTTAATGGTCATAATCATTGTTGAGATTTGGAACTATGGACCAGTAGTAGAAGACGTATGAATATGGACTTACGATAATAACAATGACATGGGAAGCAAATGTGATGTAACAGCACGTATTATGCATATGTTTGTTCTATTCTTGTGATACTTGAGATAGCCTTATAGTACAGGTGAGGGACCATGTTTCTTATATGATTAGCGTTGGTTTAAACTAGATCGGAAGGTTATGTGATGCCTTGCATGTTTCAGCATGTGTACCGCAAGTTAACTCCAACGGGAGTATTTAAACTTGAGATAGTAAGGTGGTAATTGAGCTTAGAGTTGAAAGTTAAGTGCTAAGTTAAAGCAAAAGGGATTAATATTTAGAAAATGGAACAAAACAAGTGAGTTGCTTGCTTGACTTAACTAAGTTAGTAGGTGAATCACCTACTTTGACTTATTGACCAGTCCAAAGGACAAAGTAGGCGCATCACCTACTTTAGCTATATGGATCTAAAAAGGACAAGGTTTATGGATCAGATTTGGGCCTATCCTAATGGACTCACTTGAGGCCCAAACTAAGTTAAATAAAAGGAAAATGAAATTAAAGCCCAGCAGCCAAATCTGCCAAGGCCCAATATAATTAAGCCCAAGTGAAAGATAGCAAATGCATCACCTAGTTTAACCTTTTGAGCTGATTGATGTACATAAGCAGGTGCATCACCTACTTGACCAATTAGGGGCTGAAAATGAAGCTAAAAAGAAGAAGGTTCTAGAAGAATTCTTAAAGGTGAAGAAAGCTCAATATAAGATATATTGGCTGCTATTCTCATTCATTTTAACACACAATATTGAGAATTAACTCCAGCTCTCTCTCTCTTTTCTCTTAAGAATTAAAACAACAGCCTTAAAGTTCTTCTAGGGTTCTTGAAGAAACCCTCATATCTGCAAACCAAGGTAAGAGAAACACTTGTGGATTTAGATTAATTTTCTCATGGAAGACTAGAAAACATGTCATCTATGCTTAATTATAAGTACAAGGCAGAAGTTCCCACAAGCTACTGCTCACTTTCCTTAATTATTAAGATACTTTTATCTTCTTCTTTGGTTTAAGTGTGAAGGGAAGTTGAAGCTCTAGAGGAATTCAAGTTATAAGGAGAAGTTGCAGAAATTGAGGTAAGGTGATGCTCCATTTTCTTTCTCCTTATGTATGAGTTTGAGTGAGGAATTATGGGTGTGATGTCATAAAGAACTCAAGGGGGTGGTTAGTTCAATAATTGGTTGTATGATAAAGAATATTTGACGTTGTTTTATGTGTATTGTTGTTGGTGCAGCTTGGGTAATCTTGGAAAAGGATATATAATGTATGTATTGGGCAGAGAATGAGGGTATGGTGATACACGTTATTTTAAGGGCCGTATGGGCTCATTATCCATCAAAGTTAGCTACTTGATAGCAGCAAGGTTAAGGAGATCACAAATAGAGAATTGAATATTAGAATGCGGAAGCACAAAGAAAAGAAACAAAAAAGACTAACTAAAGATATGGGAAATTCGAAGGAAAGATCCACGAATTTCCAAGGATTAGATGTTCTAAGGTCTTGAAAAGATCCAAGTAACAACGTATAGATTTATGGAAGAAATCTAACGCCTTTACTTGAGAAAACGAATCAAAACGATAGATTCGGATCTTGACCGCTTTATGAGTAACTAAAGACAATAATTAGTATGTAGAAACTAATCACCTTCTAAAGAATACCAAAAAGAAACCAAAGATATCACAAGAAGAAGTTACTTTATACCTTAAACTATGAAACTAGTAAAGGTTTAAAGATAAATTATCAAAGAACAAGTCACAAAGGTTCAAATAACTCTCTCAAATATTATTAATATCAATCTAAATTGTCTTTAATGAATGAAAAGGACTCCTATATATAGGAGAAGGGGGAAAAACGTCCAAGACCCCTTATAAGAAGCTAAAAGGTCAGCCAAACCCTAGAAAGACAATTACAAGGAATCCTCTAGAAAGGAAATAAAGTAACCTAACTAGGAACAAATTTAGTACTTCTAGGAAAGCATTAAATGGTACTTAGGAGACCATAAATAGACTAAGGAAAATATTAATAACCTATATAAAAATAAATAAGGTAAATCCCAACTAGGAAAAGAATCTTGACAATCTTGGAAAGTTTGACTAGTCTTCTCTCAAAACTTGGGCAGAAAGCAACTCTTGTTGTGGCTGATTCTTGGACTCTTATTGACCTTATTTGCACGAAATTGGACCTTAAAATTCCTCATCTTGGGCTTGAATTTGGGCCACCAAATAATTGTAGCATTTGGACAATTCCTCTCCCTTGGGCTTAAGCTCTTCTTCCCCAATAAGACACCTTTGGATCAGTGATTGAAGTCCGTTGAGCTTATCATTGAACTCCTTGGTTTGAGATCTTGTTATGGGCCTCCTTGGAATTTCTAAAGCTTCATCCTTGTCCTTCAATGGAGTAGAGCTTCATTGGATGCTATCACTACTGTTTTACGAGGCTCATGGTGTGATAGCTGCTAATTTTAGCTTATTATGACTTATATTATAGATTAAAACCTAAAAAGGGAGGCTGAATCGTGATAGTTGTATTGGTCAGAGAATAAGGTATGTAAGGCTATTCGATTCAATATTCTTCGGCATGAAATCTGATACTTGCGATTAATATCAATAAGTGAATTTCCTAAGTTCTATTTCTAGTAAAGGAAACATAGTGGCAGCGTACGATCTCCAAATAGCTAACAATATTTCCCCCTCTCCCTAGTGTATAGTATTGCTTCATTATATGTTTCGTACTTTATACTTGTGTAATTATCCTCTTATGTGCTGATATAGAAATGGTATTTGCATAAGCAAGTTTGGTGAATCTTCCTCTTAGTCAGTTGAAGTCAAATGCGTCATTTAAGCTCACAAGTAATGCATTGATGCTACATAGCCCCCTTATGTCATTGTTACTGCCTTGAAGTATTATTTTCATGTATTCTACTACTGGTCTATGGTTCCAAATCTCAAAAATGATTATGACCACCAAAACAACAATCTCAAAGACTAAAGAATCTAAGTAAAGCAAGTTGTATAATTATGGGTAGCAGCCTAGGGGCAAATGCCTAGCATGGGTCGATCACAATTGGTATATAAGGGTGGCAGCTCAGGGGCGAAAGCCTAGCATGGGCCGATCACAATTGGTATAGAAGGGTGGCAGCTCAGGGGCAAAAGCCTAGCATAGGCTAATCCCAATTTGTGTAATTATGAGGACCGCATCCCAAGGGTTAAAATGCCTAGCATGGGTCATCCTCTTCTACCACTGATCAACTGGTCATTCGTATCACATGCCTTATAAAGATCATAACACATAGAAAGGTAAAGACAAAAATGTAACATACATAATCCCACAAGATTTAACAAATGTGGTCTTCTGTTCTGATTTATGCGCACATATATTGATACTTGGTATCATTCGAACTCTTACTTATATATGTTATTGCCTTACATATTCAGTATATCTTTTCATATTGACGTCCCTCGCGGGGGAAGCTACATTTCATGTTGCAGGCACAAGTACTCTAGCTAGTAAACCTCTTCAATTGGAGCACACGACACTCAGCTACTTTTGGTGGGCTCCAGGTTGATTCGAAGTTTTACTGAGTCCTTGGTACATTCATTTTGGTATTGTATCGTAGTTAAGGGTAAGGCGGGGTCTGTCCCAACCTACTCTAAAGTTTTCTAATTTTTAGGCTTTGCAGACCTATGTATATGGTTCAATTGCGTCTTAACAAGTGGTAGCCTCAACGGCCAGGTCTTGTATATAAGTTTTGGGTCTACTTATGTTGGTTCGTATCGTTGCATCCTATGTGAACTGGTCACAAGATTGTCATAGTTATAATCACAAGTTACATGTTGGTTCTCTCGGGCCTTTAGGGCATCGGGTGCCTGTCCGTCTTAATGGGATTTGAGGCGTGACATGTGATACCAACGTAATACTTAGGAGCTTATATGGCTTATGTTGACACCCAATTTTGACCGACCTATAACATTTTCAGAAGTGTTATTCGATTAATTACGTATTTTTAAAACATATTTCGAGTTTAAAATTTTAATCGATTTTATCTAAAAAATTATATATTTTAGTATGCTTGATTTATAAAAATTATTGTAATCATTAAATTATTTTACTTAAATATTTTTAAAACTTAGATGTGTTTAATTATATGAAAATATTTTAATATGTGTAGTATTTTATTAATTGAATAACATTTCCTTAATTTTCCTCCAAATCGTTTCAATTTTAGTCTATTCTATTCTAATTCCTTTCAATTTACGCCCTATTCAATTCCAATTTAATTTCAATAGTAACCACCCTTTCATTTCAATTCTAGCCAAATTTATTTCAATTTTGGTCATTCCAAATCCAATCCAATATGATTTAAGATCCCATCTTTCAATCTCAACCGTCCGTCACTCGAAAATAAAATCTTAGCCTCTCATCTCAAAATGATTAACGGTTCAGATTGGATCTCCCATCTTTCCTTTTTTAATACTACAAAAAAGAATCAGCCCTAAAATGATTTTTCTCATCTATTCTTCTCTCTCTCTTTGGGATCTGCCGTCCCCTTCCCTTTTCCATTTTTTGCTCCGGCGAGGACAGCGCAGCCAGCCACCCACGAGAGGCGTTGTCCTCTCCTATGTTCTCCCCTAGCTCCTTATCCTCTTTTCCAATAGCGAACAACCGGCGAAACACAGCAGCTCCGCAACGCCACCAGCCAGCGAAACGACGAACAACAACAACCGCTTAACGCAGCGAGCAAATCGAGCCATCTCAAGCAGCCGCTCCGACAGACGCCAGTAGTTTTGCGAAGCAGCAACCAGCAGCTCCGGTCAACAGTTGCGAGTAAAAACAGCTATCAAGCAGCAGCCTCACGAGACTCCGGCAACTCGAAGTTCTGTAGTTTTTGTACAATACGGATCTCGACAGATCCATCCGGATTTTTCCTTGTTTAAATTACTATTCCCTTTTTAATTTCATCTATGATTTTTGTGATATTTTTATCAATAATAGTTGTCAATCTTGTTCTAAGCATGAATCGTTAAGACCCTCCGAACATTTGCTAGTTTTACTTTATTATTTGCAGATTTAGGTTGATCTAAATTTGTGCTCATATTGCCATCATTGTGTTATATATTTGTGTTCTTTATAAATAGGTGTTAGCATCTAATAAATTGGTAGCGATTGTTTTCCTGTGATTTTGATAGACCCCCCTCAAATTAAGCTTTCTTTTGCTGATTATTTTTTATGCTTTAATTCTGTGCATTCTCTGTTTATGGTAAATGGTTGCTAGAACAATTGGATAAATTGATTGATGATTGATTCCCCTACTTTTAATTGCTCATGAACTGATTACTCCTTTACAATTATGGGATGTTACTAATCAATCATTCTTGGCTTAGTTTTAAAAAGTAGACATATTTTATATGGTAAGTATATGTATTCAATGGTTGGTAAAAAGTTGGTTGATTTTACATGTTTATTTGACTAATATTAATTGATTCATCTTACCTTAATTAAGTTAAGAACATATTCTTACTTGTGACATTATGGTAAGTAAATATATAATTTGATCTCTAATGTGTATGTAAATAAATCTTTCCTTACCGGATTTTACATTGCATTAATTAGTTAACCTTAATTGCTTATTTGCTTGTCTTAAATAAATTGAAACATATTCTTACTTGTTTTATTTTGGTAAAATTGTGTCTGATTAAGGTAAAAGATTTTAATGATTGATACTCTTTTAGTAAAGGAAATATAATTTCCCGTAATTGCTCTTTGCTTATTATTTTGTGCTCCTCATTCACTATATAATCAGAAGTGTTCTCATTCACTTGGGATCACGAAAAACACACTGACTTCTTTCATGCTTACCCCACTTTAAGAATTAAAAAATATACTCTCTTCTCAAAAAGAACAAGAATTTTGATAAAGCTTTGGATCACTCCTTTGTTGTTTTTGTGTGTTGTTGTTTCGATGGATATCAGTTTAAAATACTCCATTATGGATAAAATAATTTGCTTAACTGGTTAGTATTTTGTCCAAGTTAATATTTTGTCTTGCTAATGCACCATTTAGTTTATGTAATTTATAATGCATTAAGAAGGCATCCAAGTTAGTTTTCTTTCTCTCTTCTTCTATGTGATGTAATACTCGATGTTTTGTTATGTGCTCTCAATGAAGTATGTCTGCTCTTTGAACCAATTTGTATTAATGTGCTGGTGTTTAATCTTATTATTATGTATTGTGCTCCTATATATTTTTTATGCTTTAGCAAGATCTTGATTTTAAAGTTCAAGATATGGAGAGTCGCCATGGAAGGGACAACTAACGAATTGATTTTGTTTAACTTATGTTTCGTATATTATTTAATCTCTATTATTATTTTTGTAATAATTTGTAAACTCTAACTCTATATTTGTGATAACATGGAGGATCGTCTAAGGGGGGGGGGGGGATATAAGTGGTAAATGTTTTTATTTTATTTAATTATATTATGTGTGAGTGTTATAAAATTTGTCTATGTTGCTTAAATCACTTGAAGCATGAAGTCTTTAACAATCTGTCTAAAATCAACCAATTTGCTTGTAGTTATGTCTTATTTTAAAATCAACTTATATGTGATAAATAACCCGTTTTACAATCTGAATTAATTTCTGCATTTAGAAATCAGTTTAAGTAATCAAAGCTAACTCTTTCCATTTCAGAATGCTAACGAATTTTAAAAGGAGTGAAGTTTGAATCTTTAAATGCTGATTTGCCCTAATTGTTAACTACTAATATGCGCTTTCTTAATAAATTTCAGCATGTTCACACTTAAAATTATAGCTAAAGGATTTAACGAATTAATTCGTTTAAATAATTTATGCATATTTTAATAACTTAAACATGTTAGTTAATAAATCAAGTCTTAATCAATTTTAGATTGCTAATAAAATTAATCACTTAAATAGTATGTCTATAGGTAAATCAGTTAACTATTTCTAGCATGTTGTAACTACTACAATAATTTTTATGCATGACTATTTTCTGCATTTCACATCTTTTTGCCACTGTTAAATATACTGCGATATTATTGTTTCTGCTACTTAAAATAAAGTTAATAAATCTACTCCTGCATGTTTTTTTAAATCTTAAAATCTGCCCTGATAAAATCATGTCCGATATAATTAACTGTTGCCTCTACTAAACTGCTGCCCCGATTAAATCTGCCATTGCTTTTACTATTTCTACCCATATGATTCTTTTAAAACTAATTTGTAATTAATTAAAATCTACATTTTGTAATAGCTTTCTGCCACTCTTAATTAAGTAATCATGATGTTGCTGTATTGCATGGTATAATGTAATGTATGTTCACACACTAAAGTATGAGACCTTTCACTAATTATATGTGTTTGCTAGCATGCTAATAATTAAAACCTAGAGGCCAACTTGAGATTTATGTGCTAAGTGCTAGTCCTATTTGTTTTTTGCTTGGTGTCTAGGGGGACTAATTAGGAGCCTATATTTTATTTTAGTCTAAAACCACCTTAATTGCAGTCCAATGCCTCTTGGACACTAAGCGGGGATGCTAGGCACCTTTTTAGGACGAAATGCATGCGAAAGGTGGGGTAGGGGTAGTTAGGCCCTTACAGAGATGATGAAAATCGACTCTGGCTTAAAACGACAAACATTGGTTTTGTTTGTCCGAATATTAAGGTGATCGAATAATAAAGCCAGACACTGATCCGTAAAGTCTGTGGGTTTTGGAGTCTCCCTTTCCCTTTTTTCCCTTTTGTTTGTTTATAATTATAAATTTTTTGGGGTAGTTTTAATAAAATTAAAGTGATTTTTGCTTATCTAATTGTGTAATTTATGTCTCCTCGCTCATCTATTTATTATTTGTTTAATTAATGTTTGTTTAGTTATCACCTAGCAAGCATGTTTAAATTAAATGAATAAATGAAGTGACCTTAATTGTATGTTAGTAATCACATAGTAATTAAGAATGTTTAAAATAAATAACCAATAAATGAAGTGACCTTAATTGCTACTTGTAACCCCCACATAAATTGCATGAGATACGGTCGGGACCCACATTTGTGGACCTCGATGGATTCTTAACACCATCCCCTCGAGGTAATTTGAATCCTTACCCGATCTCTGGTTCGTTGACCTTTAATTAGATTAGTTAGGTTAGATAGGTGTCCTAAAGCGCCTTAATTCTTTAGGTGATGACTCTTCAATCACCCAAAATCTAAAAGAGTTGTTAGGTCGTGCACCTAAACCCATTTTACGAAAAATGGGGCACGACAGAATGTCAACTCGGCTGAGGATTCTAGGTTCTAACCATTACGTGTTTCATTGATTTATGTGGGGTTTACTTTATTTGTTTATTATGTTGCTTGTTTGGTTATTATCATGTCTAAATTGTTATTTGTTTTCCTTAATTATTTGTTTATTTATTGATTCTCTTACGTGTTTGTGTGGTTATTTTCTTTATTTATGTATCTATTTATTTACTGTTTTCCTTAAATTGTATATTTGTTACCGCTTTCCATATACATGCTAAATACTACCATTTTGTTAACTGGCATTCCGTTCATACTTCCCCAATTGGGACCCTCTTCCTTTTTATTAAAATTTTATCGTGATGTTGTGTCTTTGCACCTCTCACAAATACTCCAATTCTCTTCAAATACCCATAACAGAGAGTCGGCATATGCGTGGACGGAACAAATAGTATTACTACCGGAAAATCATGAGCCTTCTCGCATAGAATTCCTTTCAAGTCCGTGTCTACCCAACTCTTAGAAATCTCAATTAGGTATACATTTTGCATAAGTCCTATGTGGTTTGACCCTTGGTGTCAATCCGCACAACTAATAGCCACTCTATTGTCTAAAAGGCCCTAACACCCTTTAGACAATTTGCATATTATGTATCAATGTGATCATAATAATTAAATCAAGCCATTACATCAAAATAGAGGTAAATAATTTTCTTTGACTCTAAGCTTCAATTTGGCAAGGTATGACTTGAATCAATTATGTGACCTTTATATTCCGTCACTCATTTGAATTTAAATTTTGGCTTGTTATATGTTACCATGAGCTTGTGTTTGATTTACTTCCTTTGTTTAAAGGTTGTCTAGTACTTGGACTTTGACTCAACTAAGAATCTGCAATATGACAAATATATTCAACCTTCGAAAAAATTATCCCTCTTCTCATCCAACACAAAGTACCTTTTGGACTATCTCTCCTCATTCTGTTCCTGCTCACACCCTCTCTCAACAAATATCTCCTACTCACATCAATTTTGATGTTTGGCGAAGTGAGAGAATACATGATATAATGGAGAAGACTAAGCTAGATGCACTACAACAAAAAATGCATGACTTAGAGGAGAGGGTGAATGGAAGACTAGACTCAAAACCTGCTCATGACATGAGGTATAAGAAATTATGTCTACAACCAAGAGTTGAATTGCCATCGGGATTTAAAATTCCAAAATTCAACATGTTCGACGGGCATAGGAACCCAATGGCACATCTCATGGATTTTTGCAGCAGATTAGTTGGCTTAGAAAATAATGAACCTCTCCTCAAAGCCTTCACCTAGTATGTCAAGCAAAACTTTAACAAATGGCTCGCATGGGAAGACATGCCTTGAGACTTTGTAGAACAATACAAGTTCAATAATAAGGTTGACCCTACAATGTTTGATTTACTCAAAGTGAAGAAATTGAGTCATGGATCTTTTGAGGAATATGTCGTACTATAAAGAATGAAAGCTTGCAAGATGCGTCATCTACTGCATGAAGAGGAGTTGGTCCAAACTCTCATCAGATCACTTGATAATATATACTACAAAACTTTGTTCTTTGCGGGTATTCAAAGCTTCGATAGCCTAATTCGAATTGGAATATGGCATCCAGTCTAGGATAATTATTGATGTACAAATTCCTTTTCAAGTACTAAAAATTAGTCGGATGAAAGGAGCAAGAATGTATCCACCACTATACCTTTAAAACAAAGTAATCAGAACACTGAGCAAGTTCATGCTATTTTTGATTTAGGTGGTATGCGCTTCAAGACTTACAATCTGTGAGTATCTCAACTTAAGGTAAGAATGCCTCATACCTTTACCCCTTTAATGGAAACTTTGACTAGCACTTTTCAAAGATTATGGGCTAAAGGACTTTTGAAGCCAAGAGAAGGTTGGATCCCTAAGCACTTTTCTTCAACTGTGGATCTATCCAAAAATTGTGCGTATCATTCAAATATTCAAGGTCATGAACCGAAGAATGCTCAGCATTGAAAAATAAGATCCAAAATATGATTGAAAAAGAAAAAATTATAGTGCATCAAGTACCACTAAACAATAATTGCAATCCTCCTACAATGAATACAACCATTGTTCAAGGAGATCCTATAGAGATATATTCTAAGCACTTGACAAGAAAGCGTAAATCACATCAAAGAAATTGAGGAGGAAAACACTCTTATGAGCAAAATGTCTCTATTTCTTAGACCTTATGCCCAAAGCTTTTCTTTTTATTCCGCTCATTTCACTTTGTACTCATGAACTACGTTTGACCTAATTTCCTTTTGGATACGTAGGCAACCCTTTGATGGGTCCGGTCTTTATCAAATAAATTTCTCTTCTTTTCCATTTGTCATTCAAAATATTATTTTCTAAATTCAAATTCAGGTCTAATTGACCTAACCTTGAACGTAATTGTCGTTCAGATTCAAAGTCGGGCTTCAATGTCCAAATTTAAGGGAATCACTTTTCTTTTTTGAACTAATAATTTTCTTTGAGTAAAGCAGGATCACAGAATCCCCCGTTAATGAAACTGGGCAGAATTTTTGAGGGAACTTAAAAAATTTCATGACAATATTTAATAAAGTGAGTATATATCTTATACTCTAAACTAGGGTAGAATTTTTGAGAAATCCTCAAAAATTTCATCGCAATGGAGTGCAATTCCTCTATCAAAGCAAGCACAGCTAGGGGTGTTCACGGTTTGGATAATAACCAATCCAAACCGAAAAATCGAACCAAACTTATAAAATAAAACCGATTTTATTTGGGTTTGGTTTTAGATTTTTGAAAATCGATAGTATTTGGTTTGGTTATGATTTTAATAAAAAACTCGAAGAAATAACCGAATCGAACCGAACCAATGGATTATTTGAATATATTTTATTAATATACATACTTAATATATTGCTTTTATAAACAACTTTAAAGATCTTATATATATTTTCATTAAAATTTCTTTATAATTTACTCATTGAAAGCAAAAATGTCTAAGATGGAAATATTTATCTTATTGATTTCATGTATATGAGTGTCTATGACAATTCTTTATGGGACTGAAAATGTTATTGTCTCTTCCTTCTAGACCAATATAGTGAATTTTAAAGCTTATTGATAGTTAATTCAATGATAGAAAGTTAAGTAATTTAAGTTATTCTAGCTATTTTTCGTTTGAATGGATTGTTATCACCTTTTCACATTTTGAATGAATTGTTTCTTTTATTTTTGTGTATGGTTAATAACCAAATAACCAAACCAAACCGAAATCGATAACAACCAAAACGATAAATGTATATTATATTTGGTTTGGTTTGGTTTTGATAATTTTAGAACCGATTAAGTTGGTTTGGTTTTGGTTTTGACCAATAACCGATCCAAACCGACCCGTGAACACCCCTAAGCAAAGCTATGACCCAATCTTGCTTTTCAAATTTACGATTTTTCTCTGGATGCTGGAATAGATTTGACATAAGGAGGTACTATTTGAATCAAGCTACCGTTTGACTATTTCGAAGATGATATTATCAACTTGTTATTGTGACCTACCGAATTTCACAGGCTCGTCTGCCTTACAATACGACATTAGGCTCATCTGCCTTACAATACTACATTAGGTTCACCCGCCTTACAATAGAACATTAGGCTCGTCCGCCTAGTACAACATTAGGCTCGTCTGCCTTGCAATATGACATTTAGGCTCGTCCGCCTTACAATATGACATTTAGGCTCGCCCGTCTTACAATAGGACATTAGGCTCGTCTGCCTTACAATACGACATTTAGGCTCGTCCGCCTTAGAATACGACATTAGGCTCGTCCGCCTTACAATACGACATTTAGGCTCGTTTGCCTTACAATACGACATTTAGTCTCGTCCGCCTTACAATACGACATTAGGTTCGCCGCCTTACAATACAACATTTAGCCTCGTTCGCCTTACAATAGGACATTGGGCTCATTCGCCTTACAATACGACATTAGGCTCGTCTGTCTTACAATATGACATTTAGGCTCGTCCGCCTTACAGTAGGACATTAGGTCGTCCGCCTTATAATAGGACATTTAGGATCTTTCGCCTTAGAATAGGATATTTAGGTTAACATTATTCTTCGGAGATGGGTTGCAATTCTTCAATAAGTTAAGCCAAAGTTTATCAGGATTTGCATTATATCTCTCAAAGCAAATGCGTATTCCTATCTCCTCTTGTCATTATTATTTTCTAGCACTTATATTTTATCATGTTAGTTCACACTTTTCGTATTTATAAGCTAACATTTTATCTAGTCATATTAGATATTGCAGGCGAGATCGATCGCCCTCTCAGCAACGATTATTATGCTCATATCTATCGCAACAAAGGCCCACTCAATTATTTGTTACTCGTATTACCGCTTTTCATCCGATCATTTGCTTAAACTGGAAATCGCTTTGTCATGCTCTTCTCGCTACTCTAATCTTAACCAATCAAGCCGTTATCGTTCTCGTTCGAATATCATACCATTTTATTTTTCAATTTTAAGAGCTTCGTTTGTTCCTAAATCTAGAACCACACACGACCTGATTCTCATATAACCAGAGATATGTAGCCGGCTTAATACCAAAGTCTCGGTCTACCCTGTTTTAACTCTATATCATTTCAATTGACCTCACTGACATCTCTCGTCAGTCTGACAAAATTGGCTACTAAGTCAACATTGTTTGTCCGACAATTCATTTTTCATTCTCAAGCAACCAAGGGGCAACTGTTGACACCCAATTTTGAACAACCTATAACCTTTTCGGAAGTGTTATTCGATTAATTACTTATTTTAAAAACATATTTCGAGTTTAAATTTTTAATCGATTTTGTCTAAAAAATTAGATATTTTAGTATGTTTGATTTATAAAAATTATTGTAATTATTAAATTATTTTACTTAAATATTTTTCAAACTTAGATGTTTTTAATTAGATGAAAATATATATGTGTAGTATTTTATTAATTGAATAACATTTACTTAATTTTTCTCCAAATCGTTTAAATTTTACCCTATTCTATTCTAATTTCTTTCAATTACGGCCTATTCAATTCCAATTTAATTTCAATAGTAACCACCCTTTCATTTCAATTCTAGCCAAATTTATTTCAAATTTGGCCATTCCAAATCCAATCCAATATGATTTAAGATCCCATATTTCAATCTCAACCGTTTGTCACTCGAAAATTAAATCTCAGCCTCTCATCTCAAAACGATTCAACGGTTCAGATTGGATCTCCTATCTTTCCTATTTTAAGACTACCAAAAAGAATCAGCCCTAAAATGATTTTTGTTGTCTCTTCTCTCTCTCTTTGGGATCCGCCGCCCCTTCCCCTTTTCCATTTTTTACTCCGGCGCGCCGTCCTCTCCTCTGTTCTCCCCTGGCTCCTTCTCCTCTTTTCTAGCAGCGAACAGTCGACAAAATACATCAGCCCGCAACGCCACCAGCTAGTGAAACGACAAACAACAACAACCGCTCCATGTAGCGAGTAAATCGAGCCAGCTCAAGCAGCCGCTCTGACCGGCCAGAAGCTCCGCGAAGTAGCAACCAGCAGCTCCGGTCAGTAGTTGCGAGAAAGCCGCAGCCTCACGAAACTTCGGCACCTCAAAGTTCTGTAGTTTTCACACAAGACGGATCTCTACTGATTCATCTGGGTTTGTCCTTGTTTAAATATTACTATTCACTTTTTAATTTCATCTATGATTTTTGTGATATTTTTGTCAATAATAGTTGTCAATCTTGTTCTAAGCATGAATAGTTAAGACCCTCCGAACATTTGCTCGTTTTACTTTATTATTTACAGATTTAGGTTGATCTAAATTTGTGTTCATATTGCCATCATTGTGTTATATGTTTGTGTTCTTTGTAAATGGGTGTTAACATCTAATATATTGGTAATGATTGTTTTTCTGTAGTTTTGTTAGGCCTCCCTCAAATTAAGCTATTTATTGTTGATTATTTTTTATGCTTTAATTCTGTGCATTCTCTGTTTATTGTAAATGGTTGCTGGAACATTGGATAAATTGATTGATGATTGATTGTCCTAATTCTAATTGTTCATGAACTGATTATTCCTTTACAATTATGCGATGTTACTAATCAATCCTTCTTGTCTTAGTTTTAAAAAATAGACATATTTTATATGGTAAGTATATATATATTTGATGGTTGGTAAAAAGTTGGTTGATTTTACATGTTTATTTGACTAATATTAATTTATTCATCTTACCTTAAGTAAGCTAAGAACTTATTCTTACTTGTGGTATTATGGTAAGTAAATATATAATTTGATCTCGAATCTGTATGTAAATAATTCTTTCCTTACCGGATTTTACATTGCATTAATTGGTTATTTGCTTATCTTAAATAAATTGAAACAAATTCTTACTTGTTTTATTTTGATAAAATTGTGTCTAATTAAGGTAAAAAAATTTAATGATTGATACTCTTTTGGTAAAGGAAGAATAATCTCCCGTAATTGTTCTTTGCTTATTATTTTGTGCTCCTCATTCACTATATAATCAGAAGTGTTCTAATTCAGTTGCGCTCACGGAAAACACACTGACTTCTTTCATGCTTACACACGTTAAGAATTAATAAGATATACTCTCTTCTCCAAAAGAAGAAGAATTCTTATAAAGCTTTGGATCACTCATTTGTTGTATGATATTTCTTTAAAATACTCCATTACTGATAAAATAATCTGCTTAACTGGTTAGTATTAAGTCTTGCAAATGCACCATTTAGTTAATGTAATTTGTAAGGCATAAAGAAGACACCCATGTTTGTTTTCTTTCTCTCTTCTATGTCATATAATCGATGTTTTGCTATGTGCTCTCAATGAAGTATGTCTGCTCTTTGAACCTATTTGTATTAATGTGCTGGTGTTTAATTTTATTATTATGTATTGTGCTCCTATATATTTTTTATGCTTTAGCAGGATCTTGATTTTAAAGTTCAAGATATGGAAAGTCGCCATGGGAGGGACAACTAACGAATTGATTTTGTTTAACTTATGTTTCTGTCACGACCCGGGATCACCCCCTAGTCGTAACCGGCGTACTCGACCTCGAAGAGGTCTAATACAAGCCTCTTAGCAATTCATTCATCGCATAGACACTAAAATCATAAGGAATTAAAAACTTTCTTTACCAAGAAAACATTTCATAAAAAAAGAAACAATAGCAAGCGGAAGACTTTCTAGACTTTATACATGATGTCTCAAAACCATCTAATACTTTAGAGTACAAAATTCGGGACCAATCCCATACACAACTTAAACAATACTAAAAAGACATAAAAGAACATATGGGGTATTGTCCTCGAATATATGAGGACTCACCAAGTCTTCATCTTCAACACTTAGAAACCTATCAAATAGCCATGACATGTCATCATCTCCAAATCCCTACACTTTAGTCCAAAAAGGGAAAGAAAGAGGTTAGCACAATTAAGTACTAAGTATGGAGACCATGTAAAAACATGCCAAAAAGGACATTTTCAAGGAAGTAAACGCTTTCATATCATTTGATAAAACCTTTCCTTTACAAGTATAAGAGACATAATACAAGTCAACATTAACATATAAGACCATAGCCAACCATACATATACTCAACATATGTCCATATACAACCCATGCTTAACTTTAAAAGAACGCATGTCATTTCATTACCATAGGACCTCTACCTAATATAATCTTAAGACACACTTGAGTGAGACAAGAAGTGACCGCCCATACAACCTCTTCAAGCACACTTAAGTGTTCCCCAAGATTACCTTAGACAAGGACATTTCCTTTACAACATAACATCAATAGACCAACATTCTTTAAGAAACCATTTTGGAGACATTCAAGCACATAAGGGGACTTTCACATAATAGTCGTTAGACTTAGGGAACTCACTTTAGTATCTTCAAAGCCTACTCGTGCCATGTGTAGATAACATCTCATACTACTACCTACACGTTGTAGAACCTATCCAATAACTAGAGTGCACATCCCACATGATGGGAATAGGCATTAACCGACATAGACCATGCGAGCTAGACATGGAATCCGGTGTCATAAAACCCTACACCGTGGAAGGTGTTCTACTTGCCAAAGGTAGAACTAGGACACATCCCATGTAGGCACATGGTTTAGGGGATATCCAAAGATGTTCATTGTACTCTTGCCTCATACTCGGGAGAGCTACCATCTTAACCATATCCACTCGGTGCTTAGCCTTAGTTCCCATAAAGTAATTTCATTCACATGTATGTGCTAGAGAGGGCACCATCATTAGGTCTACCGATCCATAGCACATCTACCAAGAAGGGCACCACAAGGATCTACCGATCAAGGTTCATTAAGGATAGCTCATTAAATCCCCCTGGAAGGGTGCCTTAGGCCTACCAATTTTTTATTAAGGGTGCCTTAAGCCTACCGGTCCAAGGTTCATCATTTCACACATGAGAAGGGCTACCACCATTAGGTCTGCCGATTTCATGGTTTTACATTTACTTAGGAAAGCTAGACTTATGAAAGGGCACCATTTCTTAGTTTTGCCGATTCAAGTCTTGGCCTAGAATTCCTCTTTTAGCATTTATAGAAAGGGCACCATTTCTTAGTTCTGCCCACTTCACACATTTATGCATTCAAGACTTTAAGTAACAAGGAGGGACACTTTAGTCTACCAACCAAGTCACAACATTTTCATTTAAGGATACTTCATAATCCAACATCATTTCATATATACATCATGAGAAGTCATACTTTAACTCACAATGCTATCCACTTTACATAGGATCATCACAAGATCACATAAAACTCGTTCACACCATACCTTCACATGTAGCTCCACATAAAACTCATTCACATCATACCTTCACATATAGCTTCATATAGGACTTTACATATAGCCTCATATAGGACTTTACATATAGCCTCATATAGGACTTTACATATAGCCTCATATGTGTATAATAATACAACAATATAATAACATTTATATAATGCCCTTCATGGCCTCAATTCACAATAATACAACAAATAACCACCTCCACCAAAGGTGGATCAAACCAATCAATAACAATTATACCAATAAAAAGAGATTAAGCCATTTTACCATTCCCCAAAGCCATAACCAACATTACTCAATTCCCTACTAATTCAACATTATTCATAAAGTAGGTCAACTTACCATCCTTTCCAAGCCACCTTCACCATTCTCATGATCAAACAATTCACAATAGAAAGCATAGGTAATCATGGTATTCAACTATACCATTTAAGCTAAGCATAAGCCCATAATCAACATGAAGACAAATTCACAATTTTTGCCCATTCAAGGCCAACATCTCACATCCTTCAATTCAATAAAGATTCTTAACAATTCACATATATAATACCATATATGAACAGCCCATATCATACTAAACACAATTTTTATAATCATCTATTCAAAATCAATACACCCACTTTATGGTGAAATTTTGAGAATTTGGGAAAACATGGGTTCATGGGGATATCTTTCTAAACACCATTAATAATCATTAATAACAATGTAAATAATCATTTAAAACCCTTTTTATGCAAGAACCCATGCTAGAATCGAAATTAGGACTTTAGGATTTTTGAAGAACTTTGAAAATACTTTGAATTAGCTTTTTGATTGAAAAGGGATCAAAGATAAAGAGTCCCCATACCTTAATATTGAGAAAGCCCACGAAAATCGATGAAAGAAGCCTCCAATTGAAACCCTATTCTTCACCCTTCTTCTTCCTTGAACTTGAAAGAAATATATGAAAGGAGATGGGTTTCTTTTTAATTCTAAGAGGAGTGACTTAAATGAAAGGAATTAAGTCATAAAAAGGTCTTATAGTTGCTAGGAAAAGAATAAAATAGCATAGGGTCAATTTTGGAAAAGGACTAAGGACCCATAAAGTCTTAACTTAAAAAATCTGCCCCTTCCCGTCTTAGTTCGCCCTTTTCTTCAGCCTGACAGTGCTTCAATATTTCGGGCATAACTTTTTACTCCAATGTCAGAATTGGGCAAACTCGGTGGCGTTGGAAGGAGGACTCAAAGACCTTTAATTGGATAGGTAAAGGTCCACCTAATTCATTTTGAGCTAAAAGATATGACCATTTAAAGTTGACCCTTACAACTCACTAGTTCCAATGACTAGTTTCCGGACGTCACGGTCATTTCTCATCATTTCATCAAGTTCTCAACTCCAAACTCACATGTGAGGCTCTAGTTTCACTAGTTCGTTTTTAGGGTCGTTACAGTTTCATATATTATTTAAACTCTATTCATGTTTTTGTAATAATTTGTAAACTCTAACTCTATACATGTGATATAACTTGGATGTTCGTCTAAGGGGGAGGGGAATATAAGTGCTAAATGTTTTTATTTTATTTAATTCTATTATGTGTGAGTGTTATAAATTTTGTCTATGGTGCTTAAATCACTTGAAGCATGAAGTCTTTAACAATCTGTCTAAAATCAACCAATTTGCTTGTAGTTATGTCTTATTTTAAAATCAACCAATATGTGATAAATAACCTGTTTCACAATCTGAATTAATTTCTGCATTTAGAAATCAGTTTAAGTAATCAGAGTTAACTCTTTCCATTTCAGCATGCTAACGAATTTTAAAAGGAGTAACGTTTGATTCTTTAAGTGCTGATTTTCCCTAATTGTTATTTGCTAATATGCTCTTTGTTAATAAATTTCAGCCTACTCACACTTAAATTTATAGCTATAGGATTTAACTAATGAAATCAATGTTAATTAATCAGTTTAAATAATTTATGAATGTTTTAATAACTTAAGCATGTTAGTTAATAAATCACGTCTTAATCAATTTTAGGTTGCTAATAAAATTAATCACTTAAATAGTATGTGTATAGGTAAATCAGTTAACTATTTCTAGCATGTTGTAACTAATACAATAATTTTTATGCATGACTATTTTCTGCATTTCACATCTTTTTGCCACTGTTAAATATACTGCGATATTATTATTTCTGCTACTTAAAATAAAGTTAATAAATCTTCTCCTGCATGTTTTTTAAATCTTAAAATTTGCCCTGATAGAATAATGTCCAATATAATTAACTGTTGCCTCTTCTAAACTGCTAGCCCGATTAAATCTGCCACTGCTTTTACTATTTCTACCCATATGGTTCTTTAAAAACTAATTTGTAATTAATTAAAATCTACATTCTGTAATAGCTTTCTGCCACTCTTAATTAAGTAATCATGATGTTGTTGCATTGCCTGTTATAATGTATTTGTATGTTCACACACTTAAGCATGAGACCTTTCACTAATTATGTATGTTTGCTAGCATGATTAATAATTTATACCTAGAGTCCAACTTGAGATTTATGTGCTAAGTGCTCATCCTATTTGTTTTGCTTGGTGTCTAGGGGGACTAATTAGGAGCCTATATTTTATTTTAGTCTAAAACCACCATAATAGAAGTCCAATGCCTCTTGGGCACTAAGCGGGGGACGCTAGGCACCTTTTTAGGATGAAATGCATGCGGAAGGTGTAGTAAGGGTAGTTAGGCCCTTACAGAGATGATGTAAATTGAATCTGGCTTAAAACGACAAACATTGGTTTTGTTTGTCCGAATATTAAGGTGATCGAATAATAAAGTCGAGCACTGATTCGTAAAGTCTGTGGGTTTTGGAGTCTCCCTTTCCCTTTTTTCCCTTTTGTTTGTTTATAATTATAATTTTTTTGGGGTAGTTTTAATAAGATTAAAGTGATTTTTGCCTATCTTATTGTGCAATTTATGTCTCCTTGCTTATCTCTTTATTATTTGTTTAATTAATGTTTGCTTAGTTATCACCTTGCAAGCATGTTTAAATTAAATAAATAAATGAAGTGACCTTAATTGTTGAATATTAGTTATCACATAATAATTAAGCATGTTTAAATTAAATAACCAATAAATGAAGTGACCTTAATTGCTACTTGTAACCTCGACATAAATTGCTTGAGGTAGCCAGGACCCACATTTGTGGACCTCGAGGGATGCTTAATACCTTCCCCTAGAGGTAATTTGAACCCTTACCCGATTTCTGGTTCGTTGACCTTTAGTTAGATTAGTTAGTTTAGATAGTTGCCTTAACACGTCTTAATTCGTTAGGTGACGACTCTTCAATCACCCAAAACCCAAAAGAATTGTTAGGTCGTGCAGCAAAACCCATTTTGTGAAAAATGGAGCGCGACAACTCAGTAAGCATTTTGACATTTTAAATTGAAGCACATATCAAGTGAATACATTTAACATTCAGTCAAGAGATTTGAACTCTATATGATATCCAAATACTCACTAACTAATATCAAATACAAGGTATACATGAACATGGAACCAAGGGAGAACGTGGGCAAATTCAACTTAGAGACGGATACAAATTCCAAGTAAGTACATATAAAATGTACAATCTAGCAAGTAGGTATCTTGTGAGGTAACATTATAGTCTATAATAATGGGAGTAATAACCAATAAATGGAACATATGAACATGTGAAAAAATGACATATATGATGGAATAGACAATTGAATCAAGTTGGTTAGAAATGGGCAGATTGTATATCCAACATATAAACAAATGTACCATGTGTAGTCTAAGATCGCTTTGATTTATATGTGGGGAATACGTGCCAATGGTACTTTGACGATGAAACAAATTTAAACATATGTATTGATTTTATTTTTGGTTTATGAGATTACACATTGGATATGTTGTTATGAACAAATTCAACTCTTTGTAAGATTTCAGATAAAGGTGTGATTCGATCTCTGATAGAACGTACACAATAATCATATGATTATTTAAAAATTTTGGAGAAAGTTTTATATATTTTCAAGCAGATGTCTTGTGTCTTAAATGACAGTAGACCTCTTGTTCTTGGTTCACTTAAGGATTTCATGACAACGATGATGGATAATGTAGATGAGCGGACTGTGGAGAGGTTACTGATTAGGACTTAGGGATTTCAATTTCCATTTTGGATTAATTTTAAATTGGGTTAATTTTAATGGGTTGTGGGTAGTGGCCATTTGGGGAGTGGGTTGTAGGCGTCCAGGGCTCAAGGCATGAGTGCATGTAAATAAGTTACATTTTGATTTTTTTGTTTAACCGAATTAAATTATTAAAAGATCGAAAATCGAACCAAAAAAACTGAAATTTTAATATTTTAAATGAAACTGACTGGTCCAATAAAAAATGAAATCAAAATTTAAAAAAATTCTATTCGGTCGATTTTTTCGATTTGAACCAAAAAATGTCCAGCCCTAGGGATGATGTATAGTAACTTATTGTACATATATTAGTGATGAAAACTTGAAAAGATACGAAATTATACTTGACGTCCCTCTAAGTGTTTCATCTTGATTTTTCTCTTTCGTAGAAAATGTTTTTAAGACTAGTATTTTTTCTAGAGTAAATACATCAAATTCGTTTTGAACTTGGTAGCAAAATTTACATTAGTATTTTAACTAAACAGACGTTTAAATACCCATTAACAACTTTCAAGTTAATTAAACTACACCTTAAGGGGTGACTTTTTTTTAAAAAAAAAAAGAGAAACGAACGAGGTTTAAGGAGTCTCCACTTAAATTTTAAAGAAAAATTAAGAAAACTACTTTTTCAAAAGATTAAAAATAGAAAATCTAATGACAATTTGTCTGTGACCCGACCTTTAGACCAATCATAGCTTTCTAAACTCAGTGGATAATGGTCCCGACCCTCTGACTTTCTCCACTTAAATACCGGCTCGCTTTGCATGGTGTGGGCATGAACCTGCGACCTAAGCCATAAATCCTCCACTTTTTGCCATTAGAGCTAAGCCTTGGGGGCAGTCTTTGCAAGAACATTATGCAAGTTTTCGATTGAAATTTGTCTTGACAATTGAAGATCATCCAAGAGATTCAGTAGTCAGGAAGGACTCAAGTAGATCAAACAATGCACTGCGCTTGGAGATAAGGAAGATAAAAATTGTTCGAGGACTGTTCCAGAGGTTAAGATAGAGTGTAGCCTGCATGTTTACAGATGCAATATAAGAAGCAGAAATCCAATAACCTAAAAAGTAAGCCAAAGAAGTTGAGCATTAGCAAAACTACAAAAAATATAAAAAATCAAACTATAGTAAACCCACCTCATCATCAATACTTCTGAAGTTTTTGAAAGTCTCTGCAAGATCATTTTTTTTATAACCGATAAATCCGTTTGTGACACTCCCTTTGGACCAATCAAAGCCTTCTAAACTCGGTGGAGAATAGGCCTGCCCCTCTACCCTTCACCATTTAAATACCTGGCTTCGCTTTGCATGGTGTGGGGCTTGAACCTGAGATCTAAGCCACAAATCCTCCACGTTTTGCCACTCTAGCTAAGTCTTGGGGGCAGTCTGTGCAAGATCATTATGCAAGCTTTGGATGGAAATTTGATTTGATAATTGACGATCATCCAACCTTTTCAAGTTAACAAGCTGTCAATATTTATTATCATCATCCTGCAACAATAAAAATTGCACATTTAACAAAAATGCATCAATAAAACACACAACCCCTTTCAAATTGTTAAGGGTACATCCAACTACTTCTTTCATTGCGGATTTAAGTTTGATAATGAGTTCATCTTCAATCCCCTTCTATTTGCTAAGGGCAAAGTCCTGTATCTCCCCACCACTCTCAGTAGCACAGAAGTTCAGGGCCTTTACACAAGATCTAAGAGCTTCCTTCTCACCATGCTTAAAAAATGCATTTTACTTCTAAAGGAAAGCAATTTTAAAATTCTGGGAAAGAAAAATAAAACAGCTTTTAGTTACTAGTTCAAAAAAATTACTTCATATTAGCAATCCCCTATTTATTTCACGATCCTAATAAGTTTAATTTTTTAAGATGCAGGCTTGTGAGGTATACATGAACGTGGAACCAAGGGAGAATGATAGCATCCAAGGAAGCTCTACTCCATTGAAGGACAAGGTGAAGCTTTAGAAACTCCAAGGAGGCCCATAACAAGATGTCAAACAAAGGAGTTCAATGATAAGCTCAATGGGCTTCAATCGCTGATCCAAAGGTGTCTTATTGGGGAAGAAGAGCTCAAGCCCAAGGGAGAGGAATTGTCCAAATGCTACAATTATTTGGTGGCCCAAATTCAAGCCCAAGATGAGGAATTTTAAGGTCCAATTTCATGCAAATAAGGTCAAGAAGAGTCTAAGAATTAGCCACAACAACAGTTGCTTTCTGCCCAAGTTTTGAGAGAAGACTAGTCAAACTTTCCAAGATTGTCAAGATTCTTTTCCTAGTAGGGATTTACCTTATTTATTTATTTATATATAGGTTATTAATATTTTCCTTAGTCTATTTATGGTCTCCTAAGTACCATTTAATGCTTTCCTAGAAGTTCTAAATTTGTTCCTAGTTAGTTTACTTTATTTCCTTTCTAGAGTAGGATTCCTTATAATTGTCTTTCTAGGGTTTGGCTGACCTTTTAGCTTCTTATAAGGGGTCTTGGACATTCTTCCCCCTTCTCCTATATATAGGAGTCCTTTTTATTCATTAAAGGGAATTTGGATTGATATTAATAATATTTGAGAGAGTTCTTTGAACCTTTGTGACTTGTTCTTTGAGAATTTATCTTTAAACCTTTACTAGTTTCATAGTTTAAGGTATAAAGTAACTTCTTCTTGTGATATCTTTGGTTTCTTTTTGGTATTCTTTAGAAGGTGATTAGTTTCTACATACTAATTATTGTCTTTAGTTACTCATAAAGCGATCAAGATTCGAATCTATCGTTTTGATTCGTTTTCTCAAGTAAAGGCGTTTAGATTTTGTCCATAAATCTATACGTTGTTACTTGGATCTTTTCAAGGCCTTAGAACATCTCATCCTTGGAAATTCGTGGATCTTTCCTTCGAATTTCCCATATCTTTAGTTAGTTTTTTTTGTTTCTTTTCTTTGTGCTTCCGCATTCTAATATTCAATTCTCTATTTGTGATCTCCTTTAACCTTGCTGTTATCAGAGAACGTGGGTGAATTCAACTTAAGGAGGGATTATATTCCATATAAGTACATATAAAATGTACAATCTAGCAAGTAGGGATCTTGTGAGGTAACATTATAGTCTAACACAATGGGAGTAATAACCAATAAAGTGAACATATGAATGTGTGAAAAGATGACATATATGATGGAATAGACAACTGAAGCAAGTTGGCAAGATATGGGCAGATTGTATATCCAACGTATAAACATAAGTACCATGTGTAATCTAAGAACACTTTGATTTATATAAGGGGAATACGTGCCAAGGGTACTTTGACGATGAAACAAATTTAAACATATGTACCATTATTTTTGGGTTTATGACATTACACATTGGATATGTTGTTATGAACAAATTCAACTCTTTGTAAAATTTCAAATAAAGGTGTGATACGATCTCTGATAAAACGTACCCAATAATCAGATGATTTTAAAAATTTAAAAGAAAGTTTTATAAATTTTCAAGCAGATGTCTTGTGTCTTAAATGACAGTAGACCTCTTGCTCTTGGATTACTTAGGGATTCCATGACAACGATGATGGATAACGGAGATGAGCGGATTGTGGAGAGGTTATTGATTAGGTCTTAGGGATTTCAATTTTGATTTTGGATTAATTTTAATGGTTTTTGGGTAATGGCCATTTGGGGAGTGAGTTGTAGGCGTCCAGGGCTCAAGGCATGGTGCATGTAAGTAAATTACATTTCAATTTTTTTGTTTAACCAAATTAAATTATTAAAAGATCGAAAATCGAACCAAAAAAAACAAAACATTAATACTTTAAATGTAATCGACCGGTCAAATAAAAAAATGAAATCAAAATTTAAAAAAATTCAATTCAATCGATTTTTTCGATTTGAACCGAAATATGTCCAACCCTAGTGATGATGTACAATAACTTATTGTACATACATACATTAGTGATAAAAACTTGAAAATATACGAAATTATACTAGATGTCCCTCAAAGTGTGTCATCTTGATTTATGTCTCTCGTAGAAAAAGTCTTTAAGACTAGATTTAAAACACTGGTACGTGTCCTAATATAACATAAAATAATTGTTTTTCTTTTGGGCCTTAGGCCCAATTCTTCTACTTGTCCTAAGAACTAACAAGTGATAATAACAATTGCAATAAAAGTGATGTAATTCTCACAAGAAGAATCACAATAACAAGCGGAAAGCAAGAATGATAGAAGAAGAGACACAAGATAAGAAACAATTGGCAACTAAAGGATGTATTAAATCCAATAACCTCCAATCTAGATCCTAACAAGCACCTAATCGGGATAAATAGATAGACACAACAAGAGGAAACAAAGAGCAACATATGGGTATATTAAACCTAAAGACCTCGCTTTGTTAATCCAACAAGAAGCACCTAACTCTTACTACGACCTCGAGGGAATCAATATCCCAAAGCAACCGACGTTTCTAAGCAAGAATCAACAAAAGCTTATACCAAGCTTTCAAACACTCACACAAGGAGTTTAGGTTTACAACCACAATAATCAAAATCAGTCTATCCCTAAAATGAACCCTAAGACACCTATTTATAGTAGTAGGCATTATTACATAGATGGGCCTAAAAGTGACCCTAAATGGGCCAATGGGAGAGCCAAGTCGGGCTCGGCGATGCGCCCAATAGGTTCGACGAGGAACTCTGCTCCTTGCCTTGGCTGGGAAGCTACTGGAACTTTGGGCGGTCTAGGAACCATTTCCCAATCCACTGGGCGATGGACCAATGGTCTTTAGCTCGCCTAGTGGGCAGTTTTCCCCTTTGTAGCTCCTTAGGAACCCTTGCCAAAGGGTTTTTACGAGTCGCCGAAGTTTCTCCAACCGAATGGAGCACCATTCTTCACTTGCTCCTCTTCGCTTCGTTAGGCCTCCCACGCTCCAAACTATCATCCAAGCATGGTGTTGCCCAATTGGGAGCTCCTTCAAGGCATTGAACTCCCTCATTGGCATCCATACATGCCAAACAACCTCTATCCTTGGGAACATTCCATCAAAACATTGAAGTTCGTGAATGGATAGGCTTGATGTAATCCATTTTACATCATTCTCCCCTTCTTGAATAGGATTCGTCCTCGAATCCATACCTTGCAAAGCCCTTGGGGGAGCAAACAAGAACAAGATCCTAATGGCATGAGGGTTAGCGTTAGCAATAACAATTTCATCACCATCCCAAGGATGCACAAACTTAACATATAACAAAGTATCACAAATATCAACCAAGGGTTTGTAACCCATCAAAGCAATAAATACTTGGCTAAGTAAGAAATACTGACAAAGGGGTAGATCGTAGGAACCAATACACTTAAACAAGTTCATGTGTAAGCCCTCATTGGTTCCACATTCAAACAAGCACAAGACCTCCCTTATGTCAATTAGCACATAAACATTCTCAAAACTAAGTGCAAGGGCATAGACAAAGTTAACCCAAATTAAGATTCCATCCAATGCATTAGCTAACTTCAATAATGTAGTTATTCCCAATTCATGAGCGGGGTCAAATACAAAAGTATTCCCCACACAACTTGGCAAACAAACCTCATTCAACCACATAGGATCAAGTAATAACACCAAGTAAAAATCACATGAAAGAAAAAGGTGTTTCTACTATACCCATCACAATTTAGACCAACACCGAGGTCAAATAAGAAGGAAAAATATAGCATCAAGACAAGGAGACTCTCATTTTCCCCCATTGATTCCACTATTAACAAAAAATATGGTACCCACACAAACATGAGTATCATCATATGCAAATAGATAATAGAGAAAGGTGTCATGCTCACTAGGGACATCTAAGGTGTTCTCATATGTAAGATCACAACTAGGTTCAAGGATCCTAGTACACATCACTTTACTAGAATGAACACACAAAGACTTCATGGCAAATTTAAAATAAACTTCACCTTCTCTCAACAAAGTATTCCTACCCCCATAAAATGTACGATTGACAAGATCTTACTCAAAGCATGAGTAAAGAAAAAGGCTTAGGAGACTACCCTTCCGCATACACAATGTAGGCTCATCAATTGGATTGTAAACCCTCAAGAAGGACTTTCCATCGTAGGGAAATGTGTCAACAAATCAATCCAAATGACACTTGTCATCTTGACCAAGAATCACTACACAAGTGCCACAATTTAATTAGAAAAGGGGTGGAAACTATATAGCACAATCCCCAATAAACTACCGGGGTCAAATGGAAAGGAGATCCATGGACTTGGACCAAGCACTTCTCCTTTTGCCCGATTGACACTCTCATTTTCCAACATCATACTCCACTCAATAACATGAGCATCACCATATGTAAACAAGTAATAGAGAAAGGTGTCCCACAATTCCACTTCCTCCAAGGTGTTTTCATGGGCATGATTACTAATAGGATCAAAAATATTGGTCATACTATCAAGGAGTGAAACACACCAAGAAGAAGAAGTAATAGGTAAACCAACACCACCTTCCTCTTCATCACATTCCTTCCCCACAAGAGTACTCCCATCTTCCAAGAAAATATTTCCATCTTTGGGAGGGAAAGCCTCACACCATAGTGGGTTACTATAACAAGTATAGCTATCAAGAACTATACTGCTCTCAAGATTCACATCACTAGGTATATCACTAGGAGTGATTTCATCATCTTCAAAAAGGATATTGTACTTAAAGAGGGAATGATCAACCACTAGGGAAGAATTAAAACATGCAAGTTCACCCTCAAAAAGACACATATCATCTTTCGAAGCATTTTCGAGCACAAGATCTCTATGAGCAAAGCAAGCAATCAAATCTTCCACAAAAGACATGCTCATAGAGTCACTCATATTCAATTGATCAACATTATCATTAGTGCCACTAAATTGAGGTTCCTTAATCACATTACAAGAGCCCTCAACCAGTGACCTACAGGTTGATCAACACAATTATTACAAAATAATGAGCTAGCATTCAAAGCATAGGTGTCAACACTAGGTGGACACAAGTCGATCTTACTAGAAGAATCAATTTGGTCATCAATAGGATTAACTAGTGTATCCACACTCTCAACAAACACATTATCAATATAAGGTAAAAAATCAATAGAGGCTCACATAAAGACAAGTTAACATTCACATTTTGTTCATTTGAAATGGTAAAAGTGTTAAGCTTAGCTATTGTACCTTGACTCCCGCAAGAAATATCTTCTTCACCTTGAAAGGACACTCCCTTAGAAATGTCCAGACAACCCACAAGTGAATCCATTAAAAGGGCTTCACGAGGATCCTGCAAAAGGAAAGAAATAGAATGGGCATGGGAAGAGTTAAATGGTTTAGCTGGCAACTCATGATCTCTTTGTGAGGCAAGGATCAATGTATTTTCGACTCCCACATCCTCCTTTATCTTTTTATGCTCAACCAATAACAACTTGGCCTTTCCTTTCAACTTCCTCTTTTCTCCTTCTCCTTCGGCCTCAGCCTCCACATGTCCCTCCTCATTTTTCCTTTTATCCCTCAACTCATCCATCTTTCGATACAACTCTATGACTTGGGATGGTGACAATGGTTTAAGGACATATTTACAACCCATTGACATGACGGTATAGGTGTTGTGCCTTCCATGTGTTGACGCGTGGCTGTGTTGCCTAGTTCTCCCGAGTAGTACATGATTAACTTGCATGGGAATCACATCACAAAGTACAACATCTTGATATTTCCTAATTTGAAACTTAATTAATACTTGTTCATGTACCCTCAGTTCCTCCTTATTCAACCATTGAAGTGTGTATGGTTTAGCAAACTTAGTGGTAGGAAGCTTCAAGTAGTCCACCACAACGGTGCTAGCAAGGTTAGCACAACTTCCACTGTCAATGATCAAGATACATACTTAGCTCTGGATGAGGCACTTGGAGTAGAAGATATTCTCTCTTTACTGGTGATTGATCATGGCCTTCCTAGGTATAGTTCACCTTATCACATACGATGGTAGTGTGAACCCTCTCTCTTTGGCCCAAATCTCATCCTCCACCTTGGTCAGTCTAGAATTTATCACGAATAGATGACGTCTAAACTCAGCCAAGCTTCCATCCAATATCCTCATAATCTAACTCTCTTCAGTAAGAGTCCTCATGGAAGATTCTAAGGTAACCTTTCCCTTTGGTGGGTAGGTTTTACTTTTAGTTTCCATGGTACCTAGCAATAAGAAAGACTCAAGAACAACAAACAACGTTAGCGTTAGTAAAAATAAGCTCACAATCACTCATGTTTACACACCTTTGATTGCCTCTCAAATTGGCGCGACTAATGTTGAAGATTGCTTATACTCGGTTGATCACAAAAGAGTCAATTCTACTCTTGGTCGGAATGGATTTTTGTTTCAAGAAAAACGGACGACTCAAATAAAACAAACGGACTTGAGTCAAGAAGTTAACTACGAAGTAAAACGAATAAAAGCACGAAAAGAAAAGCACTACACTAACAAAGAAGTGAATTCAAGAATTAATGGTCAACAAGTAGAGTAGTTACGAGTTGAAAATCAGTTTAGGATTCTTGGCAACGAACTAGAATCAAAAGAAAGGAAACTAAGAAATTAGAACCTGAGATTAGAAAAGGTCATAACAGGACTTTCCCATCGCCAAACGGCCTATTTTCTTCACCAAACGTGAAGTTCAGTTCACCAACTTGAAGATTGGCTAGCCAAACTCTACAAACGGACAAGGCAACTCGACGATCTGGGTGGAAGTTCGGCGATGCGTCGAGTGGATTTGGTGACCATGGATTAGCTCATCAAATTTTCCAGTAGCACAACCAAAATGAATGCCAACTCGGCAACCTAACTACCCATAGGGCAAAGCGCCGAGTGGGTTAGGTGATCTCCACTTTAGCTCGCCTAATAGACCACTACTGCTTCTTCAAAGTTCCAAAATTTGAGCTTATGTGGTCCCCCTGCACCTTGTACCTTAGTACTTACCCTTTTAGATAAATTCCCTTTATACAAACACTTTTACTCCTTCTCTTTCTTTCTTTTTGGAATCAAACACCTCCTTTTTGAATATTCTTCACTTTGAAGATATGAAAGTTCTTCAAGAACTTCAAGAACAAGATGAAGACCCAAAATAAAACCCTTTATATTTTTAGCTCGAAATTCGACGAAATTTGAGATACAAGCTCTCCTAGATATAGGGAACAAACCCCAATAATTTTTAGCTGTCAATTCCTTGCCAAAACTTCTAGATTTCGAAACCCATTTTGTCTTCTTCAAAGCTTCTTCAACCAACAATGGTGGTTTCTTCAATAGTGAACCAAACCCTTTCAAATCTCAGCCCTAGACTCGAAATAGGTTAGGAAACACTAATCTAACCTTGGAAACACCAAAGAAGTCTCAAATCAACAAGACCCATTTCAGAATTTTCACAAAAACGTTTTGAACACCTTTTTTTTTGTAGCAACAAAACCCAAGACTAGAATCGTAGGAACGATACTAAGCTTGGTTCTGATACCAAATGATGTAATTCTCACAAGAAGAATCACAATAATCAACGGAAAACAAGAAATATAGAAGAAGAGACTTAATGATGTATTAAATCCAATAACCTCCAATCTAGATCCTAACAAACACTTAATCCGGACAAATAGATAGACACAACAAGAGTAAACAAAGAGCAACCTATGGGTTTGTTAAACCCAAAGACCTCACTTCGTTAATCCAACTAGAAGCACCTAACTCTTACGACGACCTCGATGGAATCAATATCCCAAGCAACTGATGTTTCTAAGCAGGAATCAACAAAAGCTTATACCAAGCTTTCAAACACTCACACAAGGAGTTTAGGTTTACAACCACAATAATCTAAATCAGTCTAACCCTAAAATAAACCCTAAGACACCTATTTATATTATTAGGCATTATTACATAGATGGGCCCAAAAGTGACTTGAAATGGGCCAATGGGCGAGCCAAGTCGGGCTCGCCTAATGGCTCGGTGATGCGCCTAATAGGTTCGGCGAGGAAAACTACTCCTTGCCTTGGCTGGGAAGCTATTGGAACTTTGGGCGGTCTGGTAACCATCGCCCAATCCACTTGGCGATGCGCCAATGTTCTTCAGCTCGCCTAGTGAGTAGTTTTCCCCTTTGTAGCTCCTTAGGAACCCTCCCCAAAGGGTTTTGGCGAGTCGCCGAAGTGTTCTCCAGCTCGCCGAATGGAGCACAATTCTTCACTTGCTCCTCCACGCTTCGTTAGGCCTCCCACACTCCAAGCTATCATCCAAGCATGGTGTTGCCCAACTGGGAGCTCCTTCAAGGCATTGAATTCCCTCCTTAGCATCCATACATGCCAAACAACCTCCATCCTTGTGAACACTCCATCAAAGCATTGAAGTTCGTGAATGGATAGGCTTGATGTAATCCATTTTACATCAAAAAGGGCTTAGGCCCAACAACAAAATATAAAAACTTAATTTCGGGGACTTTAGGCCCATTTTCTCATTTTCGTATACACTAGGTGTATATTAGTGTATACAATCTCGTATATCAGCTCCAATTTTTGTTCGTCAATTTTTCGGAGACCATTGCCTTGATTCCAATGGCTGGCCGACTTGGAATGAAGAAAATTGGGCCTCTGTGGCCCAATAAGAAGATGCAATGATAGGAAAAAGATTCCATGAGGATTGGGGGCAGATCTCACATGCATACAAAGTAAAGGAAGACGGTTAATATATAATTCAATTAGTATGAAACGAAAGAAGATACACTAATTATATATAAGGAGAAAGCAATGAGACATATATACTAGGATATAGTCCAAATTAACAGAAATCATATTTAGACATGCTAAAAATCAAACTAGAGACCTAAAAAAGATTTAGGCTCAAAGGGGATAACTAAAGATTTATGTAGTGCAAAGGTGGCATACGCTTCAAGACTTACAATCCGTGAGTATCTCAACTTACGGTAAGAAAGCCTCATACCTTTACCCCTTTAATGGAAACTTTGACTAGCATTTTTCAAAGATTATGGGCTACAGGACTTTTGAAGCCAAGGGAAGGTTGGATCCCTAAGCACTCTTCTTCAACTGTGGATCTATCCAAAAATTGTGCGTATCATTCAAATATTCAAGGTCATGAACCGAAGAATGTCTAGCATTGAAAAATAAGATCCAGAATATGATTGAAAAAGGAAAAATTATAGTGCATCAAGGACCATTAAACAACAATTGCAATCCTCCTACAACGAATACAACCATCGCTCAAGGAGATCCTACAGAGATATATTCGAAGCACATGACAAGAAAGCGCAAATCGCATTAAAGAAATTGAGGAGGAAAAGACTCTTATGAGCAAAGTGTCTCTATTTCTTAGATATTATTCTCGAAACTTTTATTTTTATTCCGCTCATTTCTCCTTGTACTCATGAACTACGTTTGACCTGATTTCCTTTTGGATATGTAAGGCAACCCTTTGATGGGTCCGATCTTTATCAAATAAATTTCTCTTCTTTTCCAAATTCAAATTCAGGGCTAATTGACCCAACCTTGAACATAATTGTCGTTCAAATTCAAAGTCGGACTTCAATGTCCAAATTTAAAACAATCACTTTTATTTTTTGAACTAATAATTTTCTTTGAGTGAAACAGGATCACAAAATCCCCTGCTAATTGAACTGGGGCAGAATTTTTGAGGGAACTTCAAAAATTTCATGACAATATTTAATAAAGTGAGTGTATATCTTATACTCTAAAGTAGGGCAGAAAGTTTTGAGAAATCCTCAAAAATTTCATCGAAATGGAGTGCAATTCTGAAATCAAAGCAAGCACAAGTATGACCCAATCTTGCTTTTCAAATTTACGATTTTTCTCTGGATGCTGGAATAGATTTGACATAAGGAGCTACTATTTGAATAAAGCTACCATTTGACTATTTCGAAGATGATATTATCAACTTGTTATTGTCACATACCGAATTTCACAGGCTCGTCTGCCTTACAATACAACATTAGGCTCGTCCGCCTTACAATACGACATTAGGTTCAACCGCTTTACAATATGACATTAGGTTCACCCGCCTTACAATAGGACATTAGGATGGTACACCTTACAATACAAAATTAGGCTGGTCTGCAAGCAATATGACATTTAGGCTTGTCCGCCTTACAATATGACATTTAGGCTCGCCCGCCTTACAATAGGACATTAGACTCGTCTGCCTTACAATACGACATTTAGGCTAGTCCTCCTTAGAATACGACATTAGGTTCGTCTGCCTTACAATTCGACATTTAGGCTCGTTCGCCTTACAATACGACATTTAGGCTCGTCTTTCTTACAATACGACATTAGGTTCGCCCGCCTAACAATACAACATTTAGCCTCGTCCGCCTTACAATAGGACATTGGGCTCATTCGCCTTACAATACAACATTAGGCTCGTCTGTCTTACAATACGACATTTAGGCTCGCTCGCCTTACAATAGGACATTAGGACGTCCGCCTTTCAATAGGACATTTAGGATCTTCCGCCTTACAATAGGATGCTTAGGTTAACATTATTCTTCGGAGATGGGTCGCAATTCTTCAATAAGTTAAGCCAAAGTTTATCAGGATTTGCACTATATCTCTAAAAGCAGATACGTATTCTTATCTCCTCTTGTCATTATTATTTTCTAGCACTTATATTTTATCATGTTAGTTCACACTTTTCGTATTTATACGCTAACATTTTATCTAGTCATATTAGATATTGTAGGTGAGATCGATCGCCCTATCAGCTACAATTATCATGCTTATATCTATCGCAGCAAAGGCCCACTCAATTATTTGTTACTCGTATTACCATTTTTCATCCGATCCTTTGCTTAAATTGGAAATCGCTTTGTCATGCTCTTCTCGCTACTCTAATATTATCCAATCAAGCCGTTATCGTTCCCGTCCGAATATCATACCGTTTATTTTTCAATTTTAGGAGCTTCGTTTGTTCCTAAATCTAGAACTACACATGACCTAATTCTCGTATAACCAGAGATATGTAAGTGGCTTAATACCAAAGTCTCAGTCGTACCCTGTTTTAACTCTATATCATTTCAATTGACCTCACTGATATCTCTCGTCGGTTCGACAAAATCGGCTACTAAGTCAACGTTGGTTGTCCGACAATTCATTCTTCATTCTCAAGCAACCAAGGGGCGGCTGTTGATACCCAATTTTGACCAATCTATAACCTTTTGGAAGTGTTATTTGATTAATTACGTATTTTTAAAACATATTTCGAGGTTAAAATTTTAATCGATTTTGTTTAAAAAATTATATATTTTAATTGGCTTGATTTATAAAAAATATTGTAATTATTAAATTATTTTACTTACTTATATTTTTAAAACTTAGATGTGTTTAATTATATGAAAATCTTTTAATATGTGTAGTAGTTTATTAATTGAATAGCATTTCCTTAGTTTTCCTCCAAATCGTTTAAATTTTAGCCTATTCTAGTCTAATTTCTTTCAATTACGGCCAATTTAATTTCAATAGTAACCACCCTTTTATTTCAATTCTTTCCAAATTTATTTCAATTTTGTCCATTCCAAATCCAATCCAATATGATTTAAGATCCCATCTTTCAATCTCAATCGTCCGTCACTCGAAAATTAAATCTCAGCCTATTTTAAAACTACCAAAAAGAATCAATCCTAAAATGATTTTTCTCATCTCTTCTTCTCTCTCTCTTTTGGATCCGCCGCCCCTTCCTCTTTTCCATTTTCTACTCCGGCGAGGACGGCGAACCCAGCCACCCACGGGAGGCAGCACCGTCATCTCCTCTGTTCTTCCCTCGCTCCTTCTCTTCTTTTCTAGCAGCGAACAGTCGGCGAAACACAGCAGCTTCGCAACGCCACCAGCTAGCGAAACGGCGAACAACAACAATCGCTCCACGCTGCGAGCAAATCGAGCCAGATCAAGCAACCGCTCAGACCACGCCAGCAGCTCCGCGAAGTAGCAACCAGCGCTCCTGTCAGCAATTGCGACTTAAAACAACAATCAAGCAGCAGCCTCACGAGACTCCGGCAGCTCGAAGTTTTATAGTTTTCGTACAAGACGGATCTCGACAGATCCGTCTGGGTTTGTCCTTGTTTAAATTACTATTCACTTTTAGTTTTATCTCTGATTTTTGTGATATTTTTATTAATAATAGTTGTCAATCTTGTTCTACGCATGAATCGTTAAGACCCTCCGAACATTTGCTCATTTTTCTTTATTATTTGCAGATTTAGGTTGATCTAAATTTGTGCTCATATTGCCATCATTGTGTTATATGTTTGTGTTCTTTGTAAATGGGTGTTAACATCTAACAATTGATAATGATTGTTTTATGTGATTTTGATAGGCCCCCCTCAAATTAAGCTTTCTCTGATTATTTTTTATGCTTTAATTTTGTGCATTATCTGATTATGGACCAATGGTTGCTGGAACAATTGGATAATTGATTGATGACTGATTCCCCTAATTCTAATTGCTCATGAACTGATTACTCCTTTACAATTATGGGATGTTACTAATCAATCCTTCTCGTCTTAGTATTAAAAAGTAGAAATATTTTATATGGAAAGTATATATATTTGATGGTTGGTAAAAAGTTGGTTGATTTTACATGTTTATTGACTAATATTAATTGATTCATCTTACCTTAATTAAGCTAAGAATGTATTCTTACTTATGGTATTATGGTAAGTAAATATATAATTTGATCTCTAATCTGTATGTAAATAATTCTTTCCTTACCGGATTTTACATTGCATTAATTGGTTATCCTTAATTGGTTATTTGCTTGTCTTAAATAAATTGAAACAAATTCTGACTTGTTTTATTTTGATAAAATTGTGTCTGATTAAGGTAAAAAAATTTAATGATTGATACTCTTTTGGTAAAGGAAATATAATCTCACGTAATTGCTCTTTGCTTATTATTTTGTACTCCTCATTCACTATATAATCAAAAGTGTTCTCATTCACTTGGGCTCACAAAAAACACACTGACTTCTTTCATGCTTACCCACTTTAAGAAATAAAAAATATACTCTCTTGTCAAAAAGAAGAAGAATTCTGATAAAGCTTTGGATCACTTCTTTGTTGTATTGCTGTGTTGTTATTTTAGTGGATATCTCTTTAAAATACTCCATTGCTGATAAAATAATCTTCTTAACTGGTTAGTATTTTGTCCAAGTTAATATTGTCTTGTTAATGCACCATTTAGTTAGTGTAATTTGGAAGGCATAAAGAAGACATCCAGGTTAGTTTTCTTTCTCTCTTCTATGTGATGTAATACTCGATGTTTTGCTATGTGCTCTCAATGAAGTATGTTTCTCTTTGAACCAATTTGTATTAATGTGTTGGTGTTTTATTTTATTATTATGTATTGTGCTCCTATATATTTTTTATGCTTTAGCAGGATCTTGATTGTAAAGTTGAAGATATGGAGAGTTGCCATGGGAGGGATGTCACACCCCAACCTTAGGTGAGGTGGATAAGTACCATATGAACACATGTTTTACAAGTCACCTATGATGAGAAAGTAAACTACTACTATGCAGATATATTTACTAACGAGAAGCTTCATATACTACACATATTGACTAGCTGAACCGATACATTTGATAAGTGAAACTATGAATTCAGATGATAGCTTTACAATGTCTACAAAGCCTCTACTGGAATCCATGACTGTACCACTATGAAATAATTACGCATAGTAAAGACTCAGAAAATCCCCAAATCAACCTGGAGCTCAGCAACAACCGCTGAGTATCATGTGCTTCTATTGGGGAGGTCTACTAGTTGAGTACATGTACCTGCATCATGAAATGCAGTGTCCCCAATAAGGGACGTCAGTACGAAAGAATGTACTGAATATGTAAGGCATAGTACAACCATATGTAAAATGAGAGCTCAAGTGAAACAAAATACCAATAGATAAGGATTAGAGACCACCTTTGCTTATACTTGTGGAATTGTGTATGTTACATTCTTTTCTTTACTTTTCTTTGCATTATAATATTTATAAGACATATGATACAAATGACCAGCTGATCAGCGATAGAAGAGGATGACCCATGCTAGGCATTTTAACCCCTAGGATGATGTCCTCATAATTTCACATATTGGGATTGGCCCATGCTAGGCTTTCTCCCCTGAGCTGCCACCCTCCTATACCAATTGGGATCGGCCCATGCTAGGCTTTCTCCCCTGAGCTGGCGAGCTGCCACCCTTCTATACCATTTGAGATCGACCTATGCTAGGCATTTTCCCCTGGGCTGCCACCCATAATTATACAGATTGCTTCACTTAGATTCTTTAATCCTTGAGATTGTTGTTGTTCATAACTCTTTTGAGATTGTTCTTTTAATGATCATAACTCTTTTGAGATTGTGTTCTGGTGGTCATAATCATTGTTGAGATTTGGAACTATGGACCAGTAGTAGAAGACATATGAATATGGACTTACGATAATAACAATGACATGTGAATCAAATGTGACATGAACGTGTAATACTTAGGAGCTTATATGACTAATTAAGCATTTTGACATCTCAAATTGAAGCACATATAAAGTGAAGACATTTAACATTCAGCCAAGAGATTTGAACTCTATATGATAGCCAAATACTCACTAACGAATATCAAATACAAGGTATACGTGAACGTGGAACCAAGGCAGAACGTGGGCAGATTCAAATTTAGGACGGATACATCTTCCAAGTAAGTACATATAAAATGTACAATAGAGCAAGTAGGGATCTTGTGAGGTAACATTATAGTCTAACACAATGGGAGTAAAAATCAATAAAGGGAACATATGAACATGTGAAAGGATGACGTATATATAGATAATTGAAGCAAGTTGGCATGATATGGGTAGATTGTATATCCAACATATAAACATATATACCATGTGTAATCTAGGATCATTTGATTTATATAAGGCAAATACGTGCCAAGGGTACTTTGACGATGAAACAAGTTTAAACCTTGCATGCTAATACTTGGTAGAGTAAGCACGTACATTAGTAACAAGCTCATATTAGAGTAGTCACTTTATTGCTCTAGGGAGTAGGAACTGCAACTATGGATCAGTCACTACCAAGGGCACTTAGAAAGCTTACTTTTTGTAATGCAAGTGTTGGATTCATGCCAAAGAAATAGGAAATCGAATAGCCTTACATACCTTGCTATACAATTCAATACGTATGACTTAAGCTCCTTCTCTTCAGATTACTAATCTACAATAAAATAAGTTGCAAGACTAGTATGAGTAGCTAATCAATCAATTTGAGCTACTTGATCTCACCTAAATAGTAACCAAGCAGTAAGCATGTAATTTATCTAGCCAGTGTTTTATTTCCTTCCCTTTCCCTTTAATCGCGTCTATATACTGTACAACCTTCGTATCAGGTCCTACCCAAAACTCCCTGCAATATTTAAGTCCTTTAACGTCTCCATAACTTTCCCGCACATTTAGTCACATCCCTTATCATAACATACATAAAATAATCCTTAAACATAATAATGTTAACATAACCAATATGAATCATGGTTTCTGATCACCAACACTTGAAGAGCTAACATTACTTTTAAAGTGCTCAAACAAGCTCATAACTGAATTTTAAGAAGACTCCCCTCCATGGCTGTCCCAACATGCACTAATCACTAGAACATCCTCCCTAATATTACACCATGTAAAAGTAACAATTTCCAACTCACTAACAAATACCAAGTGTCCTAATTTACTCAAGAACAAGAGGGAGAAAATTGTAGTAGCTTACCTTGTTGGACAGAACTACCACTTGCTAAGACTTTGATTCTTCAAGGTAAAGGTTGTCCTCCTTAACTTGTCTTAAATTATACCTTCCAAATAGCTTGAACTCCCTAATGTTCAAGAACCCTAATGGTATTTAATGGATGTTGTATGAAGCTAAGAGAGAAAAGAGAGAAAGCTCTAGAAATCAGATTTTTTGTCAAAGTAAAAATGGTTGGAAAAAGCTGATATCTATCCCTTTTAAAGGGACCTACTTTGGCCAACTTTCTCACTCATTTTGGGCCATAATTTGTCAAGTAGGTGACCCACCTACTTGGACTTTTCACTTGGGCCTTTTTGGACTTAAGAACATTGGGCCTTTTGCCACCTTTCTTGTACTTCATTTGCTGCCAACATGTGTCTTTAATTTAGGCCACACATTTAAGTAGGTGATGCACCTACTTTTCCATTCAAATTATTTCTTGTGGGATTGGAAAGATTGGGCCTTGGCTGTCCATTTTCCCCCTTATTCTTCTAATCAACTTGGGACAGATTGATGGAAGTAGGTGGTAGTGCACTTGGCACAATAACATGGTCAAAAGAGTCTTAGTAGGTGATGCACCTACTTTTCACCTACTAGCTTAGTGTAGTCAATCAAGCACCTCAATATCTTATTCCATTTCTAGACCTTAATACCTTTAATTTTACTTAAAACTTATATACACTATGTCAATTTAAACTATAGACTCAAATACCACCTTATGATCTCAAGTTTAAATACTTCCATTGACGTCAACTTAATAGGGTCGCATCAAAATCTATGGGCAGTTCACTTTAAACCTATTTCAGTGTCACTAACTGCATAGGAAACCGAGTCCATAACTATACCACACGACAATTTATAAGCGTCATATAAATAGAACTAGTACACGTAGAATACGGGGTGTTACAAGGGACAACGAACGAATTGATTTTGTTTAACTTATGTTTCGTATATTATTTAATCTCTATTATTGTTTTTGTAATAATTTTAAACTCTAACTCTATATATGTGATATAACTTGGAGGATCGTCTAAGGGGGAGGGGAATATAAGTGCTAAATGTTTTTATTTTATTTAATTTTATTATGTGTGAGTGTTATAAAATTTGTCTATGTTGCTTAAATCACTTGAAGCATGAAGTCTTTAACAATCTGTCTAAAATCAGCCAATTTGCTTGTAGTTATGTCTTATTATAAAATCAACCTATATGTGATAAATAACCTGTTTCACAATCTGAATTAATTTCTGCATTTAGAAATCAGTTTAAGTAATCAGAGTTAACTCTTTCCATTTCAGCATGCTAACGAATTTTAAAAGGAGTAAAGTTTAAATCTTTAAGTGTTGATTTGCCCTAATTGTTATCTGCTAATATGCGCTTTATTAATAAATTTCAGCATGTTCACACTAAAAATTATAGCTCTAGGATTTAACTAATGAAATCAATGTTAATTAATCAGTTTAAATAATTTTTGCATGTTTTAATAACTTAATAATGTTAGTTAATAAATCAAGTCTTAATCAATTTTAGGTTGCTAATAAAATTAATCACTTAGATAGTATGTGTATAGGTAAATCAATTGTTGTAACTAATACTATATTTTTTATGCATGACTATTTTCTGCATTTCACATCTTTTTGCCACTGTTAAATATACTGCGATATTATTGTTTCTGCTACTTAAAATAAAGTTAATAAATCTACTCCAACATGTTTTTTAAATCTTAAAATTTGCCCTGATAAAATCATGCCCGATACAATTAACTGTTGCATCTACTAAACTGCTGCCCCGATTAAATCTGCCACCACTTTTACTATTTCTCGCCATATGGTTCTTTTAAAACAATTTTGTAATTAATTAAAATCTGCATTCTGTAATAGCTTTCTGCCACTCTTAATTAAGTAATCATGATGTTGTATTGCCTGTTTTAATGTATTTGTATGTTCACACACTTAAGCATGAGACCTTGCACTAATTATGTGTGTATGCTAGCATGATTAATAATTAAAACCTATAGGCGGACTTGAGATTTATGTGCTAAGTGCTCGTCCTATTTGTTTTGCTTGGTGTCTAGGGGGCCTAGTTAGGAGCCTATATTTTATTTTAGTCTAAAACCAACATATTATAAGTCCAATGCCTCTTGGGCACTAAGCGGGGACGCTAGACACCTTTTTAGGACAAAATGCATGCGGAAGGTAGGGTAGGGGTAGTGATACGATTCTCACAAGAGAAACGATGATAACAATGGAAACAAAAGAAAGATAGAAGAAGAGACACAAGAAGAGGAACAATTGGCAACTAACGGATGTATTAAATCCTAAAACCTCCAATTACAATCCCTAAACAAGCACCTAATCAAGATAAATAGATAGACACACAAAGAGGAAACAAAAAGCAATCAAAGGGTATATTAAACCCAATGACCTCGATCTGTTAATCCTACAATAGCACCTACCTCTTACGAAGACCTCAAGGGAATCGATATCCCAAGCAACCCTCGTTTCTAAACAATGTTCAACAAAAGCTTACCAAGCTTTCAACATTCACACAAGGAGTTAAATTTATCATTAATCAATATTCAAACTAGTCTAGTCTAAAATGAACCCTAAGACACATATTTATAGTATTAGGCATTATTACATATATGGGCCCAAAAGTGACCCGAAATGGGCGATGCACCCAATGGACTCAGCGATGAACTCTGCTCCTTGCTTTGGCTGGGGAGACACTGGAACTTTGGGCAATCTGGGGACCATTGCCCAATCCACTTGGTGATGCGCCAATGGTCTTCCTCTTACCGAATAGTCAACTTTCCCTTCTGTAGCTCCTTGGACCAGTTGGCGACCTTGGGACCCTCACCGAATGGAGCACATCTTCAATTGCTCCTCCTTGCTCAGTTAGGCCTCCCACACTCCAAGCTATCATCCAAGCATGGTGTTGCCAATCTGGGAGCTCTTTCAAGGTGCATATGTTCCCATGCAAGGCATGGAACTCCCTCCTCGTCATCCATACATGCCCAAGAGCCTCCATCCTTATGAACACTCCATCAAAGCATTGAAGTTTGTGAATGGATAGCCTTGAGGCAATCTGTATTGCATCATTCTCCCCTTCTTGAAAAGAATTAGTCCTTGAATCCATACCTTGTAAAACCATAGGGAGAGCAGATAAGAACAAGATCTTCATGGCATGAGGGTTAGCGTTAGCAATATCAAGTTCAATACCATGCCAAGGATGCACAAATTTAACATATAACCAAGCCTCACAAATATCAACCAAGGGTCTATAACCCATCAAAGCAATAGATACTAGGCTAAGTAAGAAACATTGACAAAGGGGTAGAGCTAATGAACATTTACTCTTAAACACTCTCATATGTAAGCCCTTATTGGTTCCATATCCAAATAAGCACAAGGCCTTTCTTATGTCAAGCAACAAGAGAACACTCTCATACCTAAGTGTTAAGGCATAAGTAGTGTTGACCTAAGTTAAGACCCCATCCAATGCACTAAATAACTTCAAGAGAGTAAGTATTCATGTGCAGGTTCACGTAAATTGGTAAACATACCTCATTCAAGCACATTGGATCAAGTAATAACACCAAAGAAGAATCTTTAGAATAACAGAAGGTGTTATTATTACACTCAGCACACTTAGAATTGACACTGAGGTCAAATGGGAAAGGATTGCATAGCATTGAGTCAAGGAGACTCTCATTTGCCCTATTGGTATACTACTAACATAAGATATGCTACCCACACAAGTATGAGTATCACTATCACTACAAAAAAAACTGTGTTTAGCGACAAACAAAATCCATCGCTAATAGCTTATTCCGTCGCTATTTTGGTTTAGCAACGGAATAGCAATGGAATATTGCTCGTCGCTATATTCCGCTTAGCTAACCATTTGGCGACAGAAAAATTGAATCTGTCACAAATTTAGTGACGGATGCACGACAGAAGTTATCCGTTGGCAAGCTTAGCGACGAAAAAATTTGTCACTATTTTTGTAATATATGTCGCTGATTTTGTAACTTATTTCGTCGTCTCATCTTACTGGCGACCAAATTTTGTCACTAATTCCGTAGCCAGTTTTTGATAAATTTGTCTTTCTTTAGCAACAAAAAAATCCGTCATTGTATTTTAAATTTATCGCTTATTTTATATATTATTTCGTCGTCTCATCATATTAGGCGACAAAATATTGTCGCTAATTCTATCGCTATTCTTTAGCGACGAAAATAATTTGTCACAAATCCGTCAATATTTTTTTATTTGTGTAATATTTTAAATTTACACGTTCAAACACATATTATATAATCACAAAATTAACTTAAGTCAGAGAAATTAATAGTCTACAAGATCTAAAGTACATAGCTAAGTGCAAATTATATTACCAAGTTCAAAACATCCCTAAAGATAAATTTCAAGCAAAATATATGGCTGAAAGCATTTGGAAAAAATCTAGCCAACAAAACTAAGAGAGGCTAGAAAGTGACAATCATTCCTCAGAAACCGATGCACGATCCTCATCGATATTTGCTACAATTGGACCAGGAATTACAAGTGCAATAGTTGATGGATGGTTGGTAGGAGAGTCAGGCTGAGATGAGGCTAGAGAAATCAACCCACGTACATTCTCAACAAATATAGGAATGAAGTGATTAGTTAGTGAAGGAATCATTCGCATTACTAACCCATCCTTATTTTCTGTCGGTATTGACTGAGCATTTGGAAATGGTGTTGATCCCGTAAAATCAAATCCATAAGAGATGAAGATTTTGTCCATAAAATACTTTTGCTTGAGCTCTAAGACCATATATCCTTCTTTTCTTTTCCCCTCCTGTTGCTTGTTAATATGATTGCCATTGATCAACATCACATTGAGTTTGTTTTTGGTTCTGTAATATTTCTTGATATTTTTCCTGCAAAAGAGAGTGATAATTAGTAAAATTCATTATTAATAATAATAATTGACACAACCAAACTCCACTAACAACAATGAGTACTCATGTATTTAAAAAATTAAGCTGCGTAAGAACAAAAACAACCATATTGACAAAGTTCACAAGAGTAATTTTCAAATGAAACCAACATCATATCAGCAGAATAATAACTAGATGCAGTTGTGCAACAGAACTTGACTTTGGATGTTCATGTCATTCATCTCGATGGTGCAATCAAGGAATGTATCGGGCAGTTGAGACTAGCTAGAGTTGAGAAATAGAAAATGATTCAAGATGCTTTGGCAGAAAAAATGAATTGGAATCTCAAAAAACTGCACTTGAGAAATAGCTACTTAAGCTCCAGACATAAGTGGAGGCTGGTAAAGCTGAAACGCCTACTTCTACTGATCATAATATCCTTGTCAAGCTTAAATGTCTAGAGAACGATAACACAACTCTCTAAATGGAACTTCTCTCTTGTTTAGAAGTGTTGGAAATTATGATTATAAAAAGGGATTTAAGTACTGAAGCAGCAGAAACCGCTAGCAAGCAGCAGTTGAAAAACGTAAAAAGCTGACCAAACATGAAGCAGAGTGTTGAAAGTTACAGGCCATGGCTCGCAAATCACTCTCGTTCAATGATCAATGATCTTCTATTGTTTCATCTTTATATGTGCACTCTGTCATCGATAGTCAATCTGACAGTAGAGAGCGATTAAACACAGTCAGCAATGACGCCCTTAAGATGAGTAAATTGGAAACAAGAGAATATGAACCAAGTTGCTCAAATTCAAGGGCTTTAGCACTCATTGCTACATTATCTGAAACTGCAAACAAGACACCTTCAGCAATATCTGATGATGTTCCTTATGATTCCCTTAATATTCAGAACACTTTGGTAGCATAATACAATTTCATTTCACAAAGGTGGCCGAATTAGAACAAAAGCTGGAGAAGATTAAAGCAGAGAAATCTGAACTAGAGAATGCTTTAAACGTGAGTCAATATGTTCTTTAAGTTTCCTTTTTGCAGCTTAAGGAAATTCAAACAAGGTTGGAAGGGTTGCAGAAGGAGCTAGATATGGTAAAAGAGTCAAAAGAGTTGCATGTCTTTAAATATTGATTCTTTGAAGAAAAAAGTTGAAAGAGAAAAATCCTAGTCATAGACATGGAAGCTAAGTGTTGAGAATTACAAAACGAGCTGCAAATATTCCTGGTGGAGGATCAATTGTTGATATAGCAAGAAGAGAACTATGGAAGTTACTCTAGAAGATTTCCTGATACACTACTTTGGTTGATCTCCCTCTTTTTATTTAATCTATTTCAGTAGATTTTTGTATCCATTTCTAGTTTCCTTTCTCCAGTTAACTACATTATTGAGAAGCAATAACTATCCCCTAAGAAAATAACCTTTCAAGAGCACATTTCCAGAGTTAGTAATAGAAAATAATAGAAGCTACAAACAGAAACAAAGGGAAAGCAGCTGCAACTTATTCCAATCAAAATCAATACAAACAATAACAATGAAGCTCAAAAGTGAAAAATGTTTGCTAGATCGAGATAGAGAAATTTATCTTGATTTGTATAAAATAAACACAATAACAATATAAAATCAAGACATTGAGTTCACAAGAAATCTCCATTCCCTTTTGAAGTGATGTCGCCAAAAGGGACAAGTAACTATCAGATTTTTCAACCACTTAACAAATCATTAAAGCTTCATGCCAATCATCATAAGGGAATAGATAAAACCAAGTCCGACAAGAGGAATGGAAAGAATCTGAATGGAATCGATAATACTGAAACACCACTTAAAAAAATTAAACATGAATAAATTTTCGTTTGTCACAACGAAGGTTCAGCACACAGAGAGAATCTTAAGTAGATGCACTACATATGATCAATGTTAACCATTCTCCTAAACTATTTGATGGTGTTTCATAATTCTTGGGGTTTAAGGGTTTTCCCTAAGGTTTAGGGTTTAGTGTTTCTTAGGGTTTAGGGTTTATGATTTAGGGTTTTTTAGGGGTTTCAGATTTCTTAGGTTTAGGCTTTTGAAGGGGTTTTTAAGTTGTTGATCTAATATGCTTATGACATGCCGAATCAAGGTTAGCTTGGGGTCACTTGTGATCCTAGATCCCGTGTTACGTCAAGGGGGTCACCTCGGGGTGTAACAAAAACTATGTCTGAATAAGCCTCAAACTAGAGATGTTGGGACATGTCCCCAACTAACTCTAGCAAAACTGAAACTAAAAGGAAAGACTATATAAAACGAGGACTCACAACTGATATTGTTGAACACAGATCGAGAACCGATTGCCACGTGATCTGAATATTGAGAACCCTGAACCTACACCACGAGAAGATGTAGTGTAGAATATGTGTCAGTACTTGAAAGCTACTAAACATTCATGATAGGATAAAGCTGAACATAGATATATAACTGAATAAAGCATATTGAAGAATGATATAATCTGAGCATGATAAATAAGGGTTTAGGTATTTGGTTAAGGGTTTAGAGCTTAAGTTTTTCTAGGATTCTTTTAGGCTAAGAGGTTTTTTCGATTTAGGATTTTTAAAGATTATTTAGGATCATTATTGTTTTTATGGTTTAGGTGTTCTTAGGGCTTCGTGTTTTAGATTAAGGAATATTTTTAGGGCTTTTAAGGTTTGTTTTAGGGATTTTTAGTTTAGGATTTTAAAGGTTTTTAAGGTTTTTATGGTTTTTAGGGGTTCCAAAAGGTGTTTCTTTTTTTTTAGAGTATTTAAGGTTTCAGAGTGTTTGGGGTATTATGGTTTATTAAGTATAAGAATTCTTAGGGTTTAAGGTTTAGGGCTTAAGTTTTTGTAGAATTTTTTTAGGTTTATGGTTCTAAACGGTTTTTTCAAGATTTTAAGATTTTTTTTACAGTTTGGGGGTTCTTAGGGGTTAAGATTTCTTTGGTTTTAGGGTTGAGCATTTCTTTTAAATGATTTTTAGGGTAAATTATGGTGTAGGACTTTGTGTTTCTTAGATTTTTTAGGTTTACGGTTTTTAAGGGAGTTCTAAAAGAGGTTTTTTTTTTAGACTGTGTAGGGTTTAAGGTTTAGTATCTTGGGTATTAGGATTTATAAGGGTTTAAGGTTTAGAGTTTCCTAGGGTTTACACTTTAGTGTTTCTGCGAGTTTTTGAGCGTATGTTCTATTTCTTGGTTTAGGGCTTAAGGTTTTAGGTTTAAAGATATTGATTGAGTTTTTTTCGGGTTTATAAGTGCTTATGACTTTCTTAAGGGTTTTTTTAGGTTTAGGGTTTTGTAAAGTTTTAAGGGTTTTTTTATGGTTTCTTTATGTTTAGGGATAAGACCAAAGGATTAGGGTTAAGGGTTTAGGCCCTAAGGTACTATGGTTTAAGGTTTAGGGTTTAGGATTTCGGATTTTGGGTTAAGGTTTTATTTAGGTTTTATGGTTTTTTTAGGATTATTATTTTTATCATTATGGTTTTTAAACGTTTTTAGGGTTTCTTAGGGTTCATTAAGATTTGGATATCTTAAGATTGAGGGTTACTTAGGATTTAGGGCATAAGATTTTACGTTTAGGATTTTTTTAGGGCTTAAGGTTTTAAAGGGATTTATTGTGTTTTTTGGGGTATTATAGTTATAGGGTTTAGAGTTTCTTAGTCTTTCATAAGGTTTGGGGTTTAGGGTTGCCCTATGGTTTAGAGTTAAGGATTTAGAGTTTCTTAGTTATAAGATTTAGCGTTGAGGACTTCTTAGGGTTTGGTTTTTTGAATGGTTTAGGGTTTTTGCTTATGATTTTTTAGGGTTTATTAGGTTTAGAGGAATTTTTAGGTTCAAGGTTTTAAAGGGGTTTTAGGATTTTAATGGTTGTTTACGATTAAAGGGTTCTTAGGGCTTAGGGTTTTTATGGTATAGGGTTTTTTTTATTTGTTATAGTTGAGGGTTTTTCTTTGGATTTAGCCCTAAGGTTTAGAGTGAAGGATTTTGGATTTCTTTGGGTATAGAGTCTCTTAGGATTTAGGGTTTTAGGTCTTTTTAGGTTTAGGGTTTTAAAAGGGTTTTTCAAGATTTTTAATGATTTTTTACGGTTTAGGGGTTCTTAGAGCTTAGGGTTTAGGATTTATGATTTAGAGTTTTTTAGGGGTTTCAGATTTAATAGGTTTAGGCTTTTTGAATGTTTTTTACGGTGTGGATCTAATATGCTTATGATATGCCAACTCAAGGTTAGCTTGGGATCACTCGTGATCCTAGATCCCTTGTTACGTCAAGGGGGTAACCTCGGGGAGTAACAAAAACTATGTCTGAATAAGCCTCTAACTAGAGATGTTGGGACATGTCCCCAACTAACTCTAGCAAAACTGAAACTAAAATGAAAGACTGAATATAAAATATGTCAATCATCCTCGAAGAACGAGGACTCACCACTGATATTGCAGAACACGGATCGAGAACCGATTGCCACGTGATCTGAATGTTGAGAACCCTGAACCTACATCACGAGAAGATGTAGCGTAGAGTATTTGTCAGTAGTTGAAAGGTACTAAATATTCATGATAGGATAAAGCTGAACATATATATATATATATATATATATAACTGAATAAAGCATATTGAACAATGATATAATCTGAACATGATAAATAAGGGTTAGGTATTTGGTTAAGGGTTTTAAGGTTATGGTTTTGTGCTTAAGTTTTTCTAGGATTTCTTTAGGCTAAGAGGTTTTTTCGATTTATGATTTTAAAAGATTATTTAGGGTCATTATTGTTTATACGGTTTAGGGGTTATTAGGGCTTAGAGTTTTAGATTAAGAAATATTTTTATGGTTTTTAAGGCTTGTTTGAGGGATTTTTAGTTTAGGATTTTAAAAGGTTTTTAGGGGTTCCAAAAGGTATTTTTTTTTTTAGAGTATTTAAGGTTTCAGAGGGTATAGGGTATTATGGTTTATTAGTTATAAGAATTCTTAGGGTTTAATGTTTAGGGCTTAAGTTTTTGTGGAATTTTTTTAGGTTTAGGGTTCTAAATGATTTTTTGAAGATTTTGTGATTTTTTTTTTACAGTTTGGGGGTTCTTAGGGGTTATGATTTCTTTGGTTTTAGGGTTTAGGCTTTCTTTTAAATGATTTTTAAGGTAAATTATGGTGTAGGGCTTTGTATTTCCTAGATTTTTTAGGTTTATGGTTTTTTAAGGGTTCTGAAAGAGGTTTTTTTTTTTCTTAAAGTTTTTAGGGTTTAGTATCTTAGGTATTAAGACTTATAAGGGTTTAAGGTTTAGAGTTTCCTACGGTTTACAGTTTAGTGTTTTTGTGAGTTTTTTAGCGTATGTTCTATTTCTTGGTTTAGGACTTAGGGTTTTAGGTTTAAAGATTTTGATTGAGTTTTTTTCTGGTTTAAAAGGGTTTATGATATTCTTAAGGATTTTTTAGGTTTAGGGTTTTATAAGGTTTTAAGGGTTTTATTTATGGTTTCTTTATGTTTAGGGTTGGCCAAAGGTTTAGGGTTAAGGGTTTAGGCCCTAAGGTACTATGGTTTAAGGTTTAGGGTTTAGGATTTCGGTTTTTAGGTTAAGATTTTTTTTTAGGTTTTATAATTTTTTTAGGATTATTATTTTTATGATTAGGGTTTTTAAACGTTTTTAGGGTTTTTTAGGGGTTCTGAAAGAGATTTTTTTTTTTAAAAGAGTTTTTAGGGTTTAGGGTTTAGTATCTTGGGTATTAGGATATATAAGCTTTTAAGGTTTTAGGTTTAAAGATTTTGGTTGAGGTTTTTTCAGATTTATAAGGGCTTATGATTTTCTTAAGGGTTTTTTTTAGGTTTAGAGTTTTATAAGGTTTTTAGGGTTTTTTTTATGGTTTCTTTATGTTTAGGGTTAAGGCCAAAGGTTTAGGGTTAAGGGTTTAGGCCCTTAGGTACTATGGTTTAAGGTTTAGGGTTTATGATTAGGGTTTTTAAATGTTTTTAGGGTTTTTTAGGGTTTTTTAAGATTTTGGATTTCTTAAGATTGAGGGTTACTTAGGTTTTAGGGCATAAGATTTTAAGTTTAGGATTGTTTTAGGGCTTAAGGTTTTAAAGGGATTTATTGTGTTTTTTGGGGGTATTATAGTTCTAGGGTTTAGAGTGTCTTAGTATTTCATATGGTTTGGGGTTTAGGGTTTAGCCCTATGGTTTAGAGTTAAGGATTTAAAGTTTCTTAGGTTATAAGATTTAGCGTTTAGGACTTCTTAGTATTTGGTTTTTTTCAGGGTGTAGGGTTTTTTGCTTAAGATTTTCTACGGTTTAATTAGGTTTAGAGGAATTTTTAGGTTCATGGTTTTATAGGGTTTATAGGATTTTAATGGTTGTTTACAATTATAGGGTTCTTAGGACTTAGGGTTTTTATAGGGTGTTTAGGGTTTAGGGTTTTAAAATATTTTTAGGGTTTTTTTTATTTATTTCTTATGGTTTAGGGTTTCTTTGGATTTAGCCCTAAGCTTTAGAGTGAAGGATTTTGGATTTCTTTGGGTACATAATGTCTTAGGATTTAGGGTATTAGGTCTAGGTTTATTATTAAGGGTTTGTAAGGTTAAAGGTTTAGGTCTTAAACTTTTGTAGAATTTTTTAGGTTTAGAGACTTTTTAGGTTTAGGGTTTTAAAAGGTTTTTTCATGATTTTTTATGATTTTTTACGGTTTAGGAGTTCTTAGAACTTAGGATTTAGGACTTCAGATTTTAGATTTAGGGTTTTTTAGGTTTAGTGTTTTTAAAGGTGTTTCAAGGATTTAGGGTTTCTTGGTGTTTCATAAGGCTTGGGGTTTAAGGGTTTTCCCTAAGTTTTAGGGTTTATTGTTTCTTAGGGTTTAGGCTTTATGATTTACGGTTTTTTTAGGGGTTTCAGAGTTCTTAGGTTTAGGCTTTTATAGGGGTTTTTAAGTTGTTGATATAATATGCTTATGATATGCCAACTCAAGGTTAGCATGGGGTCACTCGTGATCCTAGATCCCGTGTTATGTCAAGGGGTCACCTCAGGGTGTAACAAAAACTATGTCTGAATAAGCCTCTAACTTAGAGATGTTGGGACAAGTCCCCAACTAAGTCTAGCAAACTGAAACTAAAAGGAAAGACTCTATATAAAATATGTCAATCATCCTCGAAGAACGAGGACTCACAACTGATATTGCTAAACACAGATCAAGAACCGATTGCCACGTGATCTGAATATTGAGAACCCTGAACCTACACCACGAGAAGATGTAGCATAGAATATGTGTCAGTAGTTGAAAGCTACTAAACATTCATGATAGGATAAAGCTGAACATAGGCATATAGCTGAATAAAGCATATTGAAGAATGATATAATCTAAACATGATAAATAAGGGTTAGGTATTTGGTTAAGGGTTTAGAGCTTAAGTTTTTCTAGGATTTTTTTAGGCTAAGAGGTTTTTTCGATTTAGGATTTTTAAAGATTATTTAGGATCATTATTGTTTTTATGGTTTAGGGGTTCTTAGGGCTTCGTGTTTTAGATTAAGGAATATTTTTAGGGCTTTTAAGGTTTGTTTTAGGGATTTCTAGTTTAGGATTTTAAAAGGTTTTTAGGGGTTCCAAAAGGTGTTTCTTTTTTTTTTTAGAGTATTTAAGGTTTCAGAGGGTTTAGGGTATTATGGTTTATTAATTATAAGAATTCTTAGGGTTTAAGGTTTAGGGCTTAAGTTTTTGTAGAATTTTTTAGGTTTAGGGTTCTAAACGGTTTTTTCAATATTATAAGATTTTTTTTTTTACAGTTTAGGGGTTAAGATTTCTTTGGTTTCAGGGTTTAGCATTTCTTTTAAATAATTTTTTGTGTAAATTATGGTGTAGGGCTTTTTGTTTCTTAGATTTTTTAGGTTTACGGTTTTTAAAGGGGTTCTAAAGAGGGTTTTTTTTTAGACTGTGTAGGGTTTAGGGTTTAGTATCTTGGGTATTAGGATTTATAAGGGTTTAAGGTTTAGAGTTTCCTAGGGTTTACACTTTAGTGTTTCTGCGAGTTTTTTAGCGTATGTGCTATTTCTTGGTTTAGGGCTTAAGGTTTTAGGTTTAAAGATTTTGATTGAGTTTTTTTCAGGTTTACAAATGCTTATGATTTTCTTAAGGGTTTTTTTAGGTTTAGGGTTTTGTAAAGTTTTAAGGGTTTTTTTATGTTTAGGGATAAGGCCAAAGGTTTAGGGTTAAGGGTTTAGGCCCTAAGGTACTATGGTTTAAGGTTTAGGGTTTAGGATTTCGGATTTTGGGTTAAGGTTTTTATTAGGTTTTATGATTTTCTTTAGGATTATTATTTTTATCATTAGGATTTTTAAACGTTTTTAGGGTTTCTTAGGGTTTATTAAGATTTTGGATTTCTTAAGATTGAGGGTTACTTAGGATTTAGGGCATAAGATTTTAAGTTTAGTATTTTTTTAGGGATTAAGGTTTTAAAGGGATTTATTGTGTTTTTTGGGGTATTATAGTTCTAGGGTTTAGAGTTTCTTAGTCTTTCATAAGGTATGGGGTTTAGGGTTGCCCTATGGTTTAGAGTTAAGGATTTAGAGTTTCTTAGTTATAACATTTAGCGTTGAGGACTTCTTTGGTTTGGTTTTTTGAATGGTTCAGGGTTTTTGCTTATGATTTTAGTGTTTATTAGGTTTAGAGGAATTTTTAGGTTCAGGGTTTTAAAGGGTTTTTAGGATTTTAATGGTTGTTTACGATTATAGGGTTCTTAGGGCTTAGGGTTATTATAGGGTGTTTAGGGTTTAGGGTTTTAAAATATTTTTAGGGTTTTTTTTTTCCTTATAGTTTAGGGTTTCTTTGGACTTAGCCCTAAGCTTTAGAGTGAAGGATTTTGGATTTCTTTGGGTATAGAGTCTCTTAGGATTTAGGGTTTTAGGTCTTTTTAGGTTTAGGGTCTTTTTTGGTTTAGGGTTTTAAAAGGGTTTTTCAAGATTTTTAATGATTTTTTACGGTTTAGGGGTTCTTAGAGCTTAGGGTTTAGGACTTATGATTTAGAGTTTTTTAGGGGTTTCAGATTTAATAGGTTTAGGCTTTTTGAAGGTTTTTTACGGTGTGGATCTAATATGCTTATGATATGCCAACTCAAGGTTAGCTTGGGATCACTCGTGATCCTAGATCCCTTGTTACATCAAGGGGGTAACCTCGGGGAGTAACAAAAACTATGTTTGAATAAGCCTCTAACTAGAGATGTTGGGACATGTCCCAACTAACTCTAGCAAAACTGAAACTATAATGAAAGACTGAATATAAAATATGTCAATCATCCTCGAAGAACGAGGACTCACCACTGATATTGCAGAACACAGATCGAGAATCGATTGCCACGTGATCTGAATGTTGAGAACCCTGAACCTACATCACGAGAAGATGTAGCGTAGAGTATGTGTCAGTACTTGAAAGGTACTAAACATTCATGATAGGATAAAGCTGAACATATATATATAACTGAATAAAGCATATTGAACAATGATATAATCTGAACATGATAAATAAGGGTTAGGTATTTGGTTAAGGGTTTTAAGGTTATGGTTTAGTGCTTAAGTTTTTCTAGGATTTCTTTAGGCTAAGAGGTTTTTTCGATTTATGATTTTTAAAGATTATTTAGGGTCATTATTGTTTTTTATGGTTTAGGGGTTATTAGGGCTTAGTGTTTTAGATTAAGAAATATTTTTATGGTTTTTAAGGCTTGTTTGAGGGATTTTTAGTTTAGGATTTTAAAAGGTTTTTAAGGGTTCCAAAAGGTATTTTTTTTAGAGTATTTAAGGTTTCAGAGGGTATAGGGTATTATGGTTTTTTAGGTATAAGAATTCTTAGGGTTTAATGTTTAGGGCTTAAGTTTTTGTGGAATTTTTTTTAGGTTTAGGGTTCTGAACGATTTTTTGAAGATTTTGTGATTTTTTTTTACAGTTTGGGGGTTCTTAGGGGTTATGATTTCTTTGGTTTTAGGGTTTAGGCTTTCTTTTAAATGATTTTTAAGGTAAATTATGGTGTAGGGCTTTGTGTTTCCTAGATTTTTTAGGTTTACAGTTTTTTAAGGGTTCTGAAAGAGGTTTTTTTTTTCTTAAAGTTTTTAGGGTTTAGTATCTTAGGTATTAAGATTTATAAGGGTTTAAGGTTTAGAGTTTCCTACGGTTTACAGTTTAGTGTTTTTGTGAGTTTTTTAGCGTATGTTCTATTTCTTGGTTTAGGACTTAGGGTTTTAGGTTTAAAGATTTTGATTGAGTTTTTTTCAGGTTTAAAAGGGCTTATGATATTCTTAAGGATTTTTTAGGTTTAGGGTTTTATAAGGTTTTAAGGGTTTTATTTATGGTTTCTTTATGTTTAGGGTTGGCCAAAGGTTTAGGGTTAAGGGTTTAGGCCCTAAGGTACTATGGTTTAAGGTTTAGGGTTTAGGATTTCGGTTTTTAGGTTAAGATTTTTTTTAGGTTTTATAATTTTTTTAGGATTATTATTTTTATGATTAGGGTTTTTAAACGTTTTTAGGGTTTTTTAGGGGTTCTGAAAGAGATTTTTTTTTATAGATTTTTTAGGGTTTAGGTTTTAAAGGGATTTATTGTGTTTTTTGGGGGTATTATAGTTCTAGGGTTTAGAGTGTCTTAGTATTTCATATGGTTTGGGGTTTAGGGTTTAGAGTTAAGGATTTAAAGTTTCTTAGGTTATAAGATTTAGCGTTTAGGACTTCTTAGTATTTGGTTTTTTTAAGGGTTTAGGGTTTTTTGCTTAAGATTTTCTACGGTTTAATTAGGTTTAGAGGAATTTTTAGGTTCATGGTTTTATAGGGTTTATAGGATTTTAATGGTTGTTTACGATTATAGGGTTCTTAGGGCTTAGGGTTTTTATAGGGTGTTTAGGGTTTAGGGTTTTAAAATATTTTTAGGGTTTTTTTTATTTATTTCTTATGGTTTAGGGTTTCTTTGGATTTAGCCCTAAGCTTTAGAGTGAAGGATTTTGGATTTCTTTGGGTACATAATGTCTTAGGATTTAGGGTTTTAGGTCTAGGTTTATTATTAAGGGTTTGTAAGGTTAAAGGTTTAGGTCTTAAACTTTTGTAGAATTTTTTAGGTTTAGAGACTTTTTAGGTTTAGGGTTTTAAAGGGTTTTTTCATGATTTTTTATGATTTTTTTACGGTTTAGGAGTTCTTAGAACTTAGGGTTTAGGACTTCAGATTTTAGATTTAGGGTTTTTTGAGGTTTAGTGTTTTTAAAGGTGTTTCAAGGATTTAGGGTTTCTTGGTGTTTCATAAGGCTTGGGGTTTAAGGGTTTTCCCTAAGTTTTAGGGTTTATTGTTTCTTAGGGTTTAGGCTTTATGATTTACGGTTTTTTAGGGGTTTCAGAGTTCTTAGGTTTAGGCTTTTATAGGGGTTTTTAAGTTGTTGATCTGATATGCTTATGATATGCCAACTCAAGGTTAGCTTGGGGTCACTCGTGATCCTAGATCCCGTGTTACGTCAAGGGGGTCACCTCAGGGTGTAACCAAAAACTATGTCTGAATAAGCCTCTAACTAGAGATGTTGGGACAAGTCCCCAACTAAGTCTAGCAAAACTGAAACTAAAAGGAAAGACTCTATATAAAATATGTCAATCATCCTCGAAGAACGAGGACTCACAACTGATATTGCTGAACACAAATCAAAAACCAATTGCCACGTGATCTGAATATTGAGAACCCTGAACCTACACCACGAGAAAATGTAGCGTAGAATATGTGTCAGTACTTGAAAGCTAGTAAACATTCATGATAGGATAAAGCTGAACATAGGCATATAACTGAATAAAGCATATTGAAGAATGATATAATCTAAACATGATAAATAAGGGTTAGGTATTTGGTTAAGGGTTTAGAGCTTATGTTTTTCTAGGATTTTTTTAGGCTAAGAGGTTTTTTCGATTTAGGATTTTTAAAGATTATTTAGGATCATTATTGTTTTTACGGTTTAGGTGTTCTTAGGGCTTCGTGTTTTAGATTAAGGAATATTTTTAGGGCTTTTAAGGTTTGTTTTAGGGATTTCTAGTTTAGGATTTTAAAAGGTTTTTAAGGTTTTTAGGGGTTCCAAAAGGTGTTTCTATTTTTTTTTTAGAGTATTTAAGGTTTCAGAGGGTTTAGGGTATTATGGTTTATTAAGTATAAGAATTCTTAGGGTTTAAGGTTTAGGGCTTAAGTTTTTGTAGAATTTTTTAGGTTTAGGTTTCTAAACGGTTTTTTCAAGATTTTAAGATTTTTTTTTTACAGTTTAGGGGTTCTTAGGGGTTAAGATTTCTTTGGTTTCAGGGTTTAGCATTTCTTTTAAATGATTTTTAGTGTAAATTATGGTGTAGGGCTTTTTGTTTCTTAGATTTTTTAGGTTTACGGTTTTTAAGGGGGTTCTAAAAGATGGTTTTTTTTAGACTGTGTAGGGTTTAGGGTTTAGTATCTTGGGTATTAGGATTTATAAGGGTTTAAGGTTTAGAGTTTCCTAGGGTTTACACTTTAGTGTTTCTGCGAGTTTTTTAGCGTATGTGCTATTTCTTGGTTTAGGGCTTAAGGTTTTAGGTTTAAAGATTTTGATTGAGTTTTTTTCAGGTTTATAAATCTTTATGATTTTCTTAAGGGTTTTTTTAGGTTTAGGGTCTTGTAAAGTTTTAAGGGTTTTTTTATGGTTTCTTTATGTTTCGGGATAAAGCCAAAGGTTTAGGGTTAAGGGTTTAGGCCCTAAGGTACTATGGTTTAAGGTTTAGGATTTAGGATTTCGTATTTTGGGTTAAGGTTTTTTTTAGGTTTTATGATTTTTTTTAGGATTATTATTTTTATGATTAGGGTTTTTAAACGTTTTTAGGGTTTCTTAGGGTTTATTAAGATTTTGGATTTCTTAAGATTGAGGGTTACTTAGGATTTAGGGCATAAGATTTTAAGTTTAGGATTTTTTTAGGTCTTAAGGTTTTAAAGGGATTTATTGTGTTTTTTGGGGTATTATAGTTCTAGGGTTTAGATTTCTTAGTGTTTCATAAGGTTTGGGGTTTAGGGTTGCCCTATGGTTTAGAGTTAAGGATTTAGAGTTTCTTAGTTATAAGATTTAGCGTTGAGGACTTCTTAGGTATGGTTTTTTGAATTGTTTAGGGTTTTTGCTTATGATTTTCTAGGGTTTATTAGGTTTAGAGGAATTTTTAGGTTTAGGGTTTTAAATGGTTTTTAGGATTTTAATGGTTGTTTACGATTAAAGGGTTCTTAGGGCTTAGGGTTTTTATGGTATAGAGTTTTTTTTGTTTCTTATGGTTTAGGGTTTCTTTGGATTTAGCCCTAAGCTTTAGAGTGAAGGATTTTGGATTTCTTTGGGTATAGAGTCTCTTAGGATTTAGGGTTTTAGGTCTAGGTTTATTTTTAAGGGTTTGTAAGGTTAAAGGTTTAGGGCTTAAACTTTTGTAGAGTATTTTAGGTTTAGAGACTTTTTAGGTTTAGGGTTTTAAAAGGTTTTTTCAAGATTTTTAATGATTTTTTACGGTTTAGGGGTTCTTAGAGCTTAGGGTTTAGGAGTTCAAATTTTAGATTTAGGGTTTTTTTAGATTTAGTGTTTTCAATGGTATTTCTAGGATTTAGGGTTTCTTGGTGTATCTTAAGGCTTGGGGTTTAAGGGTTTTCCCTAAGGTTTAGGGTTTGGTGTTTCTTAGGGTTTAGGGTTTAGGGTTTATGATTTAGGGTTTTCAGATTTCATAAGTTTATGCTCTTAAAGGGTTTTTTAAGGTGTTGATCTAATATGCTTATGATATGTCAACTCAAGGTTAGCTTTTGGTCACTCGTGATCCTAGATCCCGTGTTACGTGAAGGGGCTAACCTCGGGGAGTAACAAAAACTATGATTGAATAAGCCTCTAACTAGAGATGTTGGGACATGTCCCCAACTAGCTCTAGCAAAACTGAAACTAAAATGAAAGACTGAATATAAAATTTTTCAAACATCCTCGAAGAACGATGACTCACCACTGATAATGCAGAACACGAATCGAGAACCGATTGCCACGTGATCTGAATGTTGAGATCCCTGAACCTATATCACGATAAGTTGTAGCATAGAGTATGTGTCAGTACTTGAAAGGTACTAAACATTCATGATAGGATAAAGCTGAACATATGGTTTAGAGCTTAAATTTTTCTAGGATTTCTTTTGGCTAAGAGGTTTTTTCGTTTCAGAATTTTTAAACATTATTTAGGATCATTATTGATTTTATGGTTTCTGGGTTCTTAGGGCTAAGTGTTTTAGATTAAGAAATATTTTTAGGGTTTTTATGGCTTGTTTTAGGGATTTTTAGTTTAGGATTTAAAAAGGTTTTTAGGGGTTCCCAAAGGTGTTTCTTTTTTTTAGATTATTTAAAGTTTTAGATGGTTTAGGGTATTATGGTTTATTATGTATAAGAATTCTTAGGGTTTAAGGTTTAGCGCTTAAGTTTTTGTAGAATTTTTTTAGGTTTAGGGTTCTAAACGGTTTTTTTCAAGATTTTAATTTTTTTTTACAGTTTAGGGGTTCTTAGTGGTTAAGATTTCTTTGGTTTTAGGGTTTAGCATTTCTTTTAAATGATTTTTAAGGTAAATTATGGTGTAGGGCTTTGTGTTTCTTAGATTTTTTAGGTTTACGATTTTAAGGGGGTTCTAAAAGTGTTTTTTTTTTTTTTAGACTGTGTAGGGTTTATGGTTTAGTATCTTGGGTATAAGGATTTTTAAGGGTTTAAGGTTTAGAGTTTCCTAGGGTTTATACTTTAGTGTTTCTTAGAGTTTTTTAGCGTATGTTCTATTTCTTGGTTTAGGGCTTAAGGTCTTAGGTTTAATGATTTTGATTGAGTTTTTTTCAGGTTTATAAGTGCTTATGATTTTCTTAAGGGTTTTTTTAGGTTTTGGGTTTTGTAAAGTTTTAAGGGTTTTTTTATGTTTAGGGATAAGGCCAAAGGTTTAGGGTTAAGGGTTTAGGCCCTAAGGTACTATGGTTTAAGGTTTAGGGTTTAGGATTTCGGATTTTGGGTTAAGGTTTTTATTTGGTTTTATGATTTTCTTTAGGATTATTATTTTTATCATTAGGATTTTTAAACGTTTTTAGGGTTTCTTAGGGTTTATTAAGATTTTGGATTTCTTAATATTGAGGGTTACTTAGGATTTAGGGCATAAGATTTTAAGTTTAGTATTTTTTTAGGGATTAAGGTTGTAAAGGGATTTATTGTGTTTTTTGGGGTATTGTAGTTCTAGGGTTTAGAGTTTCTTAGTGTTTCATAAGGTTTGGGGTATAGGGTTGCCCTATGGTTTAGAATTAAGGATTTAGAGTTTCTTAGTTATAACATTTAGCGTTGAGGACTTCTTAGGTTTTGTTTTTTGAATGGTTTAGGGTTTTTTCTTATGATTTTTTAGGGTTTATTAGGTTTAGAGGAATTTTTAGGTTCAGGGTTTTAAAGGGTTTTTAGGATTTTAATGGTTATTTACGATTAAAGGGTTCTTAGTGCTTAGGGTTTTTATGGTTTAGGGTTTTTTTATTTCTTATAGTTTTGGGTTTCTTTGGATTTAGCCCTAAGGTTTAGAGTGAAGGATTTTGATTTTCTTTGGGTATAGAGTCTCTTAGTATTTAGGGTTTTAGATCTAGGTTTATTATTAAGAGTTTGTAAGGTTAAAGGTTTAGGGCTTAAACTTTTGTTGAATTTTTTAGGTTTAGAGTCTTTTTAGGTTTAGGGTTTTAAACGGTTTTTTCAAGATTTTTAATGATTTTTTAAGGTTTAGGGGTTCTTAGAGTATTGGGTTTAGGACTTCAGATATTAGATTTAGGGTAGTTTTAGGTTTAGTTTTTTTAAAGTTGTTTCTAGGATTTAGGATTTCTTGGTGTATCTTAAGGCTTGTGGTTTAAGGGTTTTCCCTAAGGTTTAGGGTTTAGTGTTTCTTAGGGTTTAGGGTTTATGATTTAGGGTTTTTTAGGGGTTTCAGATTTCATAAGTTTAGGCTTTTAAAGGGTTTTTTTAAGGTGTTGATCTAATATGCTTATAATATGTCACCCCAAGGTTAGCTTTTGGTCACTCGTGATCCTAGATCCCGTGATACGTCAAGGGGGTAACCTCGGGGAGTAACAAAAACTATGTTTGAATAAGCCTCTAACTAGAGATGTCGGGACATGTCCCCATCTAACTCTAGCAAAACTGAAACTAAAATGAAAGACTGAATATAAAATATGTCAAACATCCTCGAAGAACGAGGACTCACCACTGAAATTGTAGAACACGAATCGAGAACCGATTGCCACGTGATCTGAATGTTGAGAACCCTGAACCTATATCACGAGAAGATGTAGCATAGAGTATCTGTTAGTACTTGAAAGGTACTAAACATTCATGATAGGATAAAGCTGAACATATGGTTTAGAGCTTAAGTTTTTCTAGGATTTTTTTAGGCTAAGAGGTTTTTTCGTTTCAGGATTTTTAAAGATTATTTACGATCATTATTGTTTTTATGGTTTCGGGGTTTTTAGGGCTAAGTGTTTTAGAAGAAGAAATATTTTTAGGGATTTTATGGCTTGTTTTAGGGATTTTTAGTTTAGGATTTTAAAAGGTTTTTAGGGGTTCCCAAAGGTGTTTCTTTTTTTTAGAGTATTTAAGGTTTTAGAGGGTTTAGGGTATTATGGTTTATTAGGTATAAGAATTCTTAGGGTTTAAGGTTTAGGGCTTAAGTTTTTGTAGAATTTTTTAGGTTTAGGGTTCTAAACGGTTTTTTCAAGATTTTAAGATACAGTTCAGGGGTTCTTAGGGGTTAAGATTTCTTTGGTTTTAGGGTTTAGCATTTCTTTTAAATGATTTTTAGGGTAAATTATGGTGTAGGGCTTTGTGTTTCTTAGATTTTTTAGGTTTACGGTTTTTAAGGGGGTTCTAAAAGAGGTTTTTTTTTTTTTAGACTGTGTAGGGTTTATGGTTTAGTATCTTGCGTATTAGGATTTATAAGGGTTTAACGTTTAGATTTTCCTTGGGTTTACACTTTAGTGTTTCTGCGAGTTTTTTAGCGTATGTTCTATTTCTTGGTTTAGGGCTTAATGTTTTAGGTTTAAAGATTTTGATCGAGTTTTTTTCAGGTTTATAAGGTGCTTATGATTTTCTTAACGTTTTTTTTATGTTTAGGGATAAGGCCAAAGGTTTAGGGTTAAGGGTTTAGGCCCTAAGGTACTATGGTTTAAGGTTTAGGGTTTAGGATTTCGGATTTTGGGTTAAGGTTTTTTTTAGGTTTTATGAATATTTTTTAGAATTATTATTTTTATCATTAGGGTTTTTAAACGTTTTTAAGGTTTCTTAGGATTTATTAAGATTGCGGGTTACTTAGGATTTAGGGCATAAGATTTTAAGTTTAGGATTTTTTTTAGGGCTTAAGGTTTTAAAAGGATTTATTCTGTTTCTTGGGGTATTATAGTTGTAGGGTTTAGAGTTTCTTAGTGTTTCTTAAGGTTTGGGGTTTAGCGTTTCCCTATGGTTTAGACTCAACAATTTAGAGTTTCTTAGTTATAAGATTTAGTGTTGACGACTTCTTAGGGTTTGGTTTTTCGAATGGTTTAGGGTTTTTTGCTTATGATTTTCTAGGGTTTATTAGGTTTAGAAGAATTTTTAGGTTCCGGGTTTTAAAGGGTTTTTAGGATTTTAATAGTTGTTTACGATTAAAGGGTTCTTAGGGCTTAGGGTTTTTATGGTATAGGGTTTTTTTTATTTCTTATGGTTTACGGTTTCTTTGGATTTAGCCCTAAGGTTTAGAGTGAAGGATTTTTGATTTCTTTGGTTATAGAGTGTCTTAGGATTTAGGGTTTTAGATCTAGGTTTATTATTAAGGGTTTGTAAGGTTAAAGGTTTAGGGCTTAAACTTTTGTAGAATTTTTTAGGTTTAGGGTTTTAAAAGGTTTTTTCATGATTCTTAATGATTTTTTACGGTTTGGGGGTTCTTAGAGCTTAGGGTTTAGGACTTCAGATTTTAGATTTAGGGTTTTTTTAGGTTTAGTGTTTTTAAAGGTGTTTCTACGATTTAGGGTTTCTTGGTGTATCTTAAGGCTTGAGGTTTAAGGGTTTTCCCTATGGTTTAAGGTTTAGTGTTTCTTAGGGTTTATGGTTTTTTAGGGGTTTAAAGGGTTTTTTAAGGTGTTGATCAAATATGCTTATGATATGTCAACTCAAGGTTAGCTTTTGGTCACTCGTGATCCTAGTTCCCGTGTTACGTCAAGGGGGTAACCTCGGGGAGTAACAAAAACTATGTTTGAATAAGCCTCTAACTAGAGATGTTGGGACATGTCCCCAACTAACTCTAGCAAAACTGAAACTAAAATGAAAGACTGAATATAAAATATGTCAAACATCCTCTAAGAACGAGGACTCAGCACTGATATTGCAGAACACGGATCGAGATCCCATTGCCACGCGATCTGAATGTTGAGAACCCTAAACCTATATCACGAGAAGATGTAGCATAGAGTATGTGTCAGTACTTGAAAGGTACTAAACATTCATGATAGGATAAAGCTGAACATATATATATATATATATATATATATATATATAACTGAATAAAGCATATTTAACAATGATGTAATCTAAACATGATGAATAAGGGTTAGGTATTTGGTTAAGGGTTTTAAGGTTATGGTTTAGAGCTTAAGTTTTTTTAGGATTCTTTTAGTCTAAGAGGTTTTTTCGATTCAGGATTTTTAAAGATTATTTAGGATCATTATTGGTTTTATGGTTACGGGGTTGTTAGGGCTAAGTGTTTTAGATTAAGAAATATTTGTAAGGTTTTTATGGCTTGTTTTAGGGACTTTTAGTTTAGTGTTTCTGCGAGTTTTTTAGCGTATGTTCTATTTCTTGGTTTGGGGCTTAAGGTTTTAGGTTTAAATATTTTGATTGAGTTTTTTTCAGGTTTATAAGTGCCTAGGATTTTTCAAGGGTTTTTTTAGGTTTAGTGTTTAAGTTTTAAATGTTTTTTTATGGTTTCTTTATGTTTAGGGATAAAGCCAAAGGTTTAGGGTTAAGGGTTTAGGCCCTAAGGTACTATGGTTTAAGGTTTAGGGTTTAGGATTTCGGATTTCGGGTTAAGGTTTTTTTTAGGTTTTATGATTTTTTTTAGGATTATTATTTTTATCATTAGGGTTTTTAAACGTTTTTAGGGTTTCTAGGGTTTATTAAGATTTTGGATTTCTTAAGATTGAGGGTTAATTAGGATTTAGGGAATAAGATTTTAAGTTTAGGATTTTTTTAGGACTTAAGGTTTTAAAGGGATTTATTGTGTTTTTTGGGGTATTATAGTCCTAGGGTTTAGAGTTTCTTAGTGTTTCATAAGGTTTGGGGTTTAGGGTTGCCCTATGGTTTAGAGTTTCTTAGTTATAACATTTAGCGTTGAGGACTTCTTAGGTTTGGTTTTTTGATTGGTTTAGGGTTTTTGCTTATGATTTTCTAGGGTTTATTAGGTTTAGAGGAATTTTTAGGTTCAGGGTGTTAATGGGTTTTTAGGATTTTAATGGTTGTTTACGATGAAAAAGGTTCTTAGGGATTAGGGTTTTTATAGTATAGGATTTTTTTTTATTTCTTATGGTTTAGGGTTTCTTTGGATTTAGCCCTAAGGTTTAGAGTGAAGGATTTTGGATTTCTTTGGGTGTAGAGTCTCTTAGGATTTAGGGTTTTAGGTCTAGGTTTATTATTAAGGGTTTGTAAGGTTAAAGGTTTAGGGCTTAAACTTTTGTTGAATTTTTTAGGTTGAGAGTCTTTTTAGGTTTATGGTTTTAAAAGGTTTTTTCATGATTTTTTATGATTTTTTACTATTTATGAGTTCTTAGAGCTTAGGGTTTAGGACTTCAAATTTTAGATTTAGGGTTTTTTTAGGTTTAGTGTTTTTAAAGGTGTTTCAAGGATTTAGGATTTCTTGGTGTTTCATAAGTCTTGAGATTTAAGGGTTTTCCCTAAGGTTTAGGGTTTATTGTTTCTTAGGGTTTAGGGTTTATGATTTAAGGTTTTTTAGGGGTTTCAAATTTCATAGGTTTAGGCTTTCAAAGGGTTTTTTGATCTAATATGCTTATGATATGCCAACTCAAGGTTAGCTTGGGGTCACTAGTGATCCTAGATCTCATGTTACGTCAAGGGGGTAACTTCAGGGAGTAACAAAAACTATGTCTGAATAAGCCTCTAACTACAAATGTTGGGGCATGTCCCCAACTAACTCTAGCAAAACTGAAACTAAAATGGAAGACTGAATATAAAATATGTCAATCTTCCTTGAAGAACGAGGACTCACCATTGATATTGCTGAACACGGATCGAGAACCGATTGCCACGTGATATAAATGTTGAGAACCCTGAACCTACATCACGAGAAGATGTAGCATAGAGCATGTGTCCGTATTTGAAAGGTACTAAACACTCATGATAGGATAAAGCTAATTATATATATATATAACTGAATAAAGCATATTGAACAATGATATAGTCTGAACATGATAAATATGGGTTAGGTATTTGGTTAAGGGTTTAGAGCTTAAGTTTTTCTAGGATTCTTTTAGGTTAAGAGGTTTTTTCGATTCAGGATTTTTAAAGATTATTTATGATCATTATTGTTTTTATGGTTTTGGGGTTCTTAGGGCTTAGTGTTTTAGATTAAGGAATATTTTTAGGGTTTTTAAGGTTTGTTTTAGGGATTTTTAGTTTAGGATTTTAAAAGGTTTTTAAGGTTTTTAGGGGTTCCAAATCGTGTTTTTTTTGTTTTAGAGTATTTAGGGTTTCAGAGGGTTTAGGGTATTATGGTTTATTAGGTATAAGAATTCTTAGGGTTTAAGGTTTAGGGCTTAAGTTTTTGTAGAATTATTTTAGGTTCAGGGTTCTAAACGGTTTTTTCAAGATTTTATGATTTTTTTTACTGTGTAGGGGTTCTTAGGGGTTAAGATTTCTTTAGTTTTAGGGTTTACGGTTTCTTTTAAATGATTTTTAGGGTAGATTATGGTGTAGGGCTTTGTGTTTCTTAATTTTTTAGGTTTATGATTTTTTAGTGGTTCTAAAAGAGGTTTTTTTTTTTTTTTTTGTAGTGTTTTTAGGGTTTAGGGTTCAATATCTTGGGTAATAGGATTTATAAGGGTTGAAGGTTTAGATTTTCCTAGGGTTTACAGTTTAGTGTTTCTGCGAGTTTTTTAGCGTATGTTCTATTTCTTGGTTTAGGGCTTAGGGTTTTAGGTTTAAAAATTTTGATTGAGTTTTTTTCAGGATTATAAGGGCTTATGATTTTCTTAAGGGTTTTTTTAGGTTTAGAGTTTTGTAAGGAACCTTAAGGGTTTTTTTATGGTTTCTTTATATTTAGGGTTAAAGCCAAAGGTTTAGGGTTAAGGGTTTAGGCCCTAAGGTACTATGATTTAAGGTTTAGGGTTTAGGATTTCGGGTTTTAGGTTAAGGTTTTTTTAGGATTATTATATTTATGATTAGTGTTTCTAAATGTTTTTAGGGTTTCTTAGGGTTTTTTAAGATTTTGGATTTCATAAGATTGAGGGTTACTTATGATTTAGGGCATAAGATTTTAAGTTTAGGAATTTTTTAGGGCTTAAGGTTTTAAAGGGATTTATTGTGTTTTTTGTGGTATTATAGTTCTAGGGTTTAGAGTTTCTTAGTGTTTCATAAGGATTGGGGTTTAGGGTTGCCCTATGGTTTAGCATTAAGGATTTAGAGTTTCTTAGTTATAAGATTTAGTGTTGAGGACTTCTTAGGGTATGGTTATTTAATTGGTTTAGGGTTTTTTGCTTAACATTTTCTAGGGTTTATTAGGTTTAGAGGAATTTTTAGGTTCATCGTTTTAAAGGGTTTTTAGGATTTTAATGGTTGTTTACGATTAAAGGGTTCTTGGGGCTTATGGTTTTTATTGGGATTTTATGGTTTAGGGTTTTAAAATATTTTTTAGGGTTTTTTTTATTTCTTATGGTTTAGGGTTTCTTTGGATTTAGCCTTAAGGTTTAGAGTGAAGGATTTTGTATTTCTTTAGGTATAGAATCTCTTAGGATTTAGGGTTTTAGGTCTAGGTTTATTATTAAGGGTTAGTAAGGTTAAAGGTTTAGGGCTTAAACTTTTGTTGAATTTTTTAGGTTTAGAGTCTTTTTAGGTTTAGGGTTTAAAAGGTTTTTTCGTGCTTTTTAATGATATTTTACGGTTTAGGGGTTCTTAGAGCTTACGGTTTAGGACTTCAGATTTTAGATTTAGGGTTTTTTAGGGGATAGGGATTTTAAGGGTTTTTTTAGGTTTAGTGTTTTTAAAGGTGTTTCTAGGATTTAGGGTTTCTTGGTGTATCTTAAGGCTTGGGGTTTAAGAGTTTTCCCTAAGGTTTAGGGTTTAATGTTTCTTAGGGTTTAGGGTTTTTTAGGGGTTCCTGATTTCATAGGTTTAGGCTTTTAAAGGGTTTTTTAAGGTGTTGATCTAATATTCTTATGATTTGCCAACTCAAGGTTAGCTTGGGGTCACTCGTGATCCTAGATCCCGTGTTACGTCAAGGGGGTTACCTCGAAGTGTAACAAAAACTATGTCTGAATAAGCCTCTAACTAGAGATGTTGGGACATGTCCCCAACTAACTCTAGCAAAACTGAAACTAAAATGAAAGACTGAATAAAAAATATGTCAATCATCTTCCAAGAACGAGGACTCACCACTGATATTGCAGAACACGGATCGAGAACCAATTGCCACGTGATTTGAATGTTGAGAACCCTGAACCTACATCACGAGAAGATGTAGCGTAAAGTATGTGTCAGTACTTGAAAGGTACTAAACATTCATGATAGGATAAAGCTGAACATATACATAGAACTGATTAAAGCATATTGAACAATGATATAATCTGAACATGATAAATAAGGGTTAGGTATTTGGTTAAGGGTTTTAAGGTTATGGTTTAGAGCTTAAGTTTTTCTTGGATTTTTTTAGGCTAAGAGATTTTTTCGATTTAGGATTTTTAAAGATTATTGAGGATCGTTATTGTTTTTATGGTTTAGGGGTTCTTAGGGCTTAGTGTTTTTGATTAAGTAATTTTTTTAGGGCTTTTAAGGTTTGTTTTAGGGATTTTTAGTTTAAGATTTTAAAAGGTTTTTAAGGTTTTTAGGGGTTCCAAAAGGTGGTTCTTTTTTTTAGAGTATTTAATGTTTCAGAGGGTTTAGGGTATTATGGTTTATTAGGTATAAGAATTCTTTGGGTTTAAGGTTTAGGGCTTAAGTTTTTGTAGAATTTTTTTAGGTTTAGGGTTCTAAACAGTTTTTTCAAGATTTTATGATTTTTTTTTACAGTTTAGGGATTCTTAGGGGTTAAGATTTCTTTGGTTTTAGGGTTTAGGATTTTGTTTAAATGATTTTTAGGGTAAATTATGGTGTTGGGATTTGTGTTTCTTAGATTTTTTAGGTTTATGGTTTTTTAGTGATTCTAAAAGAGGTTTTTTTTTTTTAGTGTTTTTTAGGGTTTAGGGTTTAGTATCTTGGGTATTAGGATTTATAAGGGTTTAAGGTTTAGAGTTTCCTAGGGTTTACAGTTTAGTGTTTCTGCGAGTTTTTATGCGTATGTTCTATTTCTTGGTTTAGGGCTTAGGGTTTTAGGTTTAAAGATTTTGATTGAGTTTTTTTCAGGTTTATAAGGGCTTATATTTTCTTAAGGGTTTTATAAGGTTTTAAGGGTTTTTTTATGGTTTCTTTATATTTAGGGTTAAGGCCAAATATTTAGGGTTAAGGGTTTAGGCCCTAAGGTACTATGGTTTAAGGTTTAGGGTTTAGGATTTCGGGTTTTAGGTTAAGCTTTTTTTTTTGGTTTTATGATTTTTCCTAGGATTATTACTTTTATGATTAGGGTTTTTAAATTTTAATAGGGTTTCTTAGGGTTTTTTAAGATTTTGGATTTCTTAAGATATAGGGTTACTTAGGATTTAGGGCATAAGATTTTAAGGTTAGGATTTTTTAGGGCTTAAGGTTTTAAAGAGATTTATTGTGTTTTTTGGGGCATTATAGTTCTAGGGTTTAGAGTTTCTTAGTGTTTCATAAGGTTTGGGGTTTAGGGTAGCCCTATGGTTTTAGAGTTAAGGATTTAGAATTTCTTAGGTTATAAGATTTAGCGTTTAGGACTTCTTAGGGTTTGGTTTTTTTAAAGGTTTAGGGTTTTTTGCTGATGATTTTCTAGGGTAAATTAGGTTTAGAGGAATTTTTAGGTTCAGGGTTTTAAAGTGTTTTTAGGATTTACTGGTTGTTTACGATTAAAGGGTTCTTAGGGCTTAGGTTTTTTTATAGGGTTTAGGGTTTTTAAATATTTTTTAGGGTTTTTTTATTTCTTATGGTTTAGGGTTTCTTTGGATTTAGCCCTAAGGTTTAGAGTGAAGGATTTTGATTTCTTTGGGTATAAAGTGTCTTAGGATTTAGGGTTTTAGGTCTAGGTTTATTATTAAGGGTTTGTAAGGTTAAAGGTTTTGGGCTTAAACTTTTGTAGAATTTTTTAGGTTTAGAGTCTTTTTAGGTTTAGGGTTTTAAAAGGTTTTTTCGTGCTTTTTATGATTTTTTACGGTTTAGGGGTTCTTAGTGCTTAGGGTTTAGGACTTCACATTTTAGATTTAGGGTTTTTTAGGGGATAGAGATTTTAAGGGTTTTTTTAGGTTTAGTGTTTTTAAAGGTGTTTCTAGGATTTAGGGTTTCTTGGTGTTTCATAAGGCTTGGGGTTTAAGGGTTTTCTCTAATGTTTGGGGTTTAGGGTTTAGGGTTTATGATTTAGGGTTTTTTTAGGTTTTCATATTTCATAGGTTTAGGCTTTTAAAGGGTTTTTTTAGGTGTTGATCTAATATTCTTATGATATGCCAACTCAAGGTTAGCTTGGGGTCACTCGTGATCCTAGATCTCGTGTTATGTCAAGGGGGTAACCTCGGGGAGTAACAAAAACTATGTCTGAATAAGCCTCTTACTAGAGATGTTGGGACATGTCCCCAACTAAAATGAATGACTGAATATAAAATGTCAATCATCCTCGAAGAACGAGGACTCACCACTGATATTGTTGAACACGGATCGAGAATTGATCTCCACGTGATCTGCATGTTGAGAGCCTGAACCTATATCACCAGAAGATGTAGTGTAGAGTATGTGTCAATACTTTAAAGGTACTGAGCATGCATGATAGGATAAAGCTGAACAAAGCATATTGAACAATGATATAATATGAACATGATAAAGAAGGGTTAGGTATTTGGTTAAGGGTTTTTAGGTTAGGATTTAGAGCTTATTTTTTTTCTAGGATTTCTTTAGGCTAAGATTTTTTTTCGATTTAGGATTTTTAAAGATTTTTTATGATCATTTTTTTTATTGTTTAGGGGTTCTTATGGCTTAGGGATTTAGATTAAGGAATAATTTTTAGGGTTTTTAATGTTTGTTTTAGGGATTTTTTGTTTTAGGGTTTTTAAAGGTTTGTAGGGCTTTTTAGTGTTTAGTGTCTCTTAGGATTTAGGATTTCTTAGGGTGTAGGGCTTAGGATTTTAGGGTTTAGGTTTTTTAGTTTTTTTAGGGTATAGATTTTCTCAGTGATTTTTAGGTTTAGGGTTTCTTTAAAATGATTTTTAGTGTACATTACGATGTAGGGCAGTTCTTAAAGGATTTTTTCTAGAGTGTTTAAGTTTAGAGATTTTAAAGCCTTTTAAGGTTTAATAGGGTTTAGGTTATTAGGGTTTCTTAGGTATAAGGTTTCTTCGGGTTTAGGGTTTATGATCTTCAATTTTAGGGTATCAGGGTTGATAAGTGTTTAAGGTTTAGAGTTTCTTAGAGTTTACGATTTAGTGTTTCTTTGAGTTTCTTAGCGTATGTTAGGGTTTCTTGGATTAGGGTTTTAGATTTAAAGATTTTTTTTTTTTGACCTTTTTTAGGGTTTATAAGGGCTTATGATTTTCTTATAGGTTTTTTAGGTTTAGGGTTTTAAAAGGTTTTTAGGGATTTTAAGGGTTTCTATTTGTTTAGCCAAAGGTTTAGGGTTTAGGGTTTAGGCCCTAAGGTTTAGGCCCTAAGGTTTAGGTTGAGAGTTTTTTAGGGTTTTTGATTTTTTTTTATGTTTATGACTTTTATGATTATGGTTTTTAAATGATTTTCGAATTTCTTAGGTTTTTTTAACATTTTAGATTTCTTAAGATTTTAAGTTTAGGGTTTTTTTAGGGCTCAGGGTTTTAAAGGGATTTATTATGTTATTTTGGGGTATTATTGTTTTAAAGTTATTTATTATGTTATAGAGATGTTGGGACATGCCCCCAGCTAACTCTAGAAAAACTGACACTAAATGGAAAACTGAATATAAAACATGTCAATCGTCCTCGAAGAACGAGGACTTACCACTGATATTGCTGAATACAGATCGGGAACCGATCTCCACGTGATCTGAATGCTGAGGACCTGAACCTACATCACGAGAAGATGTAGCGTAGAGTACTAAGTATGCATGATAGGATAAAGTTGAACAAATATATATAACTGAACAAAGCATATTGAACAATTATATAATCTTAACGTGATGAATATACTGAAGCATACTGAATATGAACTAACTGAATACAATGACCAAGTACTGAACATGCTGAAACTGAAATGTATTTGGTAACCTGGTCAAATGCACTAGAGTCTAATCGTGAGAGCTACTAATAACTGACATAAAACCACGTGTAAAGGCATGATTGACATGATCACTAAATATGATGCCCACAAGAGGGGACTTATAAACCTACGGGGCACGTAGTTTTGGGACTATGAGAGTGACTGACCCTAGACCAACTCGGTGTGTTCAAAAGCTGATTTTTCTGAGGTGTTACACTGCAATTCCTCTATACAACAATAAGATGTGAGCTAGAGCAACCACAAATGAAGAGAAAACATTGAATGGGAGAGCAAAGACCACCTGTAGCATTTAGTTGGCGACCACAAAGCTTCCAGAACTTTTGGAGAATAGATTAGTTTGGAGAGTACCCCAAAGCTTCTAGCTCTGTGGATGCAAGGGTTGCTTTCCTGAACAACCACCTCTGTTTTGAAAAAATAACACAACCTAGACCAAGAAAAACAACAAACTCAATTAACCAAAAGAAAACATAAAAGGCACTAACAGGAGGAGATAAGTGAACATAGATTTTGGAATGATGCTTACCCTACATGCAAGTTGACTTGCATGAAGACCTTCCAAAGATTTAGTAGTCAAGAAGGACTCAAGTAGTTCAAACAAGGCACTGTGCTTGGAGAAAAAGAAAGATATAGATTTTTCCACGATAGTTCTAGAGTTTATGATAGAGTGTAGCCAGCAAACATGCAAATGTATGTTAAGAAGCAATAACCTGAATAAGTAAGCCAAAGCAGTTGAGTATACTGGCAAGAATACAAAAAACAAATTTTCAAACTACACTATACCCACCTCGTCATCAATAGTTCTGAAGTTCTTGGAAATCACTGCAAGATCGTTAAGCAAGCTTTCGATGGAAATTTGCCTGGACAATTGAAGTGCATACAACCTTATCAAGTTAAGAAGCAGTGAATATTCATCATCACCTTCATGCAACAACAAAAAATGGACATTTAACCAACATGCATCAATAAAATACAGTCACTTTCAATTTGTTAAGGGCACATGCAACTTCTTTTATTGCAGATTTAAGAATAATAATGAGCTCATCTCCAATCCCCTTCAATTTGTTAAGGGCAAAGTCCTGTAACTCCCCATAACTCTCAGTAGCACAGTATTTCAGAGTTTTTACACAAGATCTCAGAATTTCCATCTCACCATGCTTAAAAATGCCTTTTTCATGAAAAGGACAACAAATTTAAAAATATGGAAAAGCAAAATAAAACAGATTTTAGTTACAAATTCAAAAAAATAATTACTTCATATTCTCAATCCCCTATATAGTTCATGATTGTAATAAGATTAATTGTTCTAGATGCAAGCTTTTATACAGTTTAAAGAAAAATAATAGTGTTAGAGCTATACTATTCCTCTATACAACAGTAAGATGTGATCTAGAGCTACCACAAATTTAGAGAAAACATTGATTGGGAGAGCAAAAACCACCTAGAATATTTAGTTGGCGTTCACAAAGCTTCCAGAACTTTTGAAGAATGGATTCATCTGGAGAGTACCCCAAAGCTTATAGCTCTGTGGATGCAAAGGTTTCTTACCTGAACAACCACCACTGTTCTAAAAAAATAACACAACCTAGACCAAAAAAAAAAACTTAATTAATCAAAAGAGAACATAGAAAGCACTAACAGGAGAGAAGTGAACATAGAAGTTTGGAATAATGGCTACCATACATACAAGTTGACCTGCACGAAGACCTTCCGGAGATTTAGTAGTCAGTAAGGACTCAAGTAGTTCAAACAAGGCACTGCGCTTGGAGATAAAGGAAGATATAGATTGTTCCAGGACTGATCCAGAGTTTATGATAGTGTAGTCAACAAACATGCAGATGCAAGTTAAGAAGTAGAAATCCAATAAGCTGAAAAGTAAGCCAAAGCAGTTGAATATTGGCAAGACTACAAAACAGAATTTCTCAAACTACAGTATACCTACCTCGTCATCAATACTTCTGAAGTTTTTGAAAGTCTCTGTAACATCTTTTTGTAACCTTTCGATGGAAATTTATCTTGACAATTGATGTTCATACAACTTTTTCAAGTTAACAAGCAGTGAATATTCATCATCAAACTCCTACAACAACAAAAATTCTTTCTATTACATGTAATAAAAAATGTAACAAAAATAGATCTTTCTATTAAATGATATAAGAAGTGTTACCTGTATGACAGCCATCCACCAAGCTGTCCTTTCACTGCCAAAAATATCCTTTAGTGCCTAGGAAGTAGTTCAAGTTTTCCCCATCTCATCCATTGAGGGCAACCAGACTTTTCAGGTCTACATTATTTTCTCAACTCCATATGCATGGAAATAAGGTCCACCGTCATCAGTTTCCGTAGTTTAGAAGCTACTTCCATTGCATATATCAGATGAGATAACCATATCAAAAAAGATTTTTACTAGCATAAGGTTCATTGTATTTATAAATGCAAGAAAATATGCTTTCTATCACCTATGCTCTGAAGTCGTTCAGGCTGGTAAGAAATGGGCACCCTAGCATACCCATCGAACTTGAAATTAGTACCATATCTATGGAATAAATACTCCAAAGCTGCAAGCTTTTACAGTTTCAAACCAAGGCTCAGCCTGTATTAAACTTTCGAATCAAGAAGCTGTGAAACTTCCTACCTTACAGACTCTGAATTTGATGAACTTTGGCCTCTACGAATTGAAGCTTTCTCATCAAGCAGGGAAGAAATAACAATTGGATACAACTAGGGATGAAAGGTCGCAGTCAAGTAACACCCTGAACTCACATATCTTAACTATGTGGCATGGTGGGAAGTAGTAGCCCGTGCCCTCACTTAAACATGCCTGCAAATGTTGGAATCAGTGAACATCATGTCAGTATGTACTCTAATAATATGCAGGAAAGGCAAATATGCAGAAAAGGGAAGAGACTTACAAACTTCATGGAATTGAAGAGTGTTAAAAGTTTCTCAGCAACCAGGATATCTTACTTAAAAGTTTCTCAGCAACCAGGATATCTTACTTTTCCAAAGGATATCAGCCTATAAAAAAAAATAATAAGAAAAAACGGGAACTTAAAAACTTATATGGGCAGTATAAAAAATGTGGCCAAACACATGTACAACCTCTTAAACTTGTCTTTAAATTTCATTTTGACACTCCAACTCAACCTTGTTCCATTTTAACCGTTCAACTCCATTTTTTATGTTCCATTTTAACACATTTGTTTTACCTTACATAATTGTTATGTTTACGTTAGACAAGTTAAAAAAACATCCAATTACATACCTCCATTTGTTTTATTTTCTCCATATCATCTGGGTTAACCCAATTCTATTACAGATCCTTTAATTATTTCCCTCCAAAAATGAGAAGACTTCCGTAACCTACTCTTCAGAGAAACCTTTCAAAAAAACAATCCTTCCCCAAATCCCCACCCTTAGAAGATGAAACCTTCTGCAATTATCAATGATTGCTTCCCATTTAAAGACAAAAAATCACATTTGAAGACTAAGCTCTACTAAAAGTTAAAGTTACTTTGGTTGTTGCTGGAAAGCAAATCTTATAACCATGCTTTGTAGTTTCTTTTTGGATGCTATGTGGTTTTCTTTTTCTTTTTTTAGCGTTTCTCATTAGGAATGTTTGATGCAAGATTTAGATTTTTAGTTTCGAAATTCAATGATGATATTCTTCTTTCCCCTTTTCTTTTCATGTCAGTGTAAATCTAACTCATGGCAGAAGAATACATTCTTGTTCGATTCCATCATGGTGGTTCTTTTTATCAAAGCTCCAAATCCGAAATATGTTGGGGAGAGAGAAATAAGGTAACTCCTTTAGATAAAGACCATTTTTCTTTGGTTGAATTGGGTTGTTATACAAAGGATATAGGGTATGCATCTGTTGGGGGTTTCTATGTATTTAACTCTAATTCCAATGAATTTGTTTTGTTGGAAAATGACAGACAGATGTTAAATATTGTATCTCACCTTAAACATGGTGCTTTTTTAGACTTTTTTACTAGCCATGTCGTTAATCGACCTATTTTGGTGGAAGAGAGGGTCCCATTTAACTTTCAAGTGAGCTTGGGGTGGTTCAAAACAGTGAGAATTCAATAAATAGGGGGTCTAGGGTTACATTAGGTGAACACCCTCAACTTATTGCTCAACAAACTTCTGTACACCCTCAACTTATTGCTAGAGATGCAGCAACCAGTTCATATGTTACCAAGCAGGAAGAAACAACAGATATAAGAGATGAAAATGTTAATGCAAAGGAAGATGATAGTGATTTGCCTTCAAATCTGTACAATAGTGAATCTGAATTAGATGTTATACCTGAGGAAGATGTAGTGAGTTAAATGAGGAGTTAAGAGCATTCAAAACAGAAGGAAGAAAGAAAATTCATCAGATAAAGAAGAGGAAGGTGCCTGTTCCAACACCAGGTTGAGCTAGGAAAGGCTGGACTAGACAAAGGTTTTAATGACATTAACAGGCGAAACAAAAGAGACAAGTATTCTGGAAGATTGGGGGGGAGATGAGGAGTGCTATAGTAGCTCAGATATTGGTAGTGATGACAGTAGAGATGAGTTGGATGTTCTAGCTCAAAGAGGCATCGACTTACCAGCTAGAACAAAGAGTAGAAAACTATGGTTTGATCCCGATTGTCAGATAACTATTTTTGAACTTGACATGGTCTTTGAGAGTGTTGTGCAATTTAGAAAGATGTGCAAGCTTATGTTGTAGACAACAAACTGCAACTCAAACTTAAGCCTAATGAGAAGCACAAAATTAGAGTCAAATGTAAAAGCAAAATGCTATGCAAATGGGAGATATATGCAAGCACTGATAGGAATTCTGGTGACTTTATTGTGAAGAAGTAACACCCATTTCATCGTTGCCCAACTAAAAACAAGAACAAGTTGTGAACTTTTGTGTACATTGCACATAAATTTCAAGATAGGATTGTATCTCAACCTAACATAAAACTTTGGGAGATTCAGGAGTTGGTAAGGGATCAGTTGGGTTTGAATGTAGGGAGGACAGTTTGTTATAGAGCCAAGTTCAGGGTAATGAATCAGTTAATGGGTGATTGGAATCTGGAATTCTCTAGATTATGTGACTATGCTGACATTATTAAGAAGACAAATCCTGGAAGTTCTTGTTGGGTTAGGACAAACAAGGATACAATACTTGGAAAAAAATCGTTTGTGTATTTTTATGTGTGTTTTGATGCTCTTAAAAGGGGTTGGTTAGAAGGATGTAGGAAAACTATTGATCTTGATGGATGGTTCTTGAAGGGATTATGTAAAGGTAAATTACTGGTAGCCGTTGGTAGGAGTGGGAACAACGAGATATTTCCCATAGCATGGGTTGTTGTTGATCAAGAGACTAAACATTCTTGGACTTGGTTCATTGAATATTTGATTTCAGATTTGGAGTTAGGAAATGGTGTCGGCGTCACAATAATTTCAGATTGTCAAAAGTTATTCAGATTGTTTGTGAAAGTTTCTAATTTTCATATTTTGTAGGGTCTTATTCCAACTATTCAAGAGCTTTTACCTAATGCAAAACACATAAGGTGTGTTAGACACATATGGTCTAATTGGTCCATAAATTGGAAAGGAGAAGAAAGAAGGAAGCAATTTGGCAATGTGCTAAGGCTTTATATGAAGTGAAGTTGAAGGATGAACTTGCAAAACCTTATGAAGGTACATGTGAAGAGCTACTAGCATACAATAAAGAATTTTGGTGCAAGGCTTTTTTTTCTATATCTTCTAAATGTGATATTGTTGAAAACAAAATGTCTGAAACCTATAATTCTTGGATAGTCGGTCCCAGACATAAGTCAATTATTACTATGTTAGAGGAAATCAGACACAAAATTATGAATAAGCATGTCGCTTGGATAACAAATGTTTCTCCAATGGAAAGGTTAATTTTAGAAGAAAATAAAGATATCTCTAAGAGATGTAAAGTATTATGGAATGGAGATTCTTGATTCGAGATTAGTGAGGGTGATACTAGGTTTATTGTTGACCAAGTAAGAAGGACTTGTACTTGCAGAAGTTGGCAACTAAGAGGAATTCCAATGTCCTCATGTTGTATGTGCCTTCTATCACTTAGATGAAAAACCTGAGAATGAAATTGAAAGTTGGTACAGACATGAAAGTATTCCTAAAGGCTTACCAATACTCCATACAACCTGTTCCTAACATGAAAATGTGACCTAAATCCAACAATCCTTCTATTGAACCTCCTGAAGTAAAACCTATGCCAGGAATACCTGGAAGATGCAGCAGAAAACAAAAGGATCAGCTAAGAAAAAAATATGGAGAGTTGTCAAAGAAAGGAGTAAAGATGAATGTCATCAATTGGGTCACAACAAACCTGCATGTAAATCAGTGGAAATTATAAACCTATGGGGGCACGTAGTTTTGGGACTTATAAACCTACGGGGCACGTAGTTCTGGGACTATGGGGGTAACTGACCCTAGTCCAACTCGGTGTTAAGCCAGCCAACTGGAAATGTGTTTAATACAACATAACTGAAATATACTGGATAGCTCAAAATTCTGACATGCTAACTGATAAATGCGACATTAAAGTACTGATAATGAAACATTCTTAACTGGAGCATGTATATCTGTATAAACTGACCTAGCAAGTGTAATTCATGAACTAAAAGAATCTACACAACTAGGGTTCTGAATTACATGCAAGGATTAAGCAACATGGTTACGAAAACATGATAATCTGATTAGGAATAGTTTATCAGCTAAATCACAACATTTTTCTAAAGTACAAGAAACCCTAGGTCTAAACAATATGAAGGGAATCAAGAATCTAGCTGAATTTTAGGGACCTAATGGGTTAAAGGAACCAACTAGTAAAATCCCACATACCTGGTGCGAAATCTACGGAGAAATCCTTCGATTTCGGGTTGAAATTTGAAAGAAACCTGCTGGTTGTTCTTGGAAAAAAATGGTGCCTCTTTCTACTTCTTTTGCTCTAAGTCTGATTGATTTAGGTGAATGATCGATTAGGGTAGGTTCTAACAAAGTTGAGCTACTAAAAGACTAGACTCACTGAGAGTTGTAGGGAGATACTACTCTAACCAAAACTAAATACTATTTTCATGTTACAATGTAATGTCCACTCTATTGAGCTGACAATTCATTTGCAAGAGCATATCCTCATGATCATAGAAATAATTGAACACTATGACAGACTTAAACTAGGATATCGAATTTAGGATGAAAAGGGTGTGTGCTTGTATTGGTGGGAAAAATTATGACATCCCTGCATCATGTGTTCCTCATTTTTTAAGGTACGTTATTTCTCTTTGGTTGTATCACCTAGAACATTTACATCTAAGCACAACTAGCATTTTAAAACATAGGTGGAAGTAGAAGAGTAGTTCTGGTAAGTTGGAACACACTAATTGATTAATCACAAGAAGTGTGACAAAAATAGATCATTCTATTAAATGAAATAAGATGTATAACCTGTATGACAGCCATCCACCAAGCTCTGTCATTTCACTGCCTAAAACAATATGTAGTGCTCTAGGAAGTAGTTCAAGTTTTTCCCATCTGATCCATTGACGGGATACCATACTCTTCAGATACATAGGATTTTCTCAATTCCATATGCATGGAAATAAGGGCATCCATCATCACTTTCCCAAGTCAGGGAGCTGCTGCCATTGCATATATCTGTAGAGTACACCAAAGCTTCTAGCTCTGGGGATGATGCAAGGGTTGCTTTCCTGAACAGTTACCACTGTTATGAAAAAATAACACAACCTAGACCAAGAAAAACAACAACCTCAATTAACCAAAAAAGAACATAGAAGGCACTAACAAGAGATAAGTGAACCTAGAAGTTTGGAATAATGCTTACCCTATATGCAAGTTGACTTGCACGAAGACGAATCTGGAGATTTAGTAGTCAGGAAGGACTCAAGTAGATCAAACAATGCACTGCACTTGGAGATAAGGAAGATGAAGATTGTTCCAGAACTGTTCCAGAGTTTAATATAGAGTGTAGCCTGAAAACATGCAAATGCATGTTAAGAAGAAGAAATACAATAACCTAAACAGTAAGCCAAAGAAGTTGAGTATTGGCAAAACTACAGAAAAAAATAATTTTTCAAACTACAGTATACCAACCTTGTCATCAATACTTCTGAAGTTCTTGAAAGTCTCTGCAACATATTTTTTTTTATAACCAAGAAATCCGTCTGCGACCCGCCCTTTGGACCAATCATAGCTTTCTAAACTCGGTGGATAATGGACCCGCCCCTCTACCCTTCTTCACTTAAATACCGGGAATCACTTTGCATGGTGTGGGGATTGAACCTGTGACCTAAGCCACAAATCCTCCACCTTTTTCCACTCAAGCTAAGCCTTGGGGGAAGTTTCTGCAAGATCATTGTGCAAGCTTTCGATGAAAATTTGCCATGACAATTGAAGATCATCATCCAACCTTTACAAGTTTACAAGCAGTGAATATTCAGCATCACCATCCTGCAACAACAAAAATTGCACATTTAACAAAAATGCATCAATAAAACACACAGTCCCCTTCAATTTATTAAGGGCACATACATCAACTTCTTTTATTGCAGATTAAAGTTTGAGGGGCTGAGCTAGGAGAGGCTGGAGCAGACGAAGGTTTTACTGACATTAACACAGTAAACAAACTAGCACAACCGAAACATGTGCACAATGCATTATAGACGCAAGAATTAAGCATATGCATAAACAGTCGTCTAGTTTAAATTTAAAGGAAAAATAAGTCACCAGAATGTCCAAGATGGTCATCCACACGGAGAAGTTCAACGCAAAGAGAAATCACCAGAACGTCTGAGCTGGTCAACCACACAAAATCATCTCTCACGGTATTATTACAATTTTATTATTTTCTTGTATATTTCTAAGGGTTGTTGGTCATTTTAGTTATCAATGGCGAAATCATGGGCAGAGTAGAGAGGGGCAACCACCCTTTACAGAAAATCCCAATCTCTCTGATGCCTCATTCTTCTAACTTTCTAGGCTATGCTTAGCTGATACTGAACAAATAAGATTACGCATTAGGACTGCAAGATGATTTATATCTTGTAGTAGAAAATCGCAGGTTCAACAAATCTCAAAATTGAACCACGGAAAGAATATTTCTCTATCTTTCTTTTCAAGGAAATAGGGATCAGATGTATGCTATGATGAGGAAATACAGCTGCAAACACTGGTTGCAAGCAAGAGACAGAAGCAGCAATAACAAGCCATAACGGGTCGCCACACCAAGATACATATTTGATAATCTCAATGCCCAAATTGATTAGCCCAGAAAAAGAAAAATCATCATCACTGTTTCTTCATGTACATTGTATCAACAGTCAACAACGTAAAACAAAACCACAGAAGAAACACAAAGATCTCAGAGTATACATGTTAAATCCATATTGGTTTTTACAGTGTTTGCTTTTTCATAAACAATGGCTGTTGGTTTTTTATTATGGAGGAAAATTAGTGGCGCAACAGAGAGGGACAACCACCCTTTACAGAAAATCCCATTCACTGTTTTGCCTCATTTCAGGGGTAACCTTTTCCCATATGGGAAAATTCCTTGGCTTGACAGCTAAATCATCGGCATATCTGAGAAGACCCTTGAAATCCCCCCAAAATAAGCAGGAACTCGACTAAAATGAACACTAAAATGAACTTTTTCATGTTCTCCCTACATCCAAAACTGACAAGAAACTTTAAATATTTCCAAGCCTAGAAATTTAATAACACATATGTGTATATATATATATATATATATATATATGTTAGTTTACAATTTTCTAACCATCTAAATAATGAAGAACCCGTGGATCTGATCCACATAACTTAATATAATACAAAGTTGAAAAAGAAAACCCATAAAGTGTCGACAAAAGAGGTTCTCAATCTTCTACTGCTTGTCGGTCCAGAGGTAACTCCAAGAAACAGACAACAGAGATGAGGAAAGTTAGGTCAAACTCCAAAGCAGAAACCCTAGATTTTGTTTACAGTGGAAAAGAGGGATGAAATTAAAATGGAGGTTTGATTTGCTTTGGTTTTCTCTCAGCTTCGTACGGACAAAGAAAGAAAGGAAGAGAACTGAGTGTGTGTGTGGTCATGAAACCAGAGGAGAAAAGGGCGAAATAGGAAAACTCACTCTTAGCTGTGCAATCTTATGATGTAGACAACAAAGTGCAACTCGAACTTAAGCCTAATGAGAAGCACAAAATTAGAGTCAAATGTAAAAGCAAAATACAACAAATGGGAGATATATGCAAGCACTGGCAGGAATTTTGGTCACTTTATTGTGAAGAAGTACAACCCATTTCATCGCTGCCCTACTAAAAACAAGAACAACTTATGCACTTATGTTTACATTGCACATAAATTTCAAGATAGGATTGTAGCTCAACCTAACATAAAACTTTTGGAGATTCAGGAATTGGTAAGGGATCAGTTGGGTTTGTATGTAGGGAGGACTGTTTGTTATAGAGCCAAGTGCAAGGTAATAAGTCAGTTCATTGGTGGTTGGAATCTGGAATTCTCTAGATTATGTAACTATGCTGACATTATTAAGAAGACAAATCCTGGAAGTTTTTGTTGCGTTAGGACAGACACAGTTACCGTCTATGTTCCATAGTACATGAACTATCTGACTGCCCGCTCACTCTATTATCAAACTCCAACTACAATAAAACGTCTTAATGTTGTTAGAAAAATGTTAAAGATGGTAACATGAAAATATACAAAAAAGGCACTTCTTCCACTAAATAATACTAGTAAGTAATCTGGATGTATTTGACCAACTGACCTGATTTAAGACAAGCATGCAGTTCAAGTAAAATTGCAGCACAAAGACACCGCTAAAATAGTACAGATCTACCAGGTTGCGGAAATATCACCAACTTATTGTTTCACACACTGTTTCTTGGAATCCGTACTCAGGTGTAAACGATGAAGTTTGAAGCAAAAATTTAACATTTAGTAAGAATCTTAGAGAGTATCAACAACAAGAACCAAAGAACCTCACCTTTTGTGCTTTGGTGTGATATTTCTTTTTATTATCACAAGCAGGAACAATCTTCTCCAAACCTGCCTTCCTAGTTGACGCAAAAAGTAGCTGAATTAGGTTTGTTGCATCTTCATCACTTAATTCAGCCGATAGTTCTTCTTCCAAGAGCATAGACAGGATACGTTTTAATCCTATAAAGACATAATTTTCAAGTGAATATTTTCTTCAAACACGGAACTAACTCAGAGATGCATGATAAGAAGGAGACCCTTCTTAAGTTTTCCTATGATAAAATAGGAATATACCTGTCAAATCAATAAAAATAAAACATGCCAATAAAGGCAAGTTGTAGAAAATAATAGTCTAACCAAACTACAAATTGTATTATAGCATTAATACTAAAAACTACAGGGAAATACGGGACAAATTCAGAAATTATACAGTAACTTATAACGTCTTTCAAACAAAGTTGAGCCACTAAAATACTAGGCTCACTGAAAGTTGTGAGGAGATACTACTCTAACCAAAACTACATACTAGTTTCATGTACTAATGTAATGTCAACTCTATTGAGCAGACAACTCATTTGCAAGAGCATATCCTCGTGTTCATAGAAATAATTGAAGACTATGACAGAGTTAAACTAGGATATCGAATTTTGGATTAAAATGGTGTGTGCTTGTATTGGTGGAAAAAATTATGACATCCCTGCATCATGTGTTCCTCATTTTTTAAGGTACGTTATTTCTCTTTGGTTGTATCACCTAGAACATTTACACCTAAGCACAACTAAGATTATAAAACATAAGTGGCAGTAGCAGAGTAGTTCTGGTAAGTTGGAACACACTAACTGATGAATCAAAAGAAGTCTGACAAAAATAGATCTTTCTATTAAATGAAATAAGAAGTATTACCTATGTGACAGCAATCCACCAAGCTCTGTCATGTCACTGCCTGAAACAGTATCTAGTGCCCTAGGAAGTAGTTCAAATTTTTCCCATCTGATCCATTGAGAAATACCAGACACTTCAGGTCCATAGGATTTTCTCAATTCCATATGCATGGAAATAAGGGCATCCATCATCACGTTCCCAAGACTAGAAGCTGCTGCCGTTGCATATATCTGATGAGTACACCAAAGCTTCTAGCACTTTGGATGATGCAAGGGTTTCTTTCCTTTGTCCTGAAAAATAACACAACCTAGGCTAAGAAAAACAACAAACTCAATCAACCAAAAGAGAACATAGAAGGCACTAACAGCAGATAAGTAAACCTAGAAAGATTGGAATAATGCTTACCCTACGTGCAAGTTGACTTGCACGAAGACCTTTCGTAGATTTAGTATTCAGGAAGGACTCAAGTAGATCAAACAATGCACTGCGCTTGGAGATAAGGAAGATGAAGATTGTTCCAGGACTGTTCCAGAGTTTAAGATAGAGTGTAGCCTGCAAACATGCAGATGCATGTTAAGAAGCAGAAATCCAATAACCTAAACAGTAAGCCAAAGAAGTTGAGTCTTAGCAAAACTACAGAAAAAATAGAATTTTTCAAACTACAGTATACCCACATTGTCATCAAAGTTCTCAAAAGTCTCTGCAAGATCTTTTTTTTATAACCGAGAAATCCGTCTGTGGCCCGCCCTTTGGACCAATATAGCCTTCTAAACTCGGTGGATAATGGTCCCGCCCCTCTGCCCTTCTCCACTTAAATACCGGACTTCACTTTGCATGGTGTGGGGATTGAACCTGTGACCTAAGCCAAAAATCCTCCACTTTTTTCCACTCGAGCTAAGCCTTGGGGAAGTTTCTGCAGGATCAATATGCAAGCTTTCGACAAAATTTTCCATCACAATTGAAGATCATCATCCAACCTTTTCAAGTTTACACGCAATGAATATTCAGCATCACCATCCTACAACAATAAAATCTCACATTTAACATATAATGCATCAATAAAACACAGAGTCCCCCTGCAAGTTGTTAAGGGCACATACAACTTCTTTTATTGCAGATTTAAGTTTGAGAGGCTGCGCTAGGAGAGGCTGAGCAGACAAAGGTTTTAATGACATTACCAGGCTAAACAAAAGAAACAAGTACTCTGGAAGATTAGGGGTGGAGAGATACACATTACTTCACATTAAAAGTGATGCAAAAGCTCTGAAAATCACATAACATTATTCGAATTATTTAACATATTCTGTCATAAAATAAAAAATATATTGTATATGCTCTCTATTTGAGTTGATAAAAACAAAAGGAGATTCAATGCAAGCTATCATACAATGAATCAGTTTGAGTCTTGCACTACCTCCTCAGATTAAAAATTTCTTAATTGAATTCTCATGGAGACGGCCTAGTGATTGTGACAAGGAACTTTGAGGTGCTTTAGACCAGAGCTAATTAATCACAATGAGGTCCAACTACTACTGTTGCTGCTAATATTAATGTTTTCTTTGTTTTCTAAGTGAAAGAAAGGAAAAGTACTAGAATTAGGGTTGTTAGTTTTGGTAATGGAGAAATAATGAAAGAGGCTCATATTATGTAATGGGGTTTCAGTTCTTTGTCCCCAGCATAGCTGCAAATTCCCAGAAATTCAGATTGCCCCGCCAAGACACCAGCTACAGAACTTTAATGCCCTACTCAAAGAGCTCAGCAAAAGTATCATCATTGCCTCATTGTTTCCTCTTGCTGACTTTATGAGTGCGTAACTCGGTTTGAATTGCATTGGAAGACACCCAGTGAGGACCAAACAAGCACAACCGAAACATGTGCACAATGCATCACAAGAATCATGCATATGCATAAACAGTCGTCTAGTTTAAATTTAATGCAAAAATAAGTCACCAGAATGACTGAGATGGTCATCCACACGAAGAAGTTCAAAGTAAAGAGAAATCACCAGAACGTCCGAGCTGGTCATCCACACAGAATCATCTCTCACGGTAATTTTTTTTGAATTATTTTATTGTATATTTCTAAGGGCTGTTGGTCTTTTTAGTTATCAATGGAGAAATAATGGGGAGAGTGGAGAGGGGCAACCATCCTTTACAGAAAATCCCAATCTCTCTGATGCCTCATTCTTCTTTCTTTCTAGGCTATGCTCAGCTGATACTTAACAAATAAGATTACACATTAGGACAGCAAGATGATTTATAGCTTGTAGTAGAAAATCTCAAGTTCAACATATCTCAAAATCGAACCACGAAAAGAATCTCTCTCTTTTTCTTTTCAAGGAAATGGGGATCAAATGTATGCTATGATAAGGAAAAATAGAAGTCAATCACACCATGGCTGCAAACACCGGTTGCATGCAAGAGACAGAAGCAACAATAACAAGCCATATCGGGTCGCCACACCAAGATACGTATTGGATTATCTCAATGCCCAAATTGATTAGCCCAGAAATAGAAAAATCATCATCACTGTGTCTTTATGTACATTTCATCAACAGTCAACAACGTAAAACAAACACACAGAAGAAATATAAAGATCTTAGAGTATATATGTTAAAACCATTTTTTATTTTTACAGTGTTTGATTTTCCATAAACAAGGGTTGTTGGTTGTTTTATAATGGAGGAAAATCAGTGGCGTAATAGAGAGCGGCAACCACCCTTTACAGAAAATTCCACTCACTGTTTTGCTTCATTTCAGGGGGTAACCTTTTCCCATTTGGGGTAAATTACTTGCTTGACAGCTAAATCATCGGCATATCTGAGAAGACCTTAGAAATCCCCCAAAATAAGCAGGAACTCAACTAAATTGAACACTAAAATGAACTATTTCATGTTCTCCCAACATCCATAACTGACAAGAAACTGTAAATATTTCATAGTCTTGAAATCGAATAACACATATATATGTTAGTTTCCCTTCTTCTAACCATCTAAATAATGAAGAACATATGGATCTGATCCGCATAAACTTGGAATAAAGCAAAGTTGAAAAAGAAAACCCACAAAGTTTCGGCAAAAAAACTCCTCAATCTTCTACTGCTTGTCGGTCCAGAGGTAACTCCAAGAAACAAACAACAGAGCTGAGGAACGTTTGTTCAAACTCCACAGCAGAAACCCTAGATTTTCTTCAAAGTGGAAAAGAGGGATGAAATTAAAATGGAGGTTTTATTTGCTTTGGTTTTCTCTTAGCTTCGTACGGACAAAGAAAGGAAGAGAAGTGAGTGTGTGTGGTGGTCGTGAAACCAGAGGGGAAAAGGGCGTAATAGGAAAACTCACTCTTAGCTTTTGTCTTGTATTTAAACTTCTTCTGCTTGGAGGTGGAGAGATACACGTTACTTCACATTAAAAGTGATGCAAAAGCTCTGAAAGTCGATTATTCGAATTATTTGACATATTCTGTCATAAAATAAAAAAATTACTTATATGCTCTCTATCTGAGTTGATCAAAATAAAAGGAGTTCGAATGCTATCATATTCTGTCATAAAATAAAAAATTTACTTCATATGCTCTCTATCTCAGTTGATCAAAATAAAAGGAGATTCAATGAAGGCCATCCTACAATGAATCCGTTTGAGTCTTGCACTACCTCCTCATATTAAATGTTCTAAATTGAGGTCTCATGGGGATGGCCTAGTGATTGTGACATGGAACTTTGAGGTGCTTTGGACTAGATCTCATTAATAACAATGAGGTCCAACTACTACTGCTGCTGATGTTAATGCTCTCTTTGCTTTCTAAAGTGAAAGATTGGCAAAGGACTAGAAGAGGGCTGTTAGTTTTGGCTCAACGATGCAAGAGGCTCAGATTTTGTCATGGGGTTTCAGTTCTTTGTGCCCAACCATAGCTGCAAATTTACAGAAATACAGATTGCCCCGCCAAGACACACCAGCTACAGAACACTAATGCCCAATTCAAAGAGCTCAGCGAAACTATCATCAAAGCTTTATTGTTTCCTCTTGTACATGCACAATTCAAAGAGTGTGTCACTCTGTTTGAATTACATTGAAACACACCCAATGAGGACCAAACTAGCACAACCAAAACATGTGCACAATGCATTATAGACACAAGAATTATGCACATGCATAAACAGTCGTCTAGTTTCAATTTAAAGCAAAAATAAATCACCAGAATGTCTGAGATGGTCATCCACACGGAGAAGTTCAACCCAAAGAGAAATCGCCAGAACGTCCGAGCAGGTCATCCACACAGAGAATCATCTCTCACAGTATTATTATTATTATTTTATTATTTTCCTGTATATTTCGAAGGGCTGTTGGTCTTTTTAGCTATCAATGGAGAAATCATGGGCAGAGTAGGGAGGGGAAACTACTCTTTACAGAAAATACCAATCTCTTTGATGCCTCATTCTTCTTTCTTTCCAGGCTATGCTCAGCTGATACTGAACAAATAAGATTTCACATTAAGACTGCAAGATGATTTATAGCTTGTATTAAAAAATAGCAGGTTCAACATATCTCAAAATTGAACAACGGAAAGATTGAGAGTGTTGGGCAATTTAGAAAAGCTGTGCAATCTTATGCTGTACAGAACAAAGTGCCACTCAAACTTAAGCTGAATGAGAAGCACAGAATTAGAGTCAAATGTAAAAGCAAAATACTATGCAAATGGGAGATATATGCAAGCACTAACATGAATTCTGGTCACTTTATTGTGAAGAAGTACCACCCATTTCATCGCTGCCCTACTAAAAACAAGAACAACTTATGCACTTTTGTATACATTGCACATAAATTGCAAGATAGGATTGTAGTTCAACCTAACATAAAACTTTCGGAGATTCACGAATTGGTAAGGGATCAGATGGGTTTGTATGTAGGGAGGATTGTGTGTTATAGAGCCAAGTCATGGGTTATTAGAATTTGGAATTCTCTAGATTATGTGACTATGCTGACATTATTAAGAAGACAAATCCTGGAAGTTCTTGTTGGGTTAGGACAAACACAGTTACCGTCTATGTTCCATGGTACATGAATTATCTGACTGCCTGCTCACTCTATTATCAAACTCCAAATATAATAAAACGTCTTAATGTTGTTAGAAAAATGTTAAAGATGGTAACATGAAAATAAACAAAAATGGCACCGCTTCCACTAAATAATACTAGTAAGTAATCTGGATGTATTTGACCAACTGACCGGATTTAAGACGAGCATGCAGTTCAAGAAAAATTGCAGCAGAAAGACACCGCTAAAACAGTACAGATCTACCAAGTTGCGGAAATATCACCAACTTATTCTTTCACAAGCTGTTTCTTGGAATCCGTTCTCAAGTGTAAACGATGAAGTTTAAAGCAAAAATATAACATTTAGTAAGAGTCTCAGAGAGTATCAATAACAAGAACTAAAGAACCTCACCTATACAGCTTTGGTGTGATATTTCTTTTTATTATCACAAGCAGGAACAATCTTCTCCAAAACTGCCTTACTAGATGACGCAAAATGTAGCCGAATTAGGTTTGTTGCATCTTCATCACTTAATTCAGCCGATAGCTCTTCTTCCAAGAGCATAGACAAGATACGTTTTAATCCTATAAAGACATAATTTTCAAGTGAATATTTTCTTCAAACACGGAACAAACTCAGGGATCCATGATAAGAAGGAGACCCTTCTTAAGTTATCCTATGATAAAATAGTAATATAGCTGTCAAATAAATAAAAATAGAAAATGCCAATAAAGGCAAGTTGTAGAAAATAATAGTCTAACCAAACTACAGATAATTGTATTAGAGCATTAATACTAAAAACCACAGGGAAACACGGGACAAATTCAGAAATTATACAGTAACTTATAACGTCTTTCAAACAAAGTTGAGCCACTAAAAGACTAGACTAACGGAAAGTTGTGAGGAGATACTACTCTAACCAAAAGTACATAGTATTTTTATATATCAATGTAATGTCCACTCTATTGAGCAGACAACTCATTTGCAAGAGCATATCCTCGTGTTCATAGAAATACTTGAAGACTATGACAGACTTAAACTAGGATATCGAATTTAGGATGAAAAGGGTGTGTGCTTGTATTGGTGGAAAAAATTATGACATCCCTGCATCATGTGTTCATCATTTTTTAAGGTACGTTATTTCTCTGTGTGGTTGTATCACCTAGAACATTTACACCTAAGCACAACTAAGATTATAAAACATAAGTGGAAGTAGCAGAGTAGTTCTGGTAAGTTGGAACACACTAATTGATGAATCACAAGAAGTGTGACAAAAATAGATCTTTCTATTAAATAAAATAAAAAGTATTACCTATATGACAGCAATCCACCAAGCTATGTCATTTCACTGCCTAAAACAGTATCTAGTGCCGTGGGAAGTAGTTCAAGTTTTTCCCAACTGATCCATTGAGGAATACCAGACACTTCAGGTCCATAGAAGTTTCTCAATTCCATAAGCATGGAAATAAGGGGATCCATCATCACTTTCCCAAGACTAGAAGCTGCTGCCGTTGAATATATCTGATGAGTACACCCAAGCTTCTAGCTCAGTGGATGATGCAAGGGTTGCTTTCTTGAACAACCACCACTGTTCTGAAAAAATAACACAATCTAGATCAAGAAAAACAACAAACTCAATTAACCAAAAGAGAACATAGAAGGCACTAACAGGAGATAAGTGAACCTAGAAAGATTGGTCTATCATAAACAAGGGCTGTTGGTTTTTTATAATGGGGAAACATCAGTGGCGCAACAGAGAGGGGAAACCACCCTTTACAGAAAATCCAACCCACTGTTTTGCCTCATTTCAGGGGAAACCTTTTCCCATTTGGGGTAAATTCCTTGGCTTGACAGCTAAAGCATCAACATATCTGAGAAGACCCTAGAAATACCCCAAAATAAGCATAAACTATACCAAAATGAACACTAAAATGAACTTTTTCATGTTCTCCCTACATCTAAAACTAACAAGAAACTGTAAATATTTCCAAGTCTTGAAATCTAATAACACACATATATATATGTTAGTTTCCCTTCTTCTAACAATCTAAATAATGAAAGAACATGTGGATCTGATCCACATACACTTCATATAATAGAAAGTTGAAAAAGAAAACTCATAAAGTTTCGACAAAAAAAGTCCTCAATCTTTTACTACTTGTCGGTCTAGAGGTAACGACAAGAAACAGACAACAGAGAAGAGGAAAGTTTGTTCAAACTCCGCAGCAGAAACCCTAGATTTTGTTTACAGTGGAAAAGAGGGATGAAATTAAAATGGAGGTTTGATTTGATTTGGTTTTCTCTCAGCATCGTATGGACAAAGAAAGAAAGGAAGAGAAGTGAGTGTGTGTGGTGGTTGTGAAACCAGAGGAGAAAAGGGCGAAATAGGAAAACTCACTCTGAGCTGTGCAATATTATGTTGTAGACAACAAGCTGCAACTCGAACTTAAGCCTAATGAGAAGCATAGAATTAGAGTCAAATGTAAAAGAAATATACTATGCAAATGGGAGATATATCCAAGCCCTGACAGGAATTCTGGTGACTTTATTGTGAAGAACTACCACTCATTTCATCGCTGCCCTACTAAAAACAAGAACAAGTTATGCAATTCTGTGTTCATTGCACATAAATTTCAAGATAGGATCTAAACCTAACATAAAACTTTGGGATATTCAAGAATTGGTAAGGGATCAGTTGGGTTTCTCTGTAGGGAGGACTGTTTGTTCTAGAGCCAAGTGCAGGGTAATGAGTCAGTTCATGCGTGATTCAAATCTGGAATATTCTAGATTATGTGACTATGCTGACATTATTAAGAAGACAAATCCTAGAAGTTCTTGTTGGGTTAGGACAGACACAGATACCATCTATGTTCCATGGTAATGAATGATCTGACTGCTTACTCCATTATCAAACTCCAACTTTAATAAAATGTCTTAATGTTGTTAGAAAAATGTTAAAGATGGTAACATGAAAATATACAAAAATGGCACCTCTTCCACTAAATAATACTAGTAAGTAATCTGGATGTATTTGACCAACTGGCCTGATTTAAGACAAGCATTCAGTTCAAGAAAAATTGCAGCACAAAGACACCGTTAAAACAGTACAGATCTACCAGATTGCAAAAATATCACCAACTTATTGTTTAACAAGCACTTTCTTGGAGTCCATTCTCAGGTGTAAACGATGCTGTTTGAAGCAAAAATATACCATTTAGTAAGAGTTTCAGAGAGTATCAACAACAAGAACTAATGAACCTCACCTTTTGTGCTTTGGTGTGATATTTCTTTTTATTAACACTAGCAGGAACAATCTTCTCCAATACTGCCTTCCTAGTTGACGCAAAAAGTAGCTGAATTAGGTTTGTTGCATCTTCATCACTTAATTCAGCCGATAGCTCATCTTCCAAGAGCATAGACAGGATACGTTTCAATCTTGTAAAGAAATAATTTTCAAGTGAATATTTTCTTCAAACACGGAACAAACTCAGGGATCCATGATAAGAAGAAGACCTATCTTAAGTTTTCCTATGATAAAATAGGAATATAGCTGTCAAATCAATAAAAATAGAAAATGCCTATAAAGGCAAGTTGTAGAAAATAATAGTCTAACCAAAATACAGATAATTGTATTATAGCATTAATACTAAAACCCACAGGGAAATATGGGACAAATTCAGAAATTATACATTAACTTATAACGTCTTTCAAACAAACTTGAGCCACTAAAAGCCTAGACTCACGGAAAGTTGTGAGGAGATACTCTATTGAGCAGACAACTCATTTGCAAGAGCATATCCTCATGTTAATAGAAATAATTGAAGACTATGACAGACTTAAATTACGATATCGAATTTAGGATGAAAAGGGTGTGTGTTTGTATTGGTGGGAAAAAATATGGCATCCTTGCATCATGTGTTCCTCATTTTTTAAGTTACGTTATTTCTCTGTGGGTGTATCACCTAGAACATTTACACCTAAAAACAACTAGCATTATAAAATATAAGTGGAAGTAGCAGAGTAATTCTGGTAAGTTGGAACACACTAACTGATGAATCAAAAGAAGTGTGACAAAAATAGATGTTTCTATTAAATGAAATAAGAAGTATTACCTGTATGACAGCAATCCACCAAGCTCTGTCATTTCACTGCTTAAAACAATATTTAGTGCCCTAGGAAGTAGTTCAAGTTTTTTTCCCATATGATCCTTTGAGGGATACCAGACACTTCAGAACCATAGGATTTTCTCAATTCCATATGCATGGAAATAAGGGCATCCATCATCACTTTCCCAAGTCCGGAAGCTGCTGCCATTGCATATATCTGATGAGTACACCAAAGCTTGTAGCTCTTTGGATGATGCAAGGGTTGCTTTCCTGAAAAGCCACCACTGTTCTGAAAAAATAACACAACCAAGACCAACAAAAACAACAAGTTCAATTAACCAAAGGAGAACATAGAAGGCACTAAAAACAGCAGATAAGTGAACCTAGAAGTTTGCAATAATGCTTACCCTACACACAAGTTGACTCGCATGAAGACCTTCCGGAGATTTAGTAGTCAGGAAGAACTCAAGTAGATCAAACAATGCACTGCGCTTAGAAATAAAGAAGCTGAAGATTGTTCCAAGACTGTTCCAGAGTTTAAGATAGATAGAGTGTAGCCTGCAAACATGCAGATTGTTAAGAAGCACAAATCCAATAACCTAAACTGTAAGCAAAATAAGTTGAGTCTCGGCAAAACTACAGAGAAACAGAATTTTTCAAACTGAAGTATACCCACCCACCTTGTCATCAAAACTTCTGAAGTTCTCGAAAGTCTCTGCAAGATATTTCTTTTTAAAACCGAGAAATTCGTGTGTGACCGGACCTTTGGACGAATCATAGACTTCTAAACTCGGCTGATAATAGGCCCGCCACTCTACCCTTCTCCACTTAAATATCGGGATTCGCTTTGCATGGTGTGGGGATTGAATCTGTGACCTAAGCCACAAAGCCTCCACCTTTTTTCACTCGAGCAAAGCCTTGGGGAGGTTTTTTCAAGATCATTATGCAAGATTTCGATGGAAATTTTCCTTGACAATTGTAGATCATCATCCAACCTTTTCAAGGATACAAGCAGTGAATATTCAACATCACCATCCTGCCACAACAAAAATTGCACATTTAACAAAAATGCATCAATAAAACACACAATCCCCTTCACTTTGTTAAGGGCACATACAACAATTCTTTTATTGCAGATTTAAGTTTGAGGGGCTGAGCTATGAGAGGCTGAGCAGGCAAAGGTTTTAATGACATTAACTGGCTAAACAAAAGAGACAAGTATGCTGGAAGATTGGGGGTGGAGAGATACACATTACTTCACATTAAAGGTGATGCAAAAGCTCTGAAAATCACTGAAAATTATTCGAATTATTTAACATATTCTTTCATAAAATAAAAAATATATTGTCTATGCACTCAATTTGTGTTGATAAAAACAAAACGAGATTCAATACAGGCTGTCATACAATGAATCAGTTTGAGTCTTGCACTACCTCCTCATATTAAATGTTCTAAATTGAATTCTCATGGGGACGGCCTAGTGATTGTGACAGGGAACTTTGAGGTGCTCTGGACAAGAGCCAATTAATCACAATGAGGTCCAACTACTACTGCTTCTGTTGATGTTAATGCTTTCTTTGTTTTCTAAAGTGAAAGAAAGGAAAAGGACTAGAAGAGGGCTGTTAGTTTTGGTAATGGAGAAATAATACAAGAGGCTCAAATTATGTCTTGGGGATTTCAGTTCTTTTATCCCAGCATAGCTGCAAATTACCAGAAGTTCAGTTTGCCCCGCCAAGGCACCAGCTACAGAACTCTAATGCCCGACTCAAAGACCTCAGCAAAACTGTCATCATCGCCTTATTGTTTCCTCTTGCTGGCTTTATGAACGTGTAACTCTGTTTGAATTGCATTGGAACACACCCAGTGAGGACAAAACTAGCACAACTGAAACATTTGCACAATGCATTATAGACGCAAAATTTATGCATTTGCATAAACAGTCGTCTAGTTTAAATTTAATGCAAAATTAAGTCACCGGAATGTCTGAGATGGTCATCCACACGGAGATATTCAACGCAAACAGAAATCACCAGAACGTCCGAGCTGGTCATCCACACAGAATCATCTCTCACGGTATTTTTTTTTAAAATTATTTCATTGTATATTTTGAAGGGTTGTTGGTCTTTTTAGTTATCAATGGAGAAATAATGGAGAGAGTGTAGAGGGGCAACCCTCCTTTACAAAAAATTTCAATCTCTCTGATGCCTCATTCTTCTTTCTTTCTAGGCAATGCTCAGCTGATACTTAACAAATAAGATTACACATTAGGACGGCAAGATGATTTATAGCTTGTAGTAGACAATCTCAAGTTCAACATATCTCAAAATCGAACCACGAAAAGAATCTCTCTCTTTCTTTTCAAGGAAATGTGGATCAAATGTATGCTATGATAAGGAAAAACAGAAGTCAATCACGCCATGGTTGCAAACACCGGTTGCAAGCAAGAGATAGAAGCAGCAATAACAAGCCATACCGGGTTGCCACACCAAGATACATATTGGAAAATCTCAATGCCCAAATTGATATGCCGAGAAATAGCAAAATCACCATCACTGTTTCTTTATGTACATTTCATCAACAGTCAACAACGTAAAACAAAGATACAGAAGAAATACAAAGACCTCAGAGTATACATGTTAAATCCATTTTGGTTTTTACAGTGTTTGCTCTATCATAAACAAGGGATGTTTGTTTTTTCTAATGGAGATTAATCAGTGGCGCAACAGAGAGGGGAAACCACCCTTTCCAGAAAATCCATCCCACTGTTTTGCCTCATTTCAGGGGTAACCTTTTCCCATTTGGGGTAAATTCCTTGGCTTGACAGCTAAAGCATCGGCATATCTGAGAAGACCCTAGAAATCCCCCAAAATAAGCAGGAACTATACCAAAATGAACACTAAAATGAACTTTTTCATATTCTCCCTACATCCAAAACTAACAAGAAACTGTAAATATTTCCAAGTCTTGAAATCTAATAACACACATATATATATATGTTAGTTTCCCTTCTTCTAACCATCTAAATAATGAAGAACATGTGGATCTGATCCACATACACTTAATATAATAGAAAGTTGAAAAAGAAAACCCATAAAGTTTCAACAAAAAAAGTCCTCAATCTTTTACTACTTGTCGGTCTAGAGGTAACTACAAGAAACAGACAACAGAGATGAGGAAAGTTTGTTCAAACTCCGCAGCAGAAACCTTAGATTTTGTTTACAGTGGAAAAGAGGGATGAAATTAAAATGGAGGTTTGATTTGATTTGGTTTTCTCTCAGCTTCGTATGGACAAAGAAAGAAAGGAAGAGAAGTGAGTGTGTGTGGTGGTTGTGAAACCAGAGGAGAAAAGGGCGAAATAGGAAAACTCACTCTGAGCTGTGCAATCTTATGTAGTAGACAACAAAGTGCAACTCGAACTTAAGCCTAATGAGAAGCACAAAATTAGAGTCATATGTAAAAGAAATATACTATGCAAATGGGAGATATATCCAAGCCCTGACAAGAATTCTAGTGACTTTTTTGTGGAGAAGAACCACTCATTTCATCGTTGGCCTACTAAAAACAAGAACAAGTTATGTAGTTCTGTGTACATTGCACATAAATTTCAAGATAGGATCTCAACCTAACATAAAACTTTGGGATATTAAAGAATTGGTAAGGGATCAGTTGGGTTTCTCTGTAGGGAGGACTGTTTGTTCTAGAACCAAGTGCAGGCTAGTGAGTCAGTTCATGCGTGATTCGAATCTGGAATTTTCTAGATTATGTGACTGTGCTGACATTATTAAGAAGACAAATCCTGGAAGTTCTTATTGGGTTAGGACAGACATAGTTACCATCTATGTTCCATGGTAATGAATGATGTGACTGCTCACTCTATTATCAAACTCCAACTTTAATAAAATGTCTTAATGTTGTTAGAAAAATGTTAAAGATGGTAACACGAAAATATACAAAAATGGCACCTCTTCCACTAAATAATACTAGTAAGTAATCTTGATGTATTTGACCAACTGGCCTAATTTAAGACAAACATTCAGTTCAACAAAAATTGAAGCACAAAGACACTACTAAAACAGTACAGATCTACCAGGTTGCAGAAATATCAACAACTTATTGTTTCACAAGCAGTTTCTTGGAATCCATTCTCATGTGTAAACGATGAAGTTTGAAGCTTAAATATAACATTTAGTAAGAGTCTCAGAGAGTATCAACAACAACAACTAAAGAACCTCACCTTTTGTGCTTTGGTGTGATATTTCTTTTTATTATCACTAGCAGGAACAATCTTCTCCAAAACTGCCTTCCTAGTTGACGCAAAAATTAGCCAAATTAGGTTTGTTGCATCTTCATCACTTAATTCAGCCGATAACTCTTCTTCCAAGAGCATAGACAAGATACATTTCAATCCTGTAAAGAAGTAATTTTCAAGTGAATATTTTCTTCAAACACGGAACAAACTCAGGGATCCATGATAAGAAGGAGACCCTTCTTATGTTTTCCTATCACAAAATAGGAATATAGCTGTCAAATCAATAAAACTAGAAAATGCCTATAAAGGCAAGTTGTAGAAAATAATAGTCTAACCAAACTACAGATAATTGTATTATAGCATTAATACTAAAAACCATAGGGAAATACGGGACAAATTCAGAAATTATACAGTAACTTATAACGTCTTTCAAACAAAGTTGGGCTACTAAAAGACGAGACTCACGGAAAGTTGTGAGGAAATACTACTGTAACCAAAACTACATACTATTTTCATGTTGCAATGTAATGTCCACTCTATTGAGCAGACAACTCATTTGCAAGAGCATATCCTCATGTTCATAGAAATAATTGAAGACTATGACAGACTTAAACTAGGATATCAAATTTAGGATGAAAAGGGTGTGTGTTTGTATTGGTGGGAAAAAATATGGCATCCCTGCATCATGTGTTCCTCATTTTTTAAGGTACGTTATTTCTCTGTGGTTGTATCACCTAGAACATTTACATCTAAGCACAACTAGCATTATAAAACATAAGTGGAAGTAGCAGAGTAGTTCTGGTAAGTCGGAACACACTAACTCATGAATCAAAAGAAGTGTGACAAAAATAGATCTTTCTATTAAATGAAATATGAAGTATTACCTGTATGACAACAATCCACCAAGCTCTGTCATTTCACTGCTTAAAACAATATCTAGTGCCCTAGGAAGTAGTTCAAGTTTTTTTCCCATCTGATCCTTTGAGGGATACCAGACACTTCAGGTCCATAGGATTTTCTCAATTCCATAAGCATGGAAATAAGGGCATCCATCATCACTTTCCCAAGTCCGGAAGTTGCTGCCATTGTATATATCTGATGAGTACACCAAAGCTTCAAGCTCTTTGGATGGTGCAAGGGTTGCTTTCCTGAACAGCCACCACTGTTCTGAAAAAATAACACATCCTAGACCAACAAAAACAACAAACTCAATTAACCAAAGGAGAACATAGAAGGCACCAAAAACAGCAGATAAGTGAACCTAGAAGTTTGCAATAATGCTTACCCTACAAGCAAGTTGACTTGCACGAAGACCTTCCGGAGATTTAGTAGTCAGGAAGGACTCAAGTAGATCAAACAATGCACTGCGCTTGGAGATAAGGAAGATAAAGATTGTTCCAGGACTGTTCCAGAGTTTAAGATAGATAGAGTGTAGCCTGCAAACATGTAGATTGTTAAGAAGCAGAAATCCAATAACCTAAACTGTAAGCAAAAGAAGTTGAGTCTTGGCAAAACTACAGAAAAATAGAATTTTTCAAACTAAAGTATACCCACCTTGTCATCAATACTTCTGAAGTTCTCGAAAGTCTCGGCAAGATATTTTTTTAATTATAACCGAGAAATCCGTCTGTGACCGGCCCTTTGGACCAATCATAGCCTTCTAAACTCGGTTGATAATAGGCCCGCCACTCTAGCCTTCTCCACTTAAATACCGGGATTTGCTTTGCATGGTGTGGGGATTGAACCTGTGACCTAAGCCGCAAAGCCTCCACCTTTTTTCACTCGAGCTAAGCCTTGGGGAGGTTTTTCAAGATCATTATGCAAGATTTCGATGGAAATTTTCCTTGACAATTGTAGATCATCATCCAACCTTTTCAAGGATACAAGCAGTGAATATTCAACATCACCATCCTGCCACAACAAAAATTGCACATTTAACAAAAATGCATCAATAAAACACACAATCCCCTTCACTTTGTTAAGGGCACATACAACAATTCTTTTATTGCAGATTTAAGTTTGAGGGGCTGAGCTATGAGAGGCTGAGCAGACAAAGGTTTTAATGACATTAACTGGCTAAACATAAGAGACAAGTATGCTGGAAGATTGGGGGTGGAGAGATACACATTACTTCACATTAAAGGTGATGCAAAAGCTCTGAAAATCACTGAAAATTATTCGAATTATTTAACATATTCTGTCATAAAATAAAAAATATATTGTATATGCTCTCAATTTGAGTTGATAAAAACAAAACGAGATTCAATGCAGGCTGTCATACAATGAATCAGTTTGAGTCCTGCACTACTTCCTCATATTAAATGTTCTATATTGAATTCTCATGGGGACGGCCTAGTGATTGTGACAGAGAACTTTGAGGTGCTTTAGACAAGAGCTAATTAATCACAATGAGGTCCAACTACTACTGCTTCTGCTGATGTTAATGCTTTCTTTGTTTTTTAAAGTGAAAGAAAGGAAAAGGACTAGAAGAGGGCTGTTAGTTTTGGTAATGGAGAAATAATACAAGAGGCTCAGATTATGTCATGGGGATTTCAGTTCTTTTATCCCAGCATAGCTGCAAATTCCCAGAAATTCAGTTTGCCCCGCCAAGACACCAGCTACAGAACTCTATTGCCCGACTCAAAGAGCTCAACAAAACTATTATCATCGCCTCATTGTTTCCTCGTGCTGATTTTATGAGCGTGTAACTCTGTTTGAATTGCATTGGAACACACCCCGTAAGGACCAAACTAGCACAACTGAAACATGTGCACAATGCATTATAGACGCAAAATTTATGCATATGCATAAACAGTCGTCAAGTTTAAATTTAAAGCAAAATTAAGTCACCAGAATGTCTGAGACGGTCATACACAAAGAGAAATTCAACGCAAACAAAAATCACCAGAACGTCCGAGTTGGTCATCCACACAGAATCATCTCTCAAGGTTTTTTTTTTTAATTATCTTATTGTATATTTCAAAGGGTTGTTGGTCTTTTTAGTTATCAATGGAGAAATAATGGGGAGAGTGGAGAGGGGCAAATTTCCTTTACAGAAAATCCCAATCTCTCTGATGCCTCATTATTCTTTCTTTCTAGGCTATGCTCAGCTGATACTTAACAAATAAGATAACACATTAGGACGGCAAGATGATTTATAGCTTGTAGTAAAAAATCTCAACTTCAACATATCTCAAAATTGAACCACGAAAAGAATCACTCTCTCTTTCTTTTCAAGGAAATGGGGATCAAATGTATGCTATGATAAGGAAAAACAGAAGTCAATCACGCCATGGCTGCAAACACAGGTTGCATGCAAGAGACAGAAGAAGCAATAACAAGCCATACCAAGTTGCCACACCAAGATACGTATTGGAAAATCTCAATGCCCAAATTGATATGCCGAGAAATAGAAAAATCATCATCACTGTTTCTCTATGTACATTTCATCAACAGTCAACAATGTAAAACAAAGATACAGAAGAAATACAAAGATCTCAGAGTATACATGTTAAATCCATTTTGGTTTTTACAGTGTTTGCTCAATCATAAATAAGGGCTGTTGGTTTTTTAAAATGGAGATAAATCAGTGGTGCAACAGAGAGGGGAAACCACCCTTTACAGAAAATCCAACCCACTGTTTTGCCTCATTTCAGGGATAACCTTTTCCCATTTGGGGTAAATTCGTTGGCTTGACAGCTAAAGCATCGGCATATCTGAGAAGACCAATGAAATCCCCCAAAATAAGCAGGAACTATACCAAAATGAACACTAAAATGAACTTTTTCATGTTCTCCCTACATCCAAAACTAACAAGAAACTGTAAATATTTCCAAGTCTTGAAATATAATAACACACATATATATATGTTAGTTTCCCTTCTTCTAACCATCTAAATAATGAAGAACATGTGGATCTGATCCACATACACTTAATATAATAGAAAGTTGAAAAAGAAAACCCATAAAGTTTCGACAAAAAAAGTCCTCAATCTTTTACTACTTGACGGTCTAGAGGTAACTACAAGAAACAGACATCAGAGATGAGGAAAGTTTGTTCAAACTCCGCAGCAGAAACCCTAGATTTTGTTTATAGTGGAAAAGAGGGATGAAATTAAAATGGAGGTTTGATTTGTTTGATTTGTTTTGGTTTTCTCTCAACTTCGTATGGACAAATAAAGAAAGGAAGAGAAGCGAGTGTGTGTGGTGGTCGTGAGACCAGAGGAGAAAAGGGCGAAATAGGAAAACTCACTCTGAGCTGTGCAATCTTATGTTGTAGACAACAAAGTGCAACTCGAACTTAAGCCTAATGAGAAGCACAAAATTAGAGTCAAATGTGAAAGAAATATACTATGCAAATATGAGATATATCCAAGCCCTGACAGGAATTCTGGTGACTTTATTGTGCAGAAGTACCACTCATTTCATCGCTGCCCTACTATGGTGTAAACGATGGCATTTGAAGCAAAAATATACCATTTAGTAAGAGTTTCAGAGAGTATCAACAACAAGAACTAATGAACCTCACCTTTTGTGCTTTGGTGTGATATTTCTTTTTATTATCACTAGCAGGAACAATCTTCTCCAATGCTGCCTTCCTAGTTGACGCAAAAAGTAGCTGAATTAGGTTTGTCGCATCTTCATCAATTAATTGAGCCGATACCTCTTTTTCCAAGAGCATAGACAGGATACGTTTCAATCCTGTAAAGAAATAATTTTCAAATGAATATTTTCTTCAAACACGGAACAAACTCAGGGATCCATGATAAGAAGGAGACCCTTCTTATGTTTTCCTATCATAAAATAGGAATATAGCTGTCAAATCAATAAAACTAGAAAATGCCTATAAAGGCAAGTTGTAGAAAATAATAGTCTAACCAAACTACAGATAATTGTATTATAGCATTAATACTAAAAACCATAGGGAAATACGGGACAAATTCAGAAATTATACAGTAACTTATAACGTCTTTCAAACAAAGTTGGGCTACTAAAAGACGAGACTCACGGAAAGTTGTGAGGAAATACTACTGTAACCAAAACTACATATTATTTTCATGTTGCAATGTAATGTCCACTCTATTGAACAGACAACTCATTTGCAAGAGCATATCCTCATGTTCATAGAAATAATTGAAGACTATGACAGACTTAAACTAGGATATCGAATTTAGGATGAAAAGGGTGTGTGTTTGTATTGGTGGGAAAAAATATGGCATCCCTGCATCATGTGTTCCTCATTTTTTAAGGTACGTTATTTCTCTGTGGTTGTATCACCTAGAACATTTACATCTAAGCACAACTAGCATTATAAAACATAAGTGGAAGTAGCAGAGTAGTTCTGGTAAGTCGGAACACACTATAACTCATGAATCAAAAGAAGTGTGACAAAAATAGATCTTTCTATTAAATGAAATATGAAGTATTACCTGTATGACAACAATCCACCAAGCTCTGTCATTTCACTGCTTAAAACAATATCTAGTGCCCTAGGAAGTAGTTCAAGTTTTTTTCCCATCTGATCCTTTGAGGGATACCAGACACTTCAGGTCCATAGGATTTTCTCAATTCCATAAGCATGGAAATAAGGGCATCCATCATCACTTTCCCAAGTCCGGAAGTTGCTGCCATTGTATATATCTGATGAGTACACCAAAGCTTCAAGCTCTTTGGATGATGCAAGGGTTGCTTTCCTGAACAGCCACCACTGTTCTGAAAAAATAACACAGCCTAGACCAACAAAAACAACAAACTCAATTAACCAAAGGAGAACAAGGAAGGCACTAAAAACAGCAGATAAGTGAACCTAGAAGTTTGCAATAATGCTTACCCTACACTCAAGTTGACTTGCACGAAGACCTTCCGGAGATTTAGTTGTCAGGAAGGACTCAAGTAGATCAAACAATGCACTGTGCTTGTAGATAAGGAAGATGAAGATTGTTCCAGGACTGTTCCACAGTTGAAGATAATAGAGTGTAGCCTACATACATGCAGAGTGTTAAGAAGCAGAAATCCAATAACCTAAACTGTAAGCAAAAGAAGTTGAGTCTCTGATACCTCATTCTTCTTTCTTTCTAGGCTATGCTAAGCTGATATTGAACAAATAAGATTACACATTAGGACTGCAAGATGATTTATAGCTTGTAGTAGAAAATCGCAGGTTCAACATATCTCAAAATTGAACCACGAAAAGAATCTTTCTCTCTTTCTTTATAGGGAAATGGGGATCAGATGTATGCTATGATAAGGAAAAACAGAAGTCAATCACTCCATGGCTGCAAAAACCAGTTGCATGCAAGAGACAGAAGCAGCAATAACAAGCCATACCGGGTCACCACACCAAGATACATATTGGATAATCTCAAAGACCAAATTGATTAGCCCAGAAATAGAAAAATCATCATCACTGTTTCTTTATGTACATTACATCAACAGTCAACAACGTAAAGAAATATTGCTCCCAAGCACAGTCCCCAAAAACCCTCTCTCTCCTACTTCCTAGGAGGGAGAAACTCTATCTTTCCGGTAGTCTTGCCGGGAACTATCACCTTTCCTTCACATCAACTGAGTTACCACCTTCTGTGGTACCTCAAAATCCCTTTTCTGTCCTCTTATACCCCTGCTATACCATGGGGGATAATTGAATATACTTCAATCAAGGATTCAAATCTTACGACATTACCAGATGGACTTCCAATCATGTCTTTTGGTATGACTGGGTAGAAAGAAGCAGAAACAAGATGAGTAGGATTACACTTAGTGAGAAGGTGATGGAATGGATTTGCTTCATCCTCAGGGAAGCTTCATCTGACCAGAAAAATTTAGTGAGAAGATGGCGATATAAGTACCAGGCAGCTTAGTTTTTTGGTACTAGGAAATATAATGCTCATGGGAGATACATGAGCATTCTGTCACTAAAGGGAGAAGACAGATCAGTTATCATAGTACCTGAATTAGACATTAATGCTGGGTGGAGGAGTGTGGCATTAAAGATACAAAGCTTTATTAAATGCATACCACAGAAGGAGTTGAAGATCAAGTCCCAAAAATGTTACATAAATGTCTCTTTTGCAAAGGTGGTTGAGGGCAGTAAATGGCAGAGCAGTAAATATGAGGCACCCACATCTAAGGACAAAAAGACTGAATCCGAGGTAATTGTCAAAAGCAGAGAACAAGGTCTGTTGGGTAGGTGCATTATTGGATTCTTTGACAAAAACAATGCAGAAAGGCCTACCTTATCTGATGTTAGACAATGGTCTACAACAGTGTGGAAGAAGGCTTTTGGAGTCAATATATACGAGATGTTGGGTGGACACTATCTCTTCGAGTTCCCCAACAGGTATATGGCGGAACAAATCTTCAGGGAGAATGGATATGGAAGAGAAACAAAATAAAATTAGAGTGGTGGAACCCATATGTAGGCTGTGAACCAACTACATACAAACCCAAATCCACTTGGATTAGGGTTATGGGTCTGCCTATGCATTTATGGACGAACGAGACCTTCAAGGAGATCGGCGAGCTCTGTGGTGGATGGTTGATGACAGGGAAGGAGACAGAACTGAGAAACCATCTCAAATGGGCAAGGATCGAAATACGAAGTGATGGTCGGACCATTCCAAGTGAAGTCTCTATTTCTAGAGATGGAACTAAATTCATAATTCCGATCTGGGCAGAGAGGAAAACCCTATTTGAATTCCCGCCGGAGAGCAATAGAACAACCACCGGAGAAGATCAACTGAAGTTACAGCGGATAATAGATCCCCAACCATCTATATCCGAGAAAGCAGAAGTACAGGTTGTCGATGTTGATGTAACAGAAGGAAATCACTTGGAGGCAGCTGTCCAATTTTTTAAAAAAACTAAAGTAGCACGTGCTCGGCATGTGCAGATCTTTAAAAATAAATACTTGGACAATAGGTCAACAGGGCCGGATCAGGCGACAATTATTTTTAATAACTTCAGCCCACAGTCCAATTCTGACCTTCAAGAGGTGGTGATTGATGAATCTCTGGAAAATTACTCCAGTCGCGATGTAACTGGAAGGAAAACACCAAATCTACAGAATCTCAAGGGGACCCAGCCAAGAGAAGAAGGATTTGAAGAAGGAAAAGAAGCGGAAATCTCCTGTTTACCCATTAACGAAGTATATGCATGCATCATAACGGGGGAAACCTTTTGCAAACGAAAATGAGTCACAACAAAAACATCTGGAGATGTTTAATTCTGGAGAAATTTGGGATGTACAGGAGATTGAACCACTACGTACCCAAGTGCTAACTGATTCAGAACAGAGGGCAACAACATGGGTACAACAAAATCTTCTTAAACTTCACAAGATGTTTGGAGTAGATTTTCAGGGGCTTGAAGAGGAAGCACTTGAGTTGCTTAAGCAGGTTGATGCAAGCAGACAAGCCAGAAGAATGGAGCAAACAATAGAAGTTAAAGGAGCAAAGCATAAGGGAGCACAAGAGTTAAAAAATTTGATAACTTTTGATGTCAAATTCAAAAGCAATGGTGATAGAAGGAAGGGGAAGGGGAAATCACATAATACTCCATGAGGATAAAATTAATCTCATGGAATGTTAGGGGGCTGAATGAACAGGGAAAGAGAAGGGTGGTACAAAACCTGTTGCAGGACTGGAAAGCAAACATTGTCTGCCTCCAGGAAACTAAATTAGAAGGCGATGTACAGGACTTAGTTAAACAAATTTGGGCAGGGAGATGGATTAAATATGCTTGTTTAGAGGCCAGTGGAACTAGAGGAGGAATCATGATGTTATGGGATTCCAGAATGTGGGAAAGGGAAATTATGCAAGTTGGAGCCTATACTCTCTCTTGTAAATTCAAAGCTCAGACAAGCAATTTTGAATGTCATATAACCGGAGTGTATGCTCCGAATAGTATAGTGGAGAGGAGCTTTGTATGGGAAGAACTAGCTGATGTAAGAGGCTTGATGGATGGTCCATGGGCTGTTTGTGGTGACTTTAATGTATGTAGATTTCCTTCTGAAAAAAGGGAGTGCAACAGGTTAAACTCAGCAATGAGAGAGTTCTCAGAATGCATTGAAGACATGGACCTCATTAATCTGCAATTAAGTGGTGGAAGGTATACCTGGTACAAGGGTGATAACCATATCACAGCATCCAGGATAGACAGGATTATGGTCTCCACAGAATGGAATAATCTTTTCACCAACATAAAGCAAACCACTATGCAAAGAGTGACTTCTGATCATGTTCCTATAGCCTTGTTGTGTGGACATTGGGAACAATCTAAATCCTATTTTAAGTTCGAAAATTGGTGGCTGAACCAAGAAGGATTTGTTGAAAGAATCAAGGTCTGGTGGAATGATTTTGAGTTCTATGGGAAGCCAGATTACATCTTAGCATGCAAACTCAAAGCCCTCAAAGGGAAATTGAAAGAATGGAGCAGATATGAACAAGGTAATCTGAAATTGCAAAAGAACAACCTTCTCAATCAGATGGCTGAGTTAGAATCACATCAGAGCAACAGAATTTTAACTGAGGAGGAGAGAGAAAAAAAAGCCACACTTTTCATGGAGTATGAGGGGTGTTTGAAGAATGAGGAAGTGGCCTAGAGACAGAGATCAAGGGCTTTGTGGCTCAAGGAAGGGGATAGGAATACAAAGTTTTTCCACCAAACAGCTAATGCCCACAAGAGATACAACCATATTGATCAACTGGAAGTACAAGGAGAGACTATAATAGAGCCAGACAGAATTAAGGAAGAAATTATTTCTTTCTACAAAAAGATGTATATAGAACCTGAAGGTTAGAGACCCTCTGTAAATATCAGCAACCATCCTACCATTACAGAGGATGAAAATGAAGCATTGCAGGAAGATTTTGAGGAACAAGAAGTACTTGACTGTTTAAAAATGTGTGCTATAGACAAAGCCCCTGGTCCTGATGGATACACAATGGGATTCTTTCTAAAATGTTGGGAGATCATTAAACATGACATTATGGGGGCTCTCCACAATTTTCATTCAACTGGGATGTTTGAAAAAAGCTATAATGCAACCTACATAACACTGATTCCTAAAAAGATAGGAGCAAAGGAACTCAAGGACTTCAGACCCATCAGCTTAATTGGAAGCTTCTATAAGCTAATGTCCAAGGTTTTGACCGAAAGGTTGAAGAGAGTTGTGGATAAGTTGGTAGACAAACAACATATGGCTTTTATCAGAGGCAAACAGATAATGGGTGCAGTGCTTATATCTAATGAAGCAATTGATTCTAGAGTGTCCCAGAAGAAACCTGGTATACTATGCAAACTTGATATTGAGAAAGCATATGACCATGTGAATTGGGATTTCATTCTAAGTATGTTGAGACAAATGGGATTTGATAGCAGATGGATCAGTTGGATCAAGTTTTGTATTTCAACTGTTAAGTTTTTAGTACTCGTCAATGGGTCTCCTGAAGGCTTTTTCAGTGCACACAGAGGAATCAGGCAAGGCAATCCCTTATCACCCTTCCTGTTCATCATAGTTATGGAGGGGCTTAACAATATGTTGAAGATAGCCAAGACAACAGGAAGAATACATGGATTTGAAGTCAGTAAGGTTGCTGGGAATAGTATGGAGATCACACACCTACATCATAATGATACACTAATTTTTTGTGGGGCCGAGGAGGAGCAGTTGCTGATTTTGAGACTCATACTAGTCTACTTTGAAGCCATATCTGGACTACATATAAACTGGAACAAAAGCCATTTGTATCCAATTAATGTGGTTCCGGATATGGAACACCTCTCACAAACCTTGGGAGAAGTGACAGGTACTCTGCCATCAGTATACTTGGGCATGCCTTTGGGGGCAAAGTCTAGAGCCATAGACATTTGGAACCCAATATTGGAGAAATGTGAAAAGAAACTAGCCAGATGGAGATCACAGTACCTCTCCTTGGGAGGTAGATTAACTCTGATAAACTTTGTTCTGGATGCTCTCCCTACATATATGCTATCTATCTTCCATATTCCCCAATCAGTAGTTCAGAGTTTGGACAAAATTAGAAGAAACTTCTTGTGGCAAGGAAATAAGGAAAGAAAAGGCTTTCACTTAGTCAAGTGGAAGAACATCATCAGAAGTAAGATGCAAGGTGGATTAGGTATCAAGAATCTCAAAAACCATAGCAAAGCTCTGAAGGTGAAATGGCTATGGAGGTACCATCAGGAGGACCAAGCACTATGGTATAGGGTGATCAACAAGTATGAGGAGCTAAATAAATAGGTAACCAAAGAGGTAAATACCCCCTATGGGATTAGCCTTTGGAAATCCATCAGAATATTTTGGCCTTTTCTCAGTAATCAGTCTACTGTCAAGGTACAAAATGGAAGAAAAACTAGTTTTTGGTTTGATAAATGGTTGGGTGGTATGAGCCTCAAAGATCATTTTCCTAACATCTTTACATTGGCTCTACACCAACAGAAGACTGTCGCTGAAATGTGGACACAACAAGGTTGGGATCTGATCTCAGAAGAAATCTGAATGACTAGGAAATTCCCAGAATACTTGAATTGTTTAAGGTTCTGGAGAATTTTCAAGGTATACAAACAGGCGAGGATTATTTATGGTGGCAAGGGCACAACAAAGGTAGTTACAAGGCGAGGATAAGTCCTGGTGGCATTCAAGACTTCAAATGGCCTTGGAAGCAAATCTGGAGGACCAAAGTGACACACAAAGTGGCATGCTTTACATGGCTACTAGCCAATAAAGCAGTTTTTACATTGGATAATGTGGCCAATAGAGGAATCTCTCTATGTAACAGATGTTCCTTATGTGGTAAGGTCAATGAGACAGTGAGACATCTCTTCTTACATTGCAACTTTACTGAGCAGATGTGGCAGATTTTCCTTAATCTCAGAGGCATATCTTGGTGTATGCCTAGCAAGATTGATGAGACTCTATTCAGTTGGGAGATGGCTGGAGTTGGGGCCCCAAACAGAGAAAGATGGAGGATGATCCCTACTAGTATTTGGTGGACTATATGGAGGGAGAGAAACGAGAGATGTTTTGAGAATAGGAACAACAACTTACAGGAAGTAAAGCTTAAGTGTATTTTGTTGTTCTGCTTTTGGTGTACAAATGTCTACTCCAATGAAATTGAGTCAATCATAGATGTTTTAGGATCCATTTAGATTTGGTTCAGTTTTTAGATAGATTATACTTCCTTTCTGCTTTTGTAAATATGGTTTTTCAGTACTACCTAAGTACTAAATGAAATACAAATGTTACTAGTTTCAAAATAAAAAACAAAGACACAGAAGAAATACAAAGATCTCATAGTATACATGTTAAATCCATTTTTGTTTTTACAGTGTTTGCTTTTTCATAAACGAGGGATGTTGGTTTTTTATAATGCAGAAAAATCAGCGGCGCAACAGAGAGGGGCAATCACCCTTTACAGAAAATCCCACTCACTGTTTTGCCTAATTTCAGGGGTAACCTTTTCCCATTAGGGGTATATTCAATGATTTGACAGTTAAATCATCGGCATATCTGAGAAGACCCTAGAAATCCCCCAAAATAAGCACTATACCAAAATGAACACTAAAATGAACTTTTTCATTTTCTCCCAACAACATCCAAAATAACAAGAAACTGTAAATATTTCCAAGTCTTGAAATCTAATCACACATATATATGTTAGTTTCCCTTCTTCTAACCATCTAAATAATGAAGAACACGTGGATCTGATCCGCATAATCTTAATAAAATACAAAGTTGAAAAAGAAAACAAATAAAGTTTCGACAATAAAAGTCCTCAATATTTTACTACTTGTCAGTCCAGAGGTAACTCCAAGAAAGAGACAACAGAGATGATGAAAATTTGTTCAAACTCCGCAGCAGAAACCCTAGATTTTGTTTACAGTGGAAGAGAGGGATGAAATTAAAATGGAGGTTTGATTTGCTTTGGTTTTCTCTCAGCTTAGTACGGAAAAAGAAAGAAAGGAAGAGAAGTGAGTGTGTGTGGTGGTCGTGAAACCAGAGGAGAAAAGGGCGAAATACGAAACTCACTCTTAGCTGTGTAATCTTATGTTGTAGACAACAAAGTGCAACACGAACTTAAGCCTAATGAGAAGCACAAAATTAGAGTCAAATGTAAAAGAAAAATACTATGCAAATGGGAGATTTATGGAAGCACTGACAGGAATTATGGTGACTTTATTGTGAAGACGTACCACCCATTTCATCGCTGCCCTACTAAAACAAGAACAAGTTACGCACTTCTGTGTACATTGCACATAAATTTCAAGATAGGATTGTATCTCAGCCTAACATAAAACTTTGGGATATTCAAGAATTGGTAAGGGATCAATTGGGTTTGAATGTAGGGAGAACTGTTTGTTATAGAGCCAACTGCAGGGTAATGAGTCAGTTCATGGGTGATTGGAATCTGGAATTCTTTAGATTATGTGACTATGTTGACATTATTAAGAAGACAAATCCTGGAAGTTCTTGTTGGGTTAGGACACACACAGTTACCATCTATGTTCCATGGTAATGAATGATATGACTGCTCACTCTATTATCAAACTCCAACTATAATAAAATGTCTTAAATGTTGTTAGAAAAATGTCAAAGATGGTAACATGAAATTATACAAAAATGGCACCTCTTCCACTAAAAAATACTAGCAAGTAATCTGGATGTATTTGACCAACTGACCTGATTTAAGACAAGCAGACAGTTCAAGAAAAATTGCAGCACAAAGACACCGCTAAAACAGTACAGATCTACCAGGTAGCGAAAATATCACCAACTTATTTTTTCACAAGCACTTTCTTGGAGTCCACTCTCAGGTGTAAACGATGACGTTTGAAGCAAAAATATAACATTTAGTAAGAGTCTCAGAGAGTATCAACAACAAGAACTAAAGAACCTCACCTTTTATGATTTGGTGTGATATTTCTTTTTATTATCACTAGCAGGAACAATCTTCTACAAAACTGTCTTCCCAGATGACACAAAAAGAAGCCGAATTAGGTTTGTTGCATCTTCATCTCTTAATTCAGCCTATAGCTCTTCTTCCAAGAGCATAGACAGGATACGTTTCAATCCTGCAAAGACATAATTTTTAAGTGAATATTTTCTTCAAACACGGAACAAACTCAGGGTTCCATGATAAGAAGGAGACCCTTCTTAAGTTTTCCTATGATAAAATAGGAATATAAGGCAAGTTGTAGAAAATAATAGTCTAACCAAACTACAGATAATTGTATTATAGCGTTAATACAAAAAACCACAGGGAAATACGGGACAAATTCAAAAATTATACAGAAAATTATAACTTCTTTCAAACAAAGTTGAGCCACCAAAAGACTAGACTTACTGAAAGTTGTAGGGAGATACTACTCTAACCAAGACTACATACTATTTTAATTTTGCAAGGAAATGTCCACTCTATTGAGCAGACAACTCATTTGCAAGAGCATATCCTCATGTTCATAGAAATAATTGAAGACTATGACAGACTTAAACTAGGATATCGAATTTAGGCTGAAAAGGGTGTGTACTTGTATTGGTGGGAAAAAATATGACATCCCTGCATCATGTGTTCCTCATTTTTTAAGGTACGTTATTTCTCTGTGGTTGTATCATCTAGAACATTTACATATAAGCACAACTAACATTATAAAATATAAGTGGAAGTAGCAGAGTAGTTCTGGAAAGTTGGAACACACTGACTCATGATGAAATAGATCTTTCTATTAAATGATGAAATAAGAAGTATTACATGTATGACAGCCATCCACCAAGCTCTGTCATTTCACTGCCCAAAACAATATCTAGTGCCCTAATAAGTAGTTCAAGTTTTTTCCCATCTGATCCATTGAGGGATACCAGACACTTCAGGTGCACAAGATTTTCTCAATTCCATATGAACGGAAATAAGGGCATCCATCATAACTTTCCCAAGACTGGAAGTTGCTGCCGTTGCATATATCTGATGAGTACACCAAAGCTTCTAGATCCTTGGATGATACAAGGGTTGCTTTCCTGAACAGCCACCACTATTCTGAAAAATAACACAACCTAGACCAAGAAAACCATCAAACTCAATTAACCAAAAGAGAACACAGAAGGCACTAACAGGAGATAAGTGAACCTAGAAGTTTGGAATAATGCTTACCCTACATGCAAGTTGACTTGCATGAAGTCCTTCCGAAGATTTAGTAGTCAGGAAGGACTCAAGTAGATCAAACAATGCACTGCGCTTGGAGATAAGGAAGATGAAGATTGTTCCAGGACTGTTCCAGAGTTTAAGATAGAGTGTAGCCTGCAAACATGCAGATGCATGTTAAGAAGCAGAAATCCAATAACCTAAACAGTAAGCCAAAGAAGTTGAGTCTTGGCAAAACTACAGAAAAAATAGAATTTGTCAAACTACAGTATACCCACCTTGTCATCAATATTTCTGAAGTTCTAGAAAGTCTCTGCAATATCTTATTTATAGATAACCGAGAAATCCGTCTGTGACCCGCCCTTTGGACCAATCATAGCCTTCTAAACTCGGTGGATAATGCGCCCGCCCCTCTACCCTTCTCCACTTAAATACCGAACTTCGCTTTGCATGGTGTGAGGATTGAACCTGTGACCTAAGCCACAAAGCCTCCACCTTTTTCCACTCGAGCTAAGCCTTGGGGCAGTTTCTGCAAGATCATTATGCAAGCTTTCGATGGAAATTTTCCTTGACAATTGAAGATCATCCAACCTTTTCAAGTTTACAAGCAGTGAATATTCAGCATCACCATCCTACAACAACAAAAATTGCACATTTCATAAAAAAATGCATCAATAAAACACACAGTCCCCCTGCAATTTGTAAAGGGCACATACAGCAACTTCTTTTATTGCAGATTTAAGTTTGAGGAGCTGAGCTAGGAGAGGCTGGAGCAGACAAAGGTTTTAATGACATTAACAGGCTAAACAAAAGAAACAAGTATGCTGGAAGATTAAGGGTGGAGAGATACACATTACTTCACAATAAAAGTGATGCAAAAGCTCTGAAAATCACTGAACATTTATTCGAATTATTTAACATATTCTGTCATAAAATAAAAAATATATTGTATATGCACTCTATTTGAGTTGATAAAAACAAAAGGAGATTCAATGCAGGCTATCATACAATGAATCAGTTTGAGTCTTGCACTAACTCCTCATATTAAATGTTCTAAATTGAATTCTCATGGGGACGGCCTAGTGATTGTAGCAGGGAACTTTGAGGCGCTTTGGACAAGAGCTAATTAATCAAAATGAGGTCCAACTACTACTGCTGCTGCGGATGTTAATGCTTTCTTTGTTTTCTACAGTGAAAGAAAGGAAAAGGACTAGAAGAGGGCTGATAGTTTTGGTAATGGAGAAATAATGCAAGAGGCTCAGATTATGTCATGGGGATTTCAGTTCTTTGATACCAGCATAGCTGCAAATTCCCAGAAATTCAGAATGCCCCGCCAAGACACCAGCTACAGAACTCTAATGCCCGACTCGAAGAGCTCAGCAAAACTATCATCATCGCCTCATTGTTTCCTCTTGCTGACTTTATGAGCGTGTAACTCTGTTTGAATTGCTTTAGAACACACCCAGTGTGAACCAAACTAGCACAACCGAAACATGTGCACAATGCATTATACACACAAGAATTATGCATATGCATAAACAGTCGTCTAGTTTAAATATAAAGCAAAAATAAGTCACCAGAATGTCTGAGATGGTCATCCACACGGAGAAGTTCAACGCAAAGAGAAATCACCAGAACGTCCGAGCTGGTCATCCATACAGAATCATCTCTCACGGTATTAATTTTTTTTAATTATTTTATTGCATATTTCGAAGGGCTGTTGGTCTTTTTAGTTATCAATGGACAAATTATGGGCAAAGTAGAGTGGGGCAACCTCCCTTTACAGAAAATCCTAATCTCTCTGATGCCTCATTCTTGTTTCTTTCTAGGTTATGCTCAGCTGATACTGAACAAAAAAGATTACACATTAGGACTGCAAGATGATTTATAGCTTGTAGTTGAAAATCACAGGTTCAACATATCTCAAAATTGAACCACGGAAAGAATATTTCTCTCCCTTTCTTTTCAAGGAAATAGGGATCAGATGTATTATATGATAAGGAAAACAGAAGTCAATCACGCCATGGCTGCAAACACCGGTTGCATGCAAGATACAGAAGCAGCAATAACAAGCCATACCGGGTCGCCACACCAAGATACGTATTGGATAATCTTAATGCCCAAATTGATTAGCCGAGAAATAGAAAAATCATCATCACTGTGTCTTTATGTACATTTCATCAACAGTCAACAACGTAAAACAAACACACAGAAGAAATACAAAGATCTTAGAGTATACATGTTAAAACCGTTTTGGTTTTTACATTGTTTGCTTTTCCATAAACAAGGGTTATTGGTTGTTTTTATAATGGAGGAAAATCAGTGGCGCAACAGAGAGGGGAAACCACCCTTTACAGAAAATTCCACTCCTTGTTTTGTCTCATTTCAGGGGGTAACCTTTTCCCATTTGGGGTAAATTACTTGTTTGACAGCTAAATCATCGGCATATATGAGAAGTCGCCTAGAAATCCCCCAAAATAAGCAGGAATTCGACTAAATTGAACACTAAAATGAACTTTTTCATGTTCTCCCAACATCCATAACTGACAAGAAACTGTAAATATTTCATAGTCTTGAAATCGAATAACACATATATATATGTTAGTTTCCCTTCTTCTAACCATCTAAATAATGAAGAACATGTGGATCTGATCCGCATAAACTTGGAATAATACAAAGTTGAAAAAGAAAACCCATAAAGTTGCGACAAAAAAAGTTCCTCAATCTTCTACTGCTTGTCGGTCCAGAGGTAACTCCAAGAAACAGACAACAGAGATGAGGAACGTTTGTTCAAACTCCACAACAGAAACCCTAGATTTTCTTCAAAGCGGAAAAGAGGGATGAAATTAAAATGGAGGTTTTATTTGCTTTGGTTTTCTCTTAGCTTCGTACGGACAAAGAAAGAAAGGAAGAGAAGTGAGAGTGTGTGGTGGTCGTGAAACCAGAGGATAAAAGGGCGTAATAGTAAAACTCACTCTTAGCTTTTGTCTTGTTTTTAAACTTCTTCTCCTTGGAGGTGGAGAGATACACGTTACTTCACATTAAAAGTGATGCAAAAGCTCTGAAAGTCGCTGAACATTATTTGAATTATTTGACATATTCTGTAATAAAATAAAAAAATTTCTTCATATGCTCTGTATCTAAGTTGATCAAAATAAAATGAGTTTGAATGGTCTGTCATAAAATAAAAAATTTACTTCATATGCTCTCTATGTGAGTTGATCAAAATAAAAGGAGATTCAATGAAGGCTATCATACAATGAATCAGTTTGAGTCTTGCACTACCTCCTCATATTAAATGTTCTAAATTGAGGTCTCATGGGGATGGCCTAGTGATTGTGACATGGAACTTTGAGGTGCTTTGGACGAGAACTCATTAATCACAATGAGGTCCAACTACTATTGCTGCTGATGTTAATGCTCTCTTTGTTTTCTAAAGTGAAGGATTGAAAAAGGAATAGAAGAAGGCTGTTAGTTTAGGCACTGGAGAAACGATGCAAGAGGCTCAGATTATTTCGTGGGGTTTCATTTCTTTGTGCCAAGCCATAGCTGCAAATTTACAGAAATACAGATTGCCCCGCCAAGACACACCAGCTACAGAACTCTAATGCTAAATTCAAAGAGCTCAGCAAAACTATCATCAAAGCCTCATTGTTTCCTCTTGTATATGCACAATTCAAAGAGCAGGTAACTCTGTTTGAATTGCATTGAAATACACCCAATGAGGACCAAACTAGCACAACCGAAACATGTGCACAATGCATTATAGACACAAGAATTATGAGTATGCATAAACAGTCGTCTAGTTTCAATTTAAAGCAAAAATAAGTCAGCAGAATGTCTGAGAGGGTCATCCACACGGAGAAGTTCAACCCAAAGAGAAATCGCCAGAACGTCCGAGCTGGTCATCCACACAGAGAATCATCTCTCACAGTATTATTATTATTTTATTATTTTCTTGTATATTTCAAAGGGATGTTGGTCTTTTTAGTTATCAATGGAGAAATCATGGGCAGAGTAGGGAGGGGAAACTACCCTTTACAGAAAATACCAATCTCTTTGATGCCTCATTCTTCTTTCTTTCCAGGGCTATGCTCAGCTGATACTGAACAAATAAGATTACACATTTGGACTGCAAGATGATTTATAGCTTGTATTAGAGAATCGCAGGTTCAACATATCTCAAAATTGAACCACGGAAAGATTGAGAGTGTTGTGCAATCTAGAAAAGCTGTGCAATCTTATGTTGTACAGAACAAAGTGCAACTCAAACTTAAGCCTAATGAGAAGCACAGAATTAGAGTCAAAAGTAAAAGCAAAGTACTATGCAAATGGGAGATATATGCAAGCACTAACAATTCAAAGAGCGTGTAACTCTGTTTTAATTGCATTGAAACACACCCAATGAGGACCAAACTAGCACAACCGAAACATGTGCACTATGCATTATAGACACAAGAATTATGCATATGCATAAACAGTCGTCTAGTTTCAATTTAAAGCAAAAATAAGTCACCAGAATGTCTGAGATGGTCATCCACACGGAGAAGTTCAACGCAAAAAGAAATCACCAGAACGTCCGAGCTGGTCATCCACACAGAGAATAATCTCTCACAATATTATTATTATATTAGTACTTTCTTGTATATTTCGAAGGGTTGTTGGTCTTTTTAGTTATCAATGGAGAAATAATTGAGCAGAGTAGAGAGGCGCAACCACCCTTTACAGAAAATCCAAAATTTTCCGATGCCTCATTCTTCTTTCTTTCTAGGTTATGCTCAGCTAATACTAAACAAATAAGATTACACATTAGAACTGCAGGACAATTTATAGCTTGTAGTAGAAAATCGCAGGTTCAACATATTTCAAAATTGAACCACGGAAAGATTATTTCTCTCTCTTTCTTTTAAAGGAAATGGGGACCAGATGTATGCTATGATAAGGAAAAACATAAGTCAATCACGCATGGCTGCAAACACCGGTTGCATGCAAGAGACAGAAGCAGCAATAACAAGCCATACCGGGTCGCCACACCAAGTTACGTATTGGATAATCTCAATGCCCAAATAGATTAGCCCAGAAATAGAAAAATCATCATCACTGTTTCTTTATGTACATTCATCAACAGTCAACAACTTAAAACAAACACACAGAAGAAACACGAAGATCTCAGAGTATACATGTAAAATCCATTTTGGTTTTTACAGTGTTTGCTTTTTCATAAACAAGCGCTGTTGGTTTTTCATAATGGAGGAAAATCAGTGGCGCAACAGAGAGGGGAAACCACCCTTTACAGAAAATCCCACTCACTGTTTTGCCTCATTTCAGGGGTAACCTTTTCCCATTTGAGGTAAATTCCTTGGCTTGACATCTAAATCATCGGCATATCTGAGAAGACCATAGAAATCACCCAAAATAAGCAGGAACTCGACTAAACTGAACACCAAAATGAAATTTTTCATGTTCTCCCTACATCCAAAACTGACAAGAAACTGTAAATATTTCCAAGTCTTGAAATCTAATAACACATATATATATGTCAGTTTCCCTTCTTCTAACCATCTAAATAATGAAGAACATGTGGATATGATTCGCATAAACTTGGAATAATACAAAGTTGAAAAAGAAAACCCATAAAAATTCGACAAAAAAAATCCTCAATCTTCTACTGCTTGTCGGTCCAGAGGTAACTTCAAGAAACAGACAACACAGATGTAGAAAGTTTGTTCAAACTCAACAGGAGAAAACCTAGATTTTGTTTACAGTGGAAAAGAGGAATGAAACTAAAATGGAGGTTTGATTTGTTTTGGTTTTCTCTCAGCTTCGTACGGACAAAGAAAGAAAGGAAGAGAAGTGAGTGTGTGCGATGGTCGTGAAACCAGAGGAGAAAAGGGCGAAATAGGAAAACTTACTCTTAGTTGTGCAATCTTATGCTGTAGACAACAAAGGGCAACTCGAACGTAAACCTAATGAGAAGTACAGGATAGACTCAAATGTAAAAGAAAAATACTATGCAAATGGGAGATATATGCAAGCACTGACAGGAATTCTGGTCACTTTATTGTGAAAAAGTACCACCCATTTCATCGTTGCCCTACTTTTTTTTTTTTTTTTTTTTTTTTTTTTACCGTGGTTTCCGGGCGTCGCTTTGCGAACCCGACTAGCTGTACCCACCGGGTCCCGCTGTTTCAAGGCGGGTCCACCACGGTTAGTTCCACGGGGCCCTGGAGACGCGGCCGGTTTGTAATGCCTCCAGTGGCCCTGCTGGGGCTCGAACCGGCGACCTGAAGGACTTTGTCCCAGGCCTTTACCAGCTGAGCTACCCCTCAGGGTTTCGTTGCCCTACTAAAAACAAAAACAACTAAAATGATCTTTTTCATGTTCTCCCTACATCCAAAACTGACAAGAAACTGTAAATATTTCCAAGTCTTGAAATCTAATAACACACACACATATATATAGATATATATATATATATATATATATATATATATATGTTAGTTTCCCTTCTTCTAACCATCTAAATAATGAAGAACACGTGGATCTGATCCGTATAAACTTGGAATAATACAAAGTTGATAAAGAAAACCCATAAAGTTTCAACAAAAAAAGTCCTCAATCTTTTACTGCTCGTTCCAGAGGTAACTCCAAGAAACAGACAACAGAGACGAGGAAAATTTGTTCAAACTCCACAGCAGAAACCCTAGATTACAACAACTTATGGTAATTATAAGGCATGTATTGATCTTGAAATCGCTTAATAAGAATAGGGGAAGAAGAAAAATAGGATATTAGGTTTAGGGGAGAAGAGATGATTCAATCTTTTTTATTTCTAATGGATCTTGTAATTAGGTTTGGGTCAAGGGATATCAATATGGGTCGGGTGGGGTGTCAATATGCTCGAGAATTGAGGGATAACAACAAATTGGAGGCTTATGCTCAAGAATTGAGCTTTAAGAATAAGATTGGCAGACTAGAGGCAAAGAGGGGCAAACAATAGGGAATAACAATTATGCATTATGTAGTGGTTTTCGTTTGTTATGTAATGTAATGGCATAATGAAATTTCTTATGTTGTCGTTTCTTGTTGTGAGTCAGCCTTGAAAGTGGTTGTATTGGTTCACTTTAAAAGATTTGGCTGTTTTGTGACTGGTCATGTATGTCAATGGCAATATAGTCTTGTGATTGTAAAACATTGCTTGGATGTTTTCTGGGTTAAAACATAGATAGTCTATCTATAAAATGTTATTGATTTACATTACTTGTGTCTTGTGGGGGTGCAAAATGTAGTCTTATGAGTTGTGGATTAATAATTTTGGGAACGTACTTAGCAAACTGCAACATCTTTACGCTTACAAATAAGATAAAACTACATTTTTTTCTTTAGCCAACACCAGAATTTTCATTACTAGGCAAAACAACAATTCTGTTGATTTGGGCATTACAATCAATTATCAACCTAGAAATTTCAAAACACTTCTTCAAATCTGCAGATTTCTTTCATTTGAAAACAACATCAAGTCACAAAACTAACCTAACCAATTAACTATAATAATCTACCACAAACAAACAAAAACACCACACTACATCATCTTGGCAGTTACAAACCCAACAATAATTGCACAAGAAATGACAAGCAAGCTTATCAGTTGATGCACTTTCAACTCCCAGCTTCAGAACTTTATCATCCACAGATGTCCACTTTCTTCAAATTTGCACTTCTATTACCACCTTCCTTTTCTTAAATTGGTAACGTTGTATACCTCAGCATTAAGGATATGCTGGAGACCTTCAAAAATAACCAAATAAAAAAGTAGGAGGAATCTCCTAGTTCTAATTCATCTATGTCTATCTTTTTACACCAATAATAAAAAGATACAATCCAATTCCATTTAACTATATGGATGGAATTGGACAAAAGTAAGCTGCGATCTCACTAGACAAAAGAACTGATATTTACTTTTTAAAAGAAAAAGAGAGACCCAAAAGCTATAGTCAAAATATAAAACCAAGAGAAAAGACAGTCGAACAATTACATACATAAAATCAGTCGGAGCAAAGTAAAGGTGAACAGATGGCCAGAACACACACACTGGCAAATGCAAAGGTCAGCTCATAATATGGAACTTCGAAATCAAACTTACCAGTCATCCACTTCAAGAAATCCCATAAGCAAGCCCAGGGGCTGACTATTTTCTAGCTTCGAGGAACGTTCAGCAACTGCCTCTGTTTCCATGTCAAATGCAGCATACAGATCCACTGTCACATCTCCTTGATTCTCTTCATCCATGAGATCCTTCCCAGTAGCAGCTAGAATTCTACCTATTTTTTTAGCCTACATGAATCCAAGAGGAAAGCTAAAATAACCCATTAACCAAACAAGCACACAAAATTTCAAGCTAAAATACCCGCATTGAACAGATGTATTCACACTAGAAAATGTTGGAACCTCATCAAGTCTATTAGCTGAAAATGCATTGTAATGGTCAAAAGCATCCTCCTTTGGAAGTAAATGTGCATAACTGAAACAAAAACCAGGTCGCCAGTAGCATTAAGTTGAATTAAACCCAACAGTCTAGGTTACCTACCAAGAGCCAACTAGAAAACCCAATTAGGCTTTGGGCCTTTCACAACTCAAATCAATCAGTAGATGCTTTTGCTCAGAATAAGCAACTTCTTATAACAAATAAACAAGAGTATGTAAAGATCCTACTAATTATCCCAAAACGAGAAGACACATAAATAGCATATTATTTCCCTGTATTCACTTTATCAAGTATACAAGTCTCTGCCTTTTGTTGCCTACCTAGTGCCCTTTGACACCAATCAGTATTATTATTATTATTATTAAATGATCTTTTAGATGATTACATTCATATCATCCTTTTACAAGCAGTATGTTGTACACAAAAGGAGCCACGAAAAAATCTACATGAAATGCTCTTAACTCCTTAAAAATACTTTTATTTGGTCCAACGAATAACAGTGCCTTTGATTTTCTATTTTGTTTTACCATCATAATTCACATTAGTCACCAGCATCATAAGGCATCGGTATCCTATACTCTTAGTAATGTCAATGTGCAAGAGATAATAATCAAAATCACCAAGTCAAACTCTTACTTAGTTTTTGATAAAATACACAACTTTTTATACATTCTTTTTGACAAGGTAAATTTCTCGATTTGTGCACGTCATCCAAATTATATTTATACATAAAGGTGTCTGATAAAAAATTTATCAGTCTAATTAAACATCTACGGTTTGTGAAATAGATAATAAATAACAAAACCCATTTCTGCAAGAGCAAAATAAAGAGGAAAAAAACACTCAAGCACGAAGAAAGACATAATACTTGCTAGAAAGAAAGGTGGATGTTTATGCACAACAGCTATTCAGAGCTTATTTGGGTATGCCATTGGGAGCAAAATCCAAGACCTTAGAAATTTGGAATGGTGTGATAGAGAAGTGTGAGAAGAAGCTGGCCAGATGGAAAACTCAGTACTTGTCAAGAGGGGGCAGACTGACCCTCATTAACTCAGTCCTGGATGCTCTCCCAACTTACATGTTGTCTCTATTCCCCATCCCACCAGGGATAACTAAAAGACTAGACAGCATAAGAAGGAAGTTTTTGTGGCAAGGAAACAAAGTGAATAGAGGCTTTCATCTAGTTAAATGGAATGCAGTGACAACTGGAAAGAAGAATGGTGGTCTGGGAATAAAGAATATGGAGCTACATGGCAAAGCACTCTTAATGAAGTGGTTGTGCAAATACTCAAATGAAAACCAAACACTTTGGAGAAGAGTGATAGGTGCCAAATATGAGAATGAAGATAGTTGGATGACTAAGATTGTGACCACACCTTATGGGATCAGTTTATGGAGGTCCATAAGAGCATTATGGGAGGAAGTTAAACCCAAATTCAAGATGAAAGTGGGGAATGGGAACAAGATCAAATTCTGGAAGGATGAATGGCATGAGAAAGGTAACCTGGAAACTCTTTTCCCTGATATTTACAATCTGGCAATGTTCCAACAAAGAACTATTGCAGAACTATGGACACCACAAGGGTGGAATTTCATCTTCAGGAGAGAACCAAATGACTGGGAAGTGATGAGGTTGGCAGAATTCCTCAACTTGGTTGGAAACTTTACTGGACTTCAAGCATATGAGGATATGTTTTGGTGGAAAGGCAACAATAAAGGAGAGTTCAAAGTGCATTCAGCTTACAGGCTGATGGATCAATCAAGCCAGCAGAGTCCCATCTGGCCCTGGAAATAAATATGGAAGTGTAGAATCCCACACAAAGTCTCATGCTTTATTTGGCTGCTAGCTAAGGAAGCTGCCCTGACTCAGGATAATGTAATGAAAAGGGGGATAACCTTATGCTCTAGGTGTTTCCTATGTGGGGAAACCTTAGAAACTGTAAACCATCTATTTCTACACTGCAAATACACTCGACAGCTTTGGAGGATTTTCTTGAGTCTTGAAGGCATATCCTGGACTATGCCTAGGAGAGTTACTGAGGCATTGTACAGCTGGGAGGAGGCAGGTGCCCTTGCAAAAGACAGAACTAGATGGAGAATTATCCCTGCTTCAATATGGTGGGCAATCTGGAAAGAAAGGAATTCCAGATGTTTTGAAGGCATAGAAAATAGCGTGCAGGATGTTAAACTAAACTGTATTTTGTTGTTATGTTTTTGGTGTAATCAATTATACTCAAATGACATTGCCTCTATAGTTGATGTTTTAGACTCAATATAGAAATAGAGTAGGAGTGTCTAGAGTGCATCTGTATATAAGGTTTGAGTACAACCCATGTACTCCTGTGATATAATACATCGTTATCATTTTCAAAAAAAAAATCTTTAATGAAATTGTAAAGGGGAGGAGGAAAAGGTGGGTTAAGTATACAGATATAGTCACATGCTATCAACATGAATGAAGTAGACAGATATACTCACAAGCAACCAACATGAATGAAGTCTCTTTTCACCAGCAAGGCATTTCACTTGGAACAGGATCATTTACTTCCAGGTGTTGGTAGTATTGAAACTTAAACCCAGAGGCATGGGACTGCAAATAATGGAGAGAAGATGGAAAACAAATGCACTTTCAAGACTGGGAGAGCAAGAAAACAAAACAACAAGACAGCCACAATTATACATATGGGTAACAAGTTCAAAAATATACTATTAACAGGCCAAAGACAGAACTGAACACGGAACTTTCAAAAGTTGGAAGTCCAAAAATATACAAAATCCTCAGACGATTCTTCTCTCTCTTCCTCATTCAAACATTGTTCTTCGTTAACCCTAACCCTAGTTTCATTTTTGTACACGATTAACTCAATAATTAAGTCTAAACTACTAACTTATACAGTTGAATACTGTTGAAATAAAAAACCAAACTCACCGTTCACTGTTTCCGACACCACTGGTTCCTCCTCCGTGAGAGTTTTCAGACGATTCTTCTCTCTCTTCATCATTCACACTGCTGTGTTCTTGATCACTATACCCTAGTTGAGTTTAGATATGTATAATTTTCTTGATCGAACGATTCTTCTCGAGACCCCATTCTTCTCTCTCTTCGTTAACCCTAGTTTGAGTTCTTGATCGCTATACCCTGCTGTGGGATATCCCTATTTAGGAATCCGTTACTCTCTCCATTAACTCGATGATGAAGAAGAGACTATTTATAGAGGAGGGTGAGGGCTGAAAAAAGGGGGGAAACGAGAAGGATTTTGAGTGAATTTTACCGAATTCGAAATTCAAATTTCTTCAAGGATAAGGCTGCCATCCAAGAACTCGTACGATCCTCAACGTATTTGAGAGGCTGGCCGCTTGATTGTGAGCAAAGGACGAAAGAGCAAGATTGCAACAGCTGTCCCAATTCTCCAATGTTCTCGGTAGAGAGCACACGCGAACGGGTTGCTGGAGCTCGGGTCGCGATTCTGGGTTGCTGCTCGCGACTGGGCTGGGTTCGCGATTCTGGTTGCAGCGATTCTTGCTGGGTTTGCGTCTGGCGAAGAAGAAAAACGATGCGGGGTGGGGTCGCTGGGTACTGTTGTTGTTTGCTTGTTTGTACGCTGTTGGAATTGGGAATGGGAAATGGGCTGGGTCGGTAGTATTATGAAGTGGGCTACTGGAATTGAGGAAAATTGATAGAATGGATTGCTGGATTGCGATTTGGGCTGATGGGTCGGCTGAATTGGCCCAATTTGGGTCTTAAAGAATTGAATTAGAGGCTATTATAAGAAGTTGCTATATTTGCAATTACAAAATAGCTATTTGGATCACAAAATGTAACCAATTCAAGTTGAAATATTAGCCAAATTGAATTCGAAATCTAGCCTAATTGAGATAATTCAATGAATTAGGCTATGACTTTGAATAAGATGAATTAATATTAATTAATGAGCTTCTTAATTGTAATGAAATAAAATAATTAATTTAATTATAAAATAATTAATTTAATTACAAACTAATTGATTCAAAATTGTAATTATGATTTAAACTAAACTAAATTAATAAAATACTTAGTAAAAGAATAAAATCTTTTTGATATGATTTTTAAATATTTATAAAATATGCTAGTTATATATGAAATTATATGAAATCTATTTATTATATAATATAAAATATTTTAAATATTATGAAAAGTGACTAAAATGCTGAAAAATAAATTTGAAAAATATTTAAACTTTGTGAAGTTAATTATTTCAAATCGTTTGAAACTATAGAAGCTCGAAAGTTAATTCCTATCATGGAGGGTCAAAATTGGATGTCAACATTTAATATCAACACAAATTGTATAATTATGTAGACATAATTATTATTAATATACCAAGTGATTTTTGTTGCAGGTTCACAACAATTCTGAGGTTCGAATCACTTTTGAGGTTCAGAACACTTCAAAGTTTCCAAACATTTATGAGGTTCAAAACACTTCTGAGGTTTGAATTTGTCAACAACTGTTTTTTTATAATATATAAATATTTGTTTATATTACATCTATTATACATTTAGAAGGAGGATTGTCAAGATGTTCCAATTGAAGTTAATAAAGAGGGATTCCAATTCATGAATGATCAAGCAGACTTCAACAATTCATCCATTTGTATGTAGTTGTCAATTTTTATCTTCATAAATTTGACTTTATAATTGTATATAATCTGAGCATTTGAATTCTTTTTATTTTATTATTTTATAATAACAGGATTTGTTGAATGTTATATACGACCAAACTGAAAAGATGGAAAAAGAAGAATTTAGGGATACAAACAAACCAGGCTCATCCAATGTCAACCAATTAGTTGTTGAAGAAGTTTACATGTGTCCAACACCTCTTCAAATGGTGTTATATCCTTTGTTAGCTGTGGACGAGCACACACCATTACCAATTCCTAGGGAAAGGCGTCCAAGCCCATTCAACACATCGCCTTATGTGACATCATTCGGATCAAAGTCTGGTATAACAAAATTTATTGTTTACACATTATTACAAACATACCAATAAATGTTAGTCATATAATCATTATTTCTAACTTTATACATTTCAGGTAGTTCATCAAGGGTTCCTTTCACGTTTGATTTGAAACATCCCTTTGTTTCAATGTCGGATATGGATCTTACATCTCTTTTTATGCATTTCTGAAAATGATTAAATGAAGGCCTACTTGTTAAGCATAACACAAAGTAAATCGTTTTGTACTTACTAATTATACAGATTTAATTATATATATGTATATTTGTATAAAGCTTTACTTTGATTTTGATTTTGTTATGAAGGACAAAGGAGACCGATACAAAAAGAAAAAGGTTGTCTTACAAATGTGGTTTCATTTTGGAATTGCCACTGTCCAAAACAAGAACTGGTTCTATAAGCTTGCATACAAAGATCAATTGCTTGATGACTCTGTAAGTGTGTTATTATTAATTTCATTATACAATTGATATATTTTGTATAAATGACAATTTTATACAAATTATAACTACTTATTTTTACAGCACATAGATGTCATTTTGTATTACATACGCAAAAGAGCCAAGTACACCCCAACAACAACACATTCAGTTTTATCACCGTCGATTGCAATTTCAATAATTTGATTCACAACATCTGGGATGCTTATTATAACTTTGAAAGTATTATCAATAAGGATAGTACGGAGGAGTCGATTCTTGAGTACATTAATGGATACAGAATGCATGTTGTTGCACCTTGGCACACAATCGATAACATTCTCATTTCTATTAACGTCTTTCATTGGATTTTGATTGTTGTGTCCTTTAATGATAGATGTATACAGATCTATGATTCTCTAAGTGGTGGTGCACTACACGATTCATACGTTGAAAATGAGATCAAGAAATCTAGTGAAAGACGTTAATGAGATCAAGAAATCCAAATAAGTTGCGCATATTTCTTCACACCCCAAATGCAAGTCCCACTCTGAGTTTGACTCATTTGAAATGATTTATGTCAAAGATATACCACAACAAACTGAAAGAAGCCTGTAAATTTTATATAAGTTATTTCTATTTCTATTGTTATTGCTTAATTTTATACTGATCATAAAATTTTATGTGTTTTATTTTCAACGATTGTGGAGTATATGTTGCTGCTTATGCAGAGCATATCAGTAATTGAAATGGGGTTCCAAATTTCTTTGATTCAGAGTTTATACGTATTCGATACGCTGCATTGTTGTGGAATTATGGAATGCAAAAGATCCAAGCCGATGCCACTAGTGACAACGAGGCATCAGAAAGGCCTATTAGGATTCATAGAGATTGTGATAGTAGTGAAATGATCACAATTAATTAGAACAATAGTACTAAATTCTGTTTTGTTTTGTATATGCAAATGACATGCATAATAACCTTGAATGTTTTGAACTTCCTCGTTTTTTGGTTGTAATATACTCACTTGATCATTTAAGTTTTTTACTTCTTTGTTTATGTTAATTTTATTATATATGCAGGTTCACACTTCAATAATTATACAAGCCAACATAATTAAGTACTTATTTTTTCACATGTACTTTACACAAATAGAATAGTTTTTAAAAAATTATTCTATACAATTTAAAATTATGATCCTAAATAATACATGTATGTTAACACCCACATTACACTTCATACATTAACTGTATAAATCTAGCCAGCTTATACAATCGTTCATAAAGTATAAATATAGAGTGTACATATACATTTTCTGTTCAAAAAGAGGAAAGAATTTTAATCGAACAAATATACATAGAATTATTTGTACGAGCATCTACAAAGAGAATAATATGTTCAATATAACTTATACATATACAATTTCTGTATATGATGGACAATATATACGACAACGATAATTCATACTTTATACAAGAGCATGAATACAAAAAGAAGAACAAAAATGATCATTGTTAATAGGACATAACAAATTTATTCCATCATTACCATTCCAACTCATATAGTTTTAAACACAAAACCAGTTGTGAATAACATTCAAGTATCTATAAAATTCAAAATTACACTCCAATATAATAGAAAGAGCTCATTAAACTTCTTGAGGCCTATTTCTACACGAACGCCTATTGTGACCTGCAACTCCACATGTGCTACTTGTATGCTTCCCTTTGAGACCAAGCAATTCACGTGTTTGTTTTTGCACGAGGTTTCTTTTTTGGCCTTCCTGGAGGTCTTTTGAATTTTGGAGGCCGAACTCCATCATACATTATGTATTCAGGATGATTGGTGGGTAGTTTGAAGGATTACCGGAGGCCAACTTTTTAGAGAGAGCGTTGTGCAGTATTTTTATGTTTATATTTGTATTTGTTCAGTAGTTGGATCAACTCTTTTGCTTAGTATGTTGAGGGTGTATTAATGTATCACCCATTCTGCTACATCAGACAATGGATAAATTGGTATCTCATAAATCTTTAAAACTGTCATTGGTTTATACAAATCCGAGCAATATCCATCGGCTACTAGACTTTTTATAACGACCCATTTGGTCGTTTTGAGTACTAGAGCTTTTTATTTCTTAAAATACTTTCCGATAGATTCTAAATGAGTATTTTGGACTATTCGTAACTACATTTATGAATTTAGTGAGGTAGTTTTAGTAATTAATTTAGTTGGTGGTTAAAGAAGAAACCTTAAAATTAATAGTGGGTCACTTTCGCAACTTTTATAATTTTAAGGTATACAATTAGGGTAATAATTGATCTGTAGAAAAGAAGAAAATTAAAGAAAAAAGCCGCATGGTGATAGAGAAATATCGAAAGGACAACTTCAGGTAACCCCTTAACTTTAATTCATCTTAACATATAAATTGTGGATATTTTAATTGAATTAGCGTTAGTGATTGCTCATGTCTAATAGTGGAAGATGATTAAAGATCGGGAGCTCCAATTTAAGGGGTCATAGAGTATTTCTGATCGGTCGGTGGAGACAAACTTGTCTCCCTGTCCATTATTGATTTACTTATTGTGAAGTACTAAAATAATATGTGGCAGATTATTGATTATTGAGTTTAAGGAGTGAATTGGAGGAGAAAATGTTATATAGTTGAAATTGTTACTGTTATACGCTAATGGACAAATATAAAAGGTGATTGGAAAATTGGAAAGGGCAAAGTGGAGGAGTGATGATTAGTCAGGTTTTAGGTAGAATGAACTTTAATTGCCTAATGTTATTATATTCTAAAGTGGGAGAGTTAAATGGGCATATGTGTAGGAATTGTTGTCAGGTGCAGGTTGAGAGAAAGGCCAAACAGAGTAATGATAGGTAGCACACGTCAATACTTACATGTTAAAATTGGATTGAATCACGGGGCTGTTAAATTGTTTTCTCGATTTTTTTCTGTTCGCAGTTGGGGTTCTATGTAAATGTCTCAATGTTTCTATATTTATCTTGCTATGACTCAAGTATATATTGAGATAGGTAATTAAATATTAAGTGTAGGATGTAATTCGAACACCATCAAAGCTATAATAATTGGAGAAATTGAGATTTATCCTTAGGATTGAACTTTAGGAAAGTGATTATAGATTTGGGTGAGTTTTTGGATTTAGGCTAAACATATAGTAATGTGGGTGTCTATGGACTCGCTTACTTATAAATTATGCATGTTTAATAGATTGAAAAGGTTCGGAGGCATTGAGGAAAGGAAAAGTATTGGAGAAGTATCTTGCTTGACTTCGGTTCTTCGGTGGAGGTAGGTTATGTTTTATTCTATTTGATAGATAGACTCTTAATAGTGATTGATATGCATTGAATGATATTGTGAAGTTCTCTATGTACTTGATTGTGTGATTGTGTAGCTTGGTTGTGTGATTTGTGATTGGTCTGAAATCTTGAGATCGTGGAATTTATAAGCTAGAACCCTCTCTATCGAAGTGATGCCTTGAATAGAAGGCTTGATGAAATATTATTAATGAATTAAAAAGTGGTGATAATAAATGATAAATTAATGATATTATTGGATCGGAGTGTCACATTCCGACACGGTATAATTGGATCGGAGTGCCACATTCCCACACAATATTATTGGATCGGAGTGTCACGTTCCGACACGGTATAATTGGATCGGAGTGTCACGTTCCGACACGATATTATTGAATCGGAGTGTCACGTTCCGACACGATATTATTGGATCGAAGTGTCACGTTTCGACACAGTATAATTGGATCGAAGTGTCACGTTCCGACACGGTAACATTAAAGGAAAAAGATATTGAATTAACTTAATGTACTCAATCTCAAAGAACTCAATTCCCAAATTAATATGGTTTGGAGGCATGAGTCCTCATGTGTGATCTTGGTATTGTTGACGGATTACGTACTTACTTTAGTGTTGTTGACATTGGTTCATGTGTTTGTTGTTTGCCACCTGCTAAGTATCATAGTTGATTTTATACTATTATTCATTACATATTAGTTTCTATTTTAGGTTGGCCGATGATATCTACTCAATACATGTTGCCATGTACTGAGCCCTACTTGTGTTTTTCTTTGTTTTCTTTTTGTGGAGTGTAGCGAGTGTATCAGTGACTTCGACTCGCCCTCAGCTCTAGCCAGTCTCCAGCACAACAGGTTCCAGGGTGAGCTATTCATTCCAACTCGTGTTGGATTCTCTTGGTCATGGCATGATGTCCTTAGTTTTCGGACATAAATTATTTTATTCATTTATTTTGGTGTCTTTAATACTCCTAGCCTTAGTACTTGAAGATTAGATGTCCTTGATGTGATGACTTTCAGATTTTGGGGATAATAAATGTTAAGACTTTAGAAGTTTATTTGATTGGTTACTTTAATAAGTTTTAAGCTTCCGCATGATTGTTGTTATTCATAGTTGAATTATTGATATATGTTGGGGTTTGGATTCCTTGGTTCGCCCACTTAGGAGGTTTAGTATGGGTGCCACTAACGACTCATTTTGGGTCGTGATAAACTTGGTATCAGAGCGTTAGGTTCGGTGATCTCATCACACAAGGACAAGTCTAGTAGAGTCTTGCGGAACGGTACGGAGACACATTTACTTTTCTTCAAGAGGATATAGGACTTTAGGAAAACTTCATTCCTTCTTTTTTTTTCGTGCTAGTACTTGAATCCAATTGGTATCTAGGTGATACAAATTGGTATCTGAACTTGTCGCGCCTCGTTTTTATCAAAACGGGTTTTGGTGCGTGACCTAACAACTCTTTTGGGCTTTGAGTGTGATTGAAGAGTCGCCACCTAACGAATTAAGGCGTGTTAGGGCACATATCTAACCTAACTAACTCTAACTAAGGTTAATGAACCAGAGATCAGGGTAAGGGTTCAAATTACATCGAGGGGAAGGTGTTACGCATCCCTCGAGGTCCACAAATATTGGTCCCGGCCGTGTCTCATGCAATTTATGTGAGGGTTACAAGTAGTATTTAAGGTCACTTCATTTATTGGTTATTTATTAAACATGATGCTAGGTGATAACTAATATTAAACAATTAAAATCAATTTATTTATTTATTTAATTAATTAAGCATCCAAAAACTAGGTGATAACATAATACTAAATAACTAACAAAAATAAAATTTAAAAGAAATAGCGAGAAGATAGAAAGCAGACAAATATATAAGTAAATATCATATTTTATTTAATTAAACTACCCCAAATAAATATAATTATAAACAAATAAAGGGATAAAAGGAAAAGGAGACTCTGAAGCATTTTGTGGATCAGCACTCGACTTTTCTTTATTTTTTTGATAGGCTTCCGTGTAGGGACAGACAAAACCAAGGTTTGTCTCTTTGAGCCTGAGTCGATGTCATCATCTCCGTAGGGTCTAAACTACCCCTACCCCACCACCGCGTGCTTTCCGTCTCTAAAAGGTGCCTAGCGTCCCCGCTTAAGGTCCAAGAGACATTGAACTACTATTAGGAAGGGTTTAGACTGAAATAAACTCCTAATAGGCCCCACCTAGACACCAAATCAAACAAATAGGACAAACATTTAGCACGTAAAGTTTCATGTTGGCCTCTAGATTAGATTATTTAACATGTTAGCAAACACATAGCACAAGTAAAGTGACAAGGCCACATACAAAGTGTGTGGGGATATACACAGACATTATAGAATGAAATTACTTAATTGAGAGTGGCTGAAATTAATACAGACCAACATATTCTAATTATCAATTGATTTTAAAAGGACATAAATTTATGACATAACGTATTTTATTTATTGATTTTGAAATACAACAGAAAAGTAATCACACATGCAGAAATATTTAACACAGTAGCAGATTATATTAATTATTAGTTAATTTTAGGTGATTAGCAAATAGATCACAAAATACAGTTAATATATATATATATATTTTACAAAGCATGTAGCAGATCAGAATGATTTATTAATATATTTTCAGTAGCAAAATAGAGCAGAATCTAATTGATTTGAGTCAGATTCAATCTAGGAAGCAGATTATAATTTTAAAACAGAATTTTACTCTTTTTATTTATTAATATGCTGATCGACATCTCAACTTATTAATTATGTCCTATATGCATGATTTCTAAGTGTGAATATGCTGAGATTAATTTCTGATTTTAAGCATACATTATCACTATTTAAACATATATGCATACACACTACACTTAAATAATACATTTAAAATTATTTAGATCCTATAGACATGGTATCTGAAATAACAAAATAATATAAAACCTATTATGACAATATTCAAAATTTATTCATTTTATTATATAAAGGGAGTTTGAGTTGAATTACATGAAACAAGGAGCAAATATATATCACTTATTTGTTAAATAATTATGAAGGTGGTTAATGCTAATCCAATAACACACCATAATAAGCAACTAAAACACGATCCACTTTTAAACTTAATTAAAGGATTAAATACACGATTAATGACAATAGCATATTTTGTTTTATTTTTAGTTAGATCTAAAATAAATTTGCTAAAATACGGACTATCAAACAAGTCACAATCTTATAAGCATGCTTTCAAACACAAATAAGTTGCAATAAAAATAAATAAACAAGTAGCACGCAATTCCCCTCCCCCCTTTAGGCGATCCCCCAAATACATCATATATATAGAGAGTTCAAGAGTTATACAACTATTACAAACCGAAATAAATAATAAATACGAATTCGAAATACAAAAAATTAAATAATCTCGTCTCATGGCAACTCTTCAACTTGAACTTCAAGTTCAAAACTTGTTTAATAGAATAACACCCAACACGAGATCATAACATAATAATAACTAATAGATAGAAAACATAAAAGTTATTCATAGCAAACACACGAATTTCACCAAGTCATGTAAAATCACACATCAGGATAAGGGATAAGGAAACAAACCCGAATGCTTCCTTTTATTTATTTCAACCAAAAAATGCAAAAAAAATAAGATTAAACTAATGAAAGGAACTAACCAGTTATGCAGAATTATTTATCAGCAATGAAGACCCGATTTGATTCTATACTAAACCCGAACACAACAAAACCAAGTAAAGCAGCACTTAGAATGTTTACCGGAATCTTAATTCTTTTAAAGTAGGGAGAGCAATATATATTTTTTAGTATTCAAGTATGAGCAATGTCAGAATCTGTAGAGGTGAGTGTAGAGTGTGTAAGAGTGAGAGGGTTTGTATGGGTCTGTTAAAACGTCCTTAAGAAATGAAACAGAGGTCTTGTTTTATAGTAGAGGAGAGGGCACGATTTCAAAGGAAAAGAATGAATTAAGAGCATTTATGGAGAAATTATTTCCTTACTAAGAGAATCATATCAATCAAACATTACCAAATATAATCACATAAAATCAGTCCTATTAAATTAAGGTAAAGAAAATCAATCAACCTTAGTCAGAAATGTAAAACAGGCAAAGAGAATGATTTTAGACAGTAAATTGATATATTCAAGCAAACAGATATAATTATTTAAGACAAAATATGATCTTCCCAAAGCAATATTCTCACAGGTAATAATTTACCATAATCAGAAAATTGGTAAGAATGATAAGATGAAATCAAGGACATATTAGTGTCTACAAAGTAGCAGATAACGAAGAGAAATATTGGCATTCTAACAACTTGAATAGTACTTTAACATGGCTAGAACAATACACATTCAAGGAATCATACCATCACAAAGAAATGCATGCTCGACATCAAAAAACAATAACTAGTCCAAATGATTTTCATTTACATAAAGCAAGCATACAAAATGAAAATTTAATAAATCAAACTAGCCAAAATTTGTTTTAAAAGTACTAATCAAATAAAAGAGAGTACCTGGACGGATCGGTTAAGATCCGTCTTCAACAAATTTAAAAACCTCAGAACTTTACCGGAAGAATCAAGCAGAGAAGAGAGGAGGCTCGCCGGACTCACTGCATTGCCGAAGCTCGCTGTCTCCGTGCAGCTGCTACTATTTTTTTTTCGTTGGTTGGAGCTGCTGCCTACGGAATCGAGGTTGTTGTTCGCTTCGCATGGAGTTTCGCTGGTGACTGCTTCCCTTGTTGGTGCTGCTCGCTAGAGTTGCTATCCGACTGCTTCCCTCACCAAAAAAAGGAGGAGAAGAAGAGAGAGAGGCAAGGGGGAGAAGAGAAGAGGGAGAAAGAGAGAAACGATGGCGGCCAGCGGCTGCTGGCTTCGCCGGAAGACGAAGAGGACGAAGGGGAAGAGGAGGAGAAGAGGCAACGAGTTTAGAGAGGAGAGGAGAGAATAGAATCCCCATAGGGTTAACTCTTTTTAGATTAAAATAGGAAAGAGTTAGAATAATCGATCTCGTCCGTTGATATGATTGATATGTTCGATCATAATTCAATCTTAGATTTTAACTAAAAGATGGACGGTCGAGATTAACAGAGAAAATCTCAAATCAGATGAGTTTGAGGATTGAAATGGCCAAAATTGCAATAAAATTGACTAAAATTGAAATAAAAAGGTGGTTACTATTGAAAAACAGTTGAAATTGAATAAGCTAGAATTGAAAGGAATTAGAATAACATCGGCTAAAATTTAAATGATTTTAAGGGAATTTAAAGAAATGCTATCCAATTAAAATACTACAAAATATTATAATTAAAAGTACTTAAATTTTTAAAACATTTGAATTACTTCGAGTTTTACTGATAATTTTAAAAATATTTTAATAGTATTTACATTAATTTTTATAAAACTTGCATACTAAAATACATAATTTTAGACAAAATCGACTAAACTTTTAAACTCGAAATATATTTTAAAATACATATTTAATCGAATAACATTCCCACAAAAGGGTTAAAGGTCGGTCAAAATTGTGTGTCAACAGAACTTCTTCACTCTATTTCAAATATGGTTAGTACTAGAGTATTAGAAGTTGAAACAACAACACTAGAAGAAAAAAAATGTGTCCTTGGAAACAAATATATTTTCTCAATTAACTACAGGGACTGTAATGGCTAGTGATCAACATGATTTTTTTTTATTAAGTTCATAAAGTTGAAACCCTCATTCTTCATGGATATTGATTATGAAGATGCTTATGCTTTCATTGTTGATTGTTTTGAGCTGCTTCATAAAATGAATATAGTGGAGAGAATTATTAGATAAGGTAAAAGTTGCATATTCAAGCTTTATATGTGGTTGCTTTAGCAAAATCTTTTCAGGAAGTGGTTGATTATGTGATGGAGGTAGAGGGGGTGAAGTCAGATGAATTTGGCAAGGTGACAATATTCAAGAAACTTCGTAAGGGACGACTAGATAATGAACACCATTACTTTGGAAAATATAGTTAGTAAAGTTTTCACAACATGTATGGGTTGTTTAGTGAATGATGAAATTAGGTTGTGCCAATTGAGGTTAGAATCTTTACTACGATTTCAGGGATTTATTTTATATTAAAGAAGGTCATGATAAGACTACTACAATAGTACCAATGCTTACTTGGTTAGATATATGAAGTGTGTTACTTTTGTTATCGACCTGATCTGAGAAAGAATGCAAATTGTTTGGGCTAAAGACATAACAAATTTGGTAATGTTTTGCAGCTATTCAATGGGTAGAAATGTGTGGGCTATTGGGTACGATCTTATCGATAGGCATGATGTATTCTACTGAGGTATCTAACGGACTTTCATGGTGTGGTTGCGTTGGGCCCACAAGATAGTGCCACGTAGGTAAAAAAGGGGTAGAATATTACATATAAAATAAGTTCGGGGGGGGGGGGGTAATAGGACCTTAGTAAAGGTTAAGTGTGTCTCCGGGATTTCGGGCATATGCTGAGGGGGTACTTATGCATTTTTCCTTAATTTTATTATAACGAAAAATGATCAGTGTGACTGTGAATTTGTTGTGTTATTATAGTAGTGATATTTGACAAGTATACAAAATATTATTTGTCAAGTAAGTTGTCACGTGGAAATGAACATATTGATTAATGAACATGAAAAAAAAAATTAACAGGGGGATACACACAAGAGAAAACATATAACAGTTAGGCGATCACAAATAACGTGGTCATGATATGTCGTTTAGTAAGGTGGATAATATTTGACAAGTGGAAATAAAGTATTCACGCGAAAAATTTTTAATCAATAGATAATTTATCATAAGTCACGTAGAAATGAACATATTGGTCAATAAAAATGAAAAAATTGTGATAGGAGAATTCACAAGAGAAAAAACATGTTAACAACTATGTAATTATGAATAATGTGATAATAATATGTCATTTAATGAGGTGGGATAATACTTGACAAGTGGAAAAAAATACTCCCACGAAAAAGAACAACCGTTAGATAATCTATCATAAGTCACGTGATTATATTTTTGTGTGAGAAAAATATATACGCGACAAAAGTTTGTCGTCGAATAATTTATTATGACTCATGTGACAATGAATGTGTCAATTAATGATATTAGGATAATATTTGTTGGGTGGTAAAAAAATTTCACACAACAAAGATTTATTACTCCCTCTGTCCCTTTTAACTTGTTCACTTTTCCTTTTATAGTTGTCCTTAATTACTTGTCTATTTTGACAAATCAAGAAAGGACAACTTGTTTTTTCCTATTATACCCTCATCTAATTACTTTGAAAAAGGTAGAACTTTTTGAAAATATTAAATTTTTAATTCATCCACTTCATAATTGATAGGGGTAAATGGTAAACTCACTATGTCAATAATTATTTTCTTAATAGGTGTGCCAATTCAAAAGTGGACAAGTAATAAGGGACAGAGGGAGTACTAGATAAGCTATTACGAATTACATGATAACGAATATATATCGTTTTATGAATACTTGAAATATTTGTTAGATGGGAGAAAAATATTCACGCAAAAAAATAAATCACCAAATAAGGTATCATGAAGTTAAATTGAATTTTTGAAATTAAAAATGCAAGCGTACTATTTGGTTGCACATGTAACACCCCGTATCCGAAAATAGAGATTTCAGATTTCTGGTGTTACAGGTGGCACTCACAGACACCATCCACGGACCGTAGATGGACTCACGGTCCGTCCTGCAGGTCTGTGGTTCGTGACAGAAAACTTTCCCAGAACTCAGTCAAAAAATTTGGCTAAGTCCCGACTCACGGACAGACTCACGGTCCGTAGATCAGACCACGATCTGTGGTCTGTGTCCGTGGATCGAGACTTCCCTTACCCTGCCTCTGACACAAACTATGGTCGACCAGCACGGACTGTCATTCAATCCACGGTCCGTAGGTCTGACCGTAGATGAGGGTCAGCAGCAAGTTGACTGAAAAATATTGATGGGTCAACTTCAGATGGTCATAACTCTTAGCCCAAAATGAATTATGTGTACCATAACTGATGGTTAGATAGATAATTGAATTATCTTTCCAATGCCACCGAGTTTGCTAAATTTCGATCTCCGAGTAAAAAGTTATTCCCGTTTTAGTGAAGCCCTGTCGGGCAGACTCGACCTACGGACCGTCAATTGATTGACGGACCGTAGGTCCATTCCTCAGTCACTACAACAACAATTAATTCAGGGGTCTTTTGGTCTTTTCCTATTTCGTTTAACCCCTTAGATACGTCGTTTAAACCCTAAATCATGAGGTTTTAATCAGTTTAAGCCTAGAAACATAACTAGAACTTATCCAAGTCAATTCATTAATCAAACTTAGAAAATTAGAAGCAAGAGAGGAGAAAAAGGTCAAGAACCCTAGTTCAAGAACGCAACGAGGTTTCTTCAGTTCCATCCCCGAAATCGAAAGATTTCTTCGTGAAATTCATCACCAGGTATGTGGGATTTCACTAGTGGGTTCCTTTCGCCCATTAGGTCCCTAGAATTCAGTCAAATTCTTGATTCTATGATTATGAACAGACCTAGGGTTTCTAGAATTTGAACAATCATCATGAATTAGTTATTTAAATGTTCGAAATCAGATTATCATGTTATTGCTCAGTTTATCACATGGATTTCAGAATCCTAGCTATGTATTTCTTTAGTTCTTGAATTACACATGCTAGGTCAGATATTTCAGTATTCAGTTTTACATGCCTCAGTTTATGAATGCATCATTATCAGATTAATTGTTGCATTCTCAGTTTGCATGTTCAGTTTCGAGCTATCCAGTATTTACAGAAATTCAGTCATAACTAGTTAACCACTTAATTCATTGGGAGTAGCATAATACCGAGTTGGACTAGGGTTTCAGCGTACCCATATAGTCCCAGAACTACGAGCCACGTAGGTGTAAGTCCCCTCTGTGGGCAACATCAGTTTAGTGATCACGCCAGTCATGCCTCTATACCTTTAGCCGGGTATATTGGGTCCTCTCGATGGGGCGTATACATTGGACTCCACATTTAGCTCATGTGGTTTTATGTCGGTTATTAGTAGCTCCTACAGTTCAGTCAAATTCTATTGCATTGACCATTTATCAGTATATTCAGTATTCAGTCTCAGCATGTTATAAATTGGTCATTCCATTCAGTTAGCTCAGCATTCAGTATCTATATCATGTCCAAATTATTTCATTGCTTTATTGCTTTGTTCAGTTATATGTTATTTCAACTTTACTCTATCCTGCATGCTCAGTACCTTTCAAGTACTGACGCATACGTGCGCTACATCTTCTCGTGATGTAGGTTCAGGTTCTCAGCATTCAGATCACGCTTAGATCGGTTCCCGATCTTCAGTTCAGCAGAATCAGTTGGTGAGTCCTCATTCTTCGGGGACAATAGTCATGAGTTTCTTTTCAGTATTTTAGTCCTTTAGTTTCAGTTTTGCTAGACTTAGCTGGGGCCTGTCCTAGCATTTCTAGTCAGTTTAGAGGCTTATTTCAGACATAGTTAGGTTCAGCTTAGTACTTGAGTTTGATATTTCTTTTGTATTAAACTCTCAGATTTGATATATTCAGTTATAGTATATGGGTACTCCCCATCTTTTCAGATTTATTTATGATTTAGCTTCCGCATCAGTTTATTTTCTTTAGTATGCTCATGATCTTGCCAGCAGGGTTAGCTTGGGATCACTTGTGGTCATAGGTCCCTTGTCCGCGTCTCGGGGGTAGCTCGGGGCGTGACAAGCTTGGTATCAGAGCATTAGGTTTATGTGTCCTAGGATGTCTGAAAAGCCGCACTAGGTAGAGTCATTTTCATGGGTGTGTAGTGCGCATCACATCTAATGAGAGGGAGGCTACAAAATGTCTTTAGGAAAAATCTTCATTTTCTTGTTACTCTTATCGTGCGTAAGGTATGATCTAATTCCATTCTAACTCGACGTTCTACATTTCAGTGATCATGCCTCCCCGTAGAGCTAACGCCAGGAATGCGAATGCTAGGAACGCAAACGCAGCTCCTCCAATTCCAGATCAGGAAGTCTCAAATGTTGAATTCAGGAATGCCATTCAGATGTTGGCTCAGAGTGTCGCTAACCAGAACAATCAGCGGGTTCAAGCTCTTGTGAATGCAAATGGTGGATCAGCAGCAGCAAGGGTCCATGACTTTGTTAGGATGAATCCTCCAGAGTTCTTAGGATCGCAGACTGGTGAAGATCCCCAGAATTTCTTGGATGAGATCAAGAAGATCTTTGAGGTGATGCAGGTCACTGGGAATGATCAGGTTGAGTTAGCATCTTACCAACTTAAGGATGTAGCTCATTTCTGGTATACTCAGTGGAAGGAGAACAGGGGTACAGATGCTGCTCCAATTACTTGGGAATGTTTCAGCGAAACCTTTCTAGACAAGTTTTTCCCCATAGAGTTGAGAGAAGCAAGGGCATAGGAATTTATGAACTTAAGGCAGGGTAACATGACTGTCCAAGAGTATGGGCTCAAGTTTAACCAACTCTCCAGGTATGCTCCTCACATGGTTGATGATTCCAGGGCTCAGATGAATAAGTTTCTCTATGGAGTGTCAGACTTACTGAAAACAGAGTGCAGAATGCTATGTTGTTGGGAGACATGAACATCTCTAGGCTCATGACTCATGCTCAGCAGGTTGAGGGTGATAAGCTTAGGGAACAGGCTAAGGAGACTAAGAAAGCAAGAACAGGTAACTACGAGTATTCCCACCAGAAATCGGGTGGTGGAAACCGCTCGCATTTTCAGCAGAAGTCTTCGACTCCAGCCCCTTCATCAGCTAGTGTTCCATTCCCCAGGTTCCGTAATGATCAGAAAGGTAGGGCGTCAGGATCTAAGTCTCAAGGTAGTGTTTCAGGCACCAAAACCTACCCAACTTACTCGAAATGTAGTAGGAACCATCCTAGCGAGTGCCTTGCAGGTAAGGAAGGATGCTTTGGGTGTGGCCAATCTGGTCATAGATTGAAGGATTGTCCTTCAAGACAAGGTCAAGGAGGAAATAATGGTAGAGCTCAGTCTACAACTTCAGCAGCACCAGTAGGTCGCCCGACTCAGCAGGGTAACTTTCTGGTACTGGTGGTGGACAGCGCCAAAACAGGCTTTATGCTCTTCAAACTTGTCAAGATCAGGAAGATTCTCCTGATGTAGTCACTGGTACGTTACGAGTCTTTGATCTTGATGTTTATGCATTGTTAGATCCAGGGGCTACTTTGTCTTTTGTAACTCCTTACATAGCAGTCCAATTCAGTGTTAGTCCAGAAACTCTTTCAGAACCCTTCTCAGTCTCTACTCCAGTCGGTGACCCAGTTATAGCAAGACGGGTATACAGAAATTGCCCTGTCACAGTCTCTCAGAAAGTCACCTCAGCAGATCTTGTAGAGTTAGAAATGGTAGACTTCGATGTCATTCTAGGCATGGATTGGTTACATTCATGTTATGCCTCAGTCGATTGTAGAACTAGGATTGTTCGTTTTCAGTTTCCAGACAAACCAATCTTAGAATGGAAGGGTAGTAGCTTAGCGCCTATGGGTCGATTCATTTCTTACCTTAAGGCTAGAAAGATGATCTCTAAGGGTTATCTCTATCATCTAGTTCGGGTTAAGGATTCTAGTTCCGAATCCCCAACTCTTGAGTCAGTTCCTGTAGTCAGTGAGTTTCCAGAAGTGTTCCCAGAAGATCTTCCTGGAGTTCCTCCCGAAAGGGAAATAGACTTTAAATTGATCTCCTTCCAGATACCCAGCCTATCTTTATCCCTCATTACAGAATGGCTCCAACTGAGCTTAAGGAATTGAAAGAGCAGTTGAAAGACCTTCTAGATAAGGGCTTCATCAGACCCAGTATTTCGCCATGGGGTGCACCAGTGTTGTTCGTGAAGAAGAAAGATGGTTCTCTCAGAATGTGTATTGACTATAGGCAGTTGAACAAAGTCACAATCAAGAATAAGTATCTTATCCCCAGGATTGATGACTTGTTTGACCAACTTCAGGGTGCTATTCATTTCTCAAAGATAAACCTCAGATCAGGTTATCATCAGCTTAGAGTCAGAGATAGTGACATTCCGAAGACAGCCTTCAGAACTCGGTATGGTCATTACGAATTTATAGTTATGTCATTTGGACTAACCAATGCTCCTGCAGCTTTCATGGATTTGATGAACAGAGTGTTCAAGCAGTACTTGGACTTGTTCGTTATCATCTTTATTGATGATATCCTCTTCTATTCTAGGAATGAGGAAGAACATGCGAGTCATTTGAGAGTTGTTCTACAAACTCTCAAAGATCGCCAGTTATTTGCAAAATTTAACAAGTGTGAGTTTTGGTTACAATTAATTGCCTTCCTTGGGCATATTGTGTCTAGTGAAGGAATTCAAGTAGATTCCCAAAAGATAGAAGCAGTGAAACAATGGCCCAGACCTACCTCTGCTACAGATATCAGAAGTTTCTTGGGTCTAGCAGGCTATTACAGATGGTTTGTGGAAGGATTTTCATCCATAGCCTCTCCATTGACTAAGTTAACTCAGAAAAATGTTAAGTTCCAATGGTCAGATGATTGTGAGAAAAGCTTTGCAGAACTGAAAACTAGGTTGACTGCAACTCCTGTCTTGACTCTACCAGAGGGTTCAGATGGTTATGTGATCTATTGTGATGCATCCAGGGTCGGCCTAGGTTGTGTGTTGATGCAACGAGGTAAGGTTATAGCTTATGCTTCCAGACAACTTAAGGTACATGAGAAGAATTATCCAACTTATGACCTCGAACTTGCAGCACTGGTGTTTGCACTCAAGATTTGGAGACACTACTTGTATGGTGTTCATATAGATGTGTTCACAGACCATAAGAGCCTTCAATATGTATTCACCCAGAAAGAGTTGAATCTTCACCAGAGAATGTGGCTTGAGTTCCTCAAAGATTATGATATGAGTGTGCATTACCATCCGGGTAAGGCGAATGTAGTAGCAGATGCTCTTAGCAGATTATCCATGGGTAGTGTATCACATGTTGAGGAAGAATTGAGAGAGCTAGCAAAGGATGTTCACAGACTTTCTCGCCTAGGAGTTCGTCTTATGAGCATATCAGATGGTGGTGTAACGGTTCAGAATGGAGCAGAATCTTCTTTGGTAGTAGAGGTTAAGGAAATGCAAGATAGTGATCCAATCTTGCTTGAACTTAAGGGTGCAGTCCACAATCAGAGAGTGGAGGTTTTCTCCCAAGGGGGAGATGGTGTACTTCTCTATCAAGGTAGATTGTGTGTTCCTGATGTGGGTGATTTGAGACAGCATATTCTTGCAGAAGCCCACAATTCCAGATATTCTATTCATCCAGGCGCCACTAAGATGTACCGTGATCTACGGGAAGTCTATTGGTGGAATGGTATGAAAAAAGATATAGCAGACTTTGTGGCTAAGTGCCCCAATTGCCAGCAAGTAAAGGTAGAACATCAGAAACCAGGAGGTATGACTCAAGAGATTGACATTCCTACTTGGAAGGGGGAAGTGATCAACATGGACTTCATCACAGGTTTACCTCGTACTCGCAGACAACATGACTCCATTTGGGTGATTGTTGATAGGGTTACTAAGTCTTCTCGATTTTTGTCGGTCAAGACTACAGATTCGGCGGAGGATTACACCAAGCTTTACATTAATGATATTGTGAGGTTGCATGGAGTTCCTTTGTCTATCATCTCACATAGAGGTCCTCAGTTTACATCTCATTTCTGGAAGTCATTTCAGAAAGGTCTTGGTACTCAAGTTAATCTTAGCACAACATTTCATCCACAGACGGATGGTCAGGCAGAGCGTACCATTCAGACCTTAGAGGACATGTTGAGAGCTTGTGTGATCGAATTCAAGGGTAGTTGGGATGATCACCTTCCTCTAATAGAGTTCGCCTACAACAATAGCTACCATTCCAGCATTCAGATGGCCTCTTATGAGGCATTGTATGGGCGTAGATGTAGATCTCGAGTTGGTTGGTTTGAAGTAGGTGAAGTAGCCTTGATAGGACCAGATTCGGTCCTTGATGCTATGGAGAAAGTGCAACTCATTAGAGATAGATTTAAGACTGCTCAGAGTCGCCAGAAGTCTTATGCAGATGTGAGAAGAAGGGAACTAGAGTTCCAAGTTGATGATTGGGTTTTCCTGAAAGTGTCACCCATGAAGAGAGTGATGAGATTTGGCAAGAAAGGAAAGCTCAACCCCAGATATGTAGGCCCTTACCGGATCTGAAAAGGATTGGTAAAGTGGCTTATAAGTTAGAGTTGCCAGCAGATTTAGCAGCAGTGCATCCAATCTTTCACATTTCTCTTTTGAAGAAGTGTGTGGGTGATCCAGCATCCATAGTACCATTAGAGAGTGTGGCCGTGAAAGATAGCCTTTCATATGAGGATGTACCAGTTGAGATTCTCGATCGTCAGGTTAGAAGGTTGAGAAATAAAGAAGTCGCTTCAGTCAAGGTTTTGTGGAGGAGTCAGTCCGTAGAGGGAGCTACTTGGGAAGCAGAAGAAGGCATAAAGTCCAAGTATCCTCACCTCTTTCCTTCCGATTCCATTCCAGCTTGAGGTAATAGTTCCTCTTCAGCTTTTCAGTCATTCATGCGAAAATTCAGTCTTAGAATCATGTTCCTTCATTTTGTACTTACATTTTTAGCGTATTTGCATGTTCTTGGAACTCAGTTCAGTTAGAAATTCAGTTCTCAGTGTTTAGTGGTAGGGATTGCAGCCCTCTCCCTCTATTTCAGCTAGATTAGTATTCATTCGAGGACGAATGGTCCCAAGGGGGAGATAATGTAACACCCCGTATGCGAAAATAGAGATTTTAGATTTCTGGTGTTACAGGTGGCACTCACGGAAACCATCCACGGACCGTAGATGGACTCACGGTCCGTGGTTCGTGACAAAAAAACTTCCCCAGAACTCAGTCAGAAAATTTGGCTAAGTCCCGACTCACGGACAGACTCACGGTCCATAGATCAGACCACGGCCCGTGGTCTGTGTCCGTGGATCGAGACTTCCCTTACCCAGCCTCTGACACAAACTACGGTCGACCAGCACGGACCGTCATTCAATCCACGGTCCGTAGGTCTGACTGTAGATGAGGGTCAGCAACCAGTTAGCTGAAAAATATTGATGGGTCAACTTCAGATGGTCATAACTCTTAGCCCAAAATGAATTATGTTTACCATAACTGATGGTTAGATAGATAATTGAATTATCTTTCCAATGCCACCGAGTTTGCTAAATTTCGATCTCCGAGTAAAAAGTTATTCCCGTTTTAGTGAAGCCCTGTCGGGCAGACTCGACCTACGGACCCAATCGACGCACCATCGATTGATTGACGGACCGTAGGTCCATTCCGTCAGTCACTACGACAGCAGTTAATTCAGGGGTCTTTTGGTCTTTTCCTATTTCGTTTAACCCCTTAGATACGTCATTTAAACCCTAAATCATGAGGTTTTAATCAGTTTAAGCCTAGAAACATAACTAGAACTTATCCAAGTCAATTCATTAATCAAACTTAGAAAATTAGAAGCAAGAGAGGAGAAAAAGGTCAAGAACCCTAGTTCAAGAACGCAGCGAGGTTTCTTCAGTTCCATCCTCGAAATCGAAAGATTTCTCCGTGGAATTCATCACCAGGTATGTGGGATTTCACTAGTGGGTTCCTTTCGCCCATTAGGTCCCTAGAATTCAGTCAGATTCTTGATTCTATGATTATGAACAGACCTAGGGTTTCTAGAATTTGAACAATCATCATGAATTAGTTATTTAAATGTTCCAAATCAGATTATCATGTCATTGCTCAGTTTATCGCATGAATTTCAGAACCCTAGCTATGTATTTCTTTAGTTCTTGAATTACACATGCTAGGTCAGATATTTCAGTATTCAGTTTTACATGCCTCAGTTTATGAATGCATCATTATCAGATTAATTGTTGCATTCTCAGTTTGCATGTTCAGTTTCGAGCTATCCAGTATTTACAGAAATTCAGTCATAACTAGTTAACCACTTAATTCATTGGGAGTAGCATAATACCGAGTTGGACTAGGGTTTCAGCGTACCCATATAGTCCCAGAACTACGAGCCACATAGGTGTAAGTCCCCTCTGTGGGCAACATCAGTTTAGTGATCATGCTAGTCATGCCTCTATACCTTTGGCCGGGTATATTGGGTCCTCTCGATGGGGCGTATACATCGGACTCCACATTTAGCTCATGTGGTTTTATGTCGGTTATTAGTAGCTCCCACAGTTCAGTCAGATTCTATTGCATTGACCATTTATCAGTATATTCAGTATTCAGTCTCAACATGTTATAAATTGGTCATTGCATTCAGTTAGCTCAGCATTCAGTATCTATATCATGTCCAGATTATTTCATTGCTTTATTGCTTTGTTCAGTTATATGTTATTTCAGCTTTACTCTATCCTGCATACTCAGTACCTTTCAAGTACTGACGCATACGTGCGCTACATCTTCTCGTGATGTAGGTTCAGGTTCTCAGCATTCAGATCACGCTTAGATCGGTTCCCGATCTTCAGTTCAGCAGAATCAGTTGGTGAGTCCTCATTCTTCGGGGACAATAGTCATGAGTTTCTTTTCAGTATTTTAGTCCTTTAGTTTCAGCTTTAATAGACTTAGTTGGGGCCTGTCCCACCATTTCTAGTCAGTTTAGAGGCTTATTTCAGACATAGTTAGATTCAGCTTAGTACTTGAGTTTGATATTTCTTTTGTATTAAACTCTCAGATTTGATATATTCAGTTATAGTATATGAGTACTCCCCATCTTTTCAGATTTATTTATGATTTAGTTTCCGCATCAGTTTATTTTCTTTAGTATGCTCATGATCATTCCAGCAGGGTTAGCTTGGGATCACTTGTGGTCATAGGTCCCGTGTCCGCGTCTCGGGGGTAGCTCGGGGCGTGACAACACAACTGTAAATCATAATGTTATATTGAATTTTAAAATTAAAAATTTATATTAGACATATTAAGGCCTTTATAAATGATATTTAATTGAATATTTAAGATATATATTGTCGTTTTAAAATATATTAATTAATAAACACATGTTCGTAACTAATATTATAAAACAATTGATTTATATTTTTCAATTTAGTATATTTTAATTGAAATTAATCATAAAAATTAAAAGTACACAAATTCTATCAACATCTTGAAATGCATGTTTTTACAAAAAAATTAATAGAGAAAATGGTCAAACCCTAGCCTATTACCGGATTTTTAACTACATATCTATACTTCACGGGAGTCCTATTACCTCCTAAACTACTTTAAAATGGAATAAATAACCCCTTAAGTATATATATTTCACTCTCTTTTAGAGTGAGTTGTCTATTCTTTTTAATTTTTGTTTATTTTCTTTGATTTTCTCTTTCTTCTTATTTATCCATACAATTATACTTTCTTCACCATTATCGTTGTTGAAGTTTTATCAATGAATGTTTGGTATAAAAATTATCAACAACTAATGCATTTTATGAATAAATAATCTTTCAATAGACTTATTTAGAATATAGCTAACAAATTAATTATTATTTTTTTTAAAAGTACCGATTAATTAATTTTTTTACCATCATGAAATCAATAGTAACAAAATCAAAGTGAACTAATTGTATTTTTAAAAACATATTTTCAAACTTATTAGAAGGAACTGAAACAAAGCAATTTCATCTACATTTTTTTTTTAAAAAAGGGATCCTACATATTCTCCTAAAATCCATGAAAAATCAAAATAAAAAAACTCAAATTAGTAATTAATTATAAAATTTTAGAAGGAGAAAGAATGAGGAAGAGAGAGAGGTTTCTCAAAATGGTGTTACAAATTCGTCTCAAATTGATCTTCTTTCACTTAGTCGCTGACATGACTTATATAGCTCACATTTCCTTCAAATTCCACACCCCCATTATTTTTTCAGATAAAAAGAAGAAAACATCCCATTATTTAAAAATAGTCCTTCTGCAATTTTTTTTGACTTTTTCCAAATCAAGCTTAGCTCATTCGTGAGAATAACAAAACATTTTTATATTATGGGAGTGTGCAAAAATAGAACAATTTTTTTAAAAAAAAACATGAAAAAATTGTTGAATTGGTTGAATGAAAGATTTGATAAGGACCGTTATCTTCTAGGTCTCTTAGATTCAGAGTGGATGAAAAGACGACCTTGATTTCTGTTCTTATAAATTATTAGAGGTATAAAAATTTATTGAGGTAAAAAATGGTGTTTATTATAGTTAGGGTTGAAGAAATGATTTGGGAAGAAAGGAGGAAGGAGGAGGATTTTTTTTCTTAAAACAATATTAAATGTGATATACACGTGTGTCAAGTGCGTGTATTTCACCACAAGAAATATATCTGGTAATGACATTTTAGGGAGGAAATAATTTCACTTTAAAATAGCTCGGGGGGGAGGGGGGGGGGGGTAATAGAACCCTCGTGAAGTATAAGTGTAGTTGAAAATTCGGTAATAGATTGGGGGGTCAATTTCCATTTTCTCAGATGAATTTTATAAATATAAGGAAAAAATATTTGGAATATATCCGAACTTTGACCGAAATTGTTGTAACCATACCGAACTTTGGAAAGGACCTTTTACCCCTTTGCACTATTTAATAGTTTATTTTAAAGGTATATATGTGCCCACGTGGACATATCATAAATAATGCATCATTATAAATAGTAACGTGTCCACGTGGACACATATATACCTTTAAAATACACTATTAGATAGTGCGGGGGTGGGGGGTAAAAGGTCTTCCATAAAGTTTGATTTCGTAACAACAATTTCGACCAAAGTTGAAGAATTATTAAAACGACCCATTAGGTCGTTTTGAGTACTAGAACCATAATGACTCTTTCCGTGAATTTTAAATGGTGATGTTGAACTATTTATTTAACTCCGATTATTTAGTTGGTGGATATTTATTAAATAATAAATTTAGTTAATAATTAATGGGCCAAGTCCATAATTTATTTAATGTCATATACAATTTAGCCCATGTGTAAAAATAAATTAGAATTATAATATTTATGGAAACTGCACAATGTGTCGGCGTTAAATCATATGTTGTTGGAGGAGAACGTGAGCACTGAGTGCTCTTCCTTTAGGTAACAATTTTTGGCTAAACTTTTACTATTGAATTGTTGTGGCCTAATTATCTCGTTGTCAAATGTTGGTTGTTTATATTGACTTGTGAAGGGATGTGTGGCGCGTGTTCTCATTGGTGGGAGGAAAAGAATTAACACTTAAATTGGTATTATGTTGTAATGGTTCCTAAAAAGGACAATTTTGAGTTGGCAAATTATGATACATTGATAGGCAATGATAAAGAAATAATGGGAAAATATTATATAGGAATGAATTGGTAAGATTATAATTAGGTTCTGGTTAGTCTTTGTATGCTGGTTAAGTACTGTTTCGTATAGTGGGGGGTTGATTTTTGATTTCTTTTATTTGTTATCAGATTATAATTTAAGTTTCGATATATTGAAATAGGTAATTAAATATTAGGTGTAATATGAATATCATTAGATTAAGTTATTTTGACGAATATAGAGTTAACCATAGACTTGAAATTTGAGACATATGAGACTTGATAAATTAGTGGTATCAAAGTTTAGGAATTTGACTATAAATTTGGGTGAGTTTTTGGGTCTAGGCTAGATATATAGTTATATGGGTGTCAATGGACTCATTAACTTACGATTATTATATATTTGATAGATTGGAAAGTTTCGGAGGCATTGAGGAAAGGAAAAGTATTGGAGAAGTAGCTTGCTTGACTTCAGTTCTTCGGTGGAGGTAGGTTATGGTTTATTCTATGTGATAGATAGACTCTTAATAGCGATTGATATTCATTGAGTGATATTGTGAAGTTCTCTATGTACTTGATTGTGTGGTTGTGTGGCTTGTGATTGGTCAGAAATCCTAAGACCGTGAAATTTATAATCTTAAACCTTCTCTATGGAAGTGATGCCTTGAATAAAGAAGGCTTGATGAAATATTGGTAATGCAGTGAAAAGTGGTGATAATACATGATAAATTAACGATATTATTGGATTGGGGTGTCACGTTCTGATACGGTATTATTGAATCGGGGTGTCACATTCCGACACATTATTATTGGATCGGAGTGTCACGTTCCGACACAGTATTATTGGATCATGTGTCACGTTTCGGCACGATAACATTAAAGGAATATATATATATATATATATATATATAAACAACGTAATGTACTCAATCTCAAAGAACTCAATTCCCAAAATATCTTGGTTTGGAGGCATGAGTCCTCAAGTATGATCTCAATATTGTTGATTGATTACGTACTTACTTTAGTGTTGTTGTCACTGGTTCATGTTGTTTGTTGCTTGCCACCTGCTAAGTGTCATAGTTGATTTTATACTATTACTCATTGCATATTAGTCTCTATTTTGAGTTGACCGATGATATCTATTCAGTACATGTTTCCTTGTACTGAGCCCTACTTGTGTTTTTCTTTGTTTTTCTTTTGTGGAGTGCAGCGAGTGTACTATCGACTTCAAATTGCCCTCAGCTCTAGCCAGTCTCCAGCACATCAGGTTCCAGGGTGAGCTATCCATTCTAGCTCGTGTTGGATTCTCTCAGTAATGACATGATGTCCTTTGTTTTTGGACACAAATTACTTTATTCATTTATTTTGATGTCTTTCTTAGACTTAGTATTTGGAGATTAAATGTCTTTGAAGTGATGACTTTCAGGTTTTGGGGAACGATATATAATAAGATTGAGCTTCCTCATTATGATTTGTATTTTGTAAGTGTAATAATTAATATATGTTGGGGTGTGAATTCCTTGGTTTGCCCAATTAGGAGGTTAAGTGTGGGTATCACTCATGACTCGTTTTGGGTCGTGAGAAATTTGGTATCAGAGCTTTAGGTTCGGTGATCTCATCACACAAGGACAAATCTAGTAGAATCATGCAGAACGGTACGGGAACGCCTTTACTTTTCTTCGAGAGACTATAAGACTTTAGGAAAACTTCATTCCTTCTTCTTTTTGTGCTACTACTTGAATCCAATTGGTATCTAGGTGATACAAATTGATATCTGAACTTCTTCACTCTATTTTCACATATGGTTAGTACTAGAGTATTAAAAGTTGAAACAACAACACCAGAAAAAGAAAAAAAATGTGTCCTTGAAAATAGGTATACTTTCTCGATTGACTACAGGGCCTGTAATCACTAGTGATCAACATGATTTTTTTTATTATGTTCATAAAGTTGAAACCCTTATTCTTCATGGGTACTGATTATGAAAATGCTTATGCTTTCATTGTTGATTGTTTTGAGTTGCTTCATAAAATGAATATAATGGAGAGGCTTAGTGTTGAGTTTGTGATATACTAGTTTCAGGGAGACGCGCAATGTGGTGATTAGTAAAGGCACTACCTATGACTTAGACAACATTTTCTAGTTTCTTCATCCAATTATATACCCCAAACTTTGAGCGATAGGAGGAGAGATGGTTTCCTGAATATAGAGAAATAGAAGATATGTGGTACAGCCTATGAGACCAAATTTTGGTACTTTATCTAGATATGTGACTCAGCTTTACTTCAGTCTGGAAGATCGGATTCACTACTTTAATTTGTAAAAAGATTAAGGTAAGAATTGCATATTCAAGTTTTATAAGTGGTTGCTTTAGCAAAATCTTTTTAGGAAGTAATTGATTTTGTGACGGAGGTAGAGGGGGTGAAGTCAGATGACTTTGCCAAGGTGACAATATACAAGAAATTTCGTAAAGGACGACTAGATAATGAACACCATTACTTTGGAAAATGCAGTTAGTAAAGTTTTCATAATATGCATGGGTTGTTTAGCGAATGATGAAATTAGGTTGCGCCAATTGAGGTTAGAATCTATACTACGATTTCATGGATTGATTTTATATTAAAGAGGGTCATGATACGACTAGTACAATAGTACCAATGCTTATTTGGCTAGATTTATGAAGTGTGTTACTTTTGTTATCGATCTGATCTAAGAAAGAATATAAATGGCTTGGGCTAAAGACATAACAAATTTGGTAATGTTTTACAGTTATTCAATGGGTAGAAATGTGTGGGCTATTTGGTTATGATCTTATCGATATGTATGATGTGTTCTAGTGAGGTATCTAACGAACTTTTATGGTGTGGTAGTACTAGTGTTACGTGAAAACAAATACGTCGATTATCAAGTATGAATACAAACTACTTAAGGAGTTACCAATTGTATGACATGTTCAGATAATGAGATTCAGTGTTGCATTCAAGTTTGAGAAATCAACTAATTTGTTACTACAGATGCTTGTGTTAAGCATTATTTTTAAGAATGATTTTAGTGGTGGATATTTGGTACAGTATTAATGCATTTAGGTTGTGAAGTGTATCTTGAGGATTTTAAAGGAGGATTGGTGATTTTATCTTAAAACTCCAAAGGAGTGGATTGATACCGTAATGACAAACTTATGGATAAAGAGAGTCAGTGAGTATACTAGGGTGAATGCAATTGGAGATTTTAGTTAGAAAGTGTATATAAAACTGGGTTAGTCCTTTGAATCTGATTGGTATAACTGGATTGAGATGTCATGTCGAGGAAAAGGTTCAGTTCGTGGTGATAACAAGGGCTTATTGAGCATGATGGTAATATGAGTTAGTGATGGATTGTGATTGAGATGCAACTATAGAATACAAATTGTTGGTTAAACAAATTTTGTATGGTAATGATGACTTGTGAGTATCTAAGGTTGTGATTTTCTACTATTCAGTGAGTAACGTGGTTGTATAGAAAGTTTTGAGAGATGTTGGGGTACCGCTCAAATAGAATTTAAAGGAGCTAGAGTCATAATAAATAAATAAATAATAATTAATGGAATGTAGGATTACCTTCAGAAAGAGGTGAGAGAAAAAATATTTTTCTCTAATTGCAAAGGGTAAAAAGGTATCTTCAGAGGAGTTGAGAATTGGATTTAGAGACGCGTGATTTCATCTTTTTTGCTTTGGTTATGGTAATAGTGTCACGTGTTCATCATATTGGTTAAAAACTAGTGGATAAGACTTGACAAAGAAGTGTACATACGTCTAGCTTGAGTGTGATGATAAGTTATTTTGTGGTTTGAGTTTGGTAATGAGTACAGTTGGATTTTTAGTGAAGGATATGATAAGATCGATGGAGAGTCAATCAATGATATGCTACGATATATGAAATCATAAAAGTCTTCGAGGCATGAGCTAATATTGATAGATAAGGGGATTGAATTACACAGTTGGATTCACAATTCAATTTTTTTTTTAGTTGTAAGTCTACATTCGTAGTGATACATTTTGTCAAGATATGAATTTGTAAGATAAGAAATGATCGATTGAATTGGGTATTGAGCATTTGGAAGGACTTATGCATGGTTTTGGTCATAAAATTTGTTACTTTTGATTGTTAAAGGGCACAAGGAAGGGTTTCACTTAAAAGTTTTGGTTTAGAGTAAGGTAAATGGTCGAAGTGGTTTTGATGTTCTGTTAGTAATAAGATTGTTGGTATTAGTAGAGTACTGTGAGAAGTATGTGGGGTTTGATGAATTGAGTATGTGTACGATTGTAATGGGGACTACACTGGTTGTTGTGGGTGGCTAAAAATCAAGGAGATGAAGTTAGATGAATGGAAATGTTTGATATAGGCACTATGGAAGGAGTATCTTGTTTTCTTCGACCTTGGTTTCGTACATAATTATGTTACCACATACTTCATTTCAGACATGGTTTGAAATATGATTAGCTACATATACTCATGCGTGTTTTTACTTCTTTGGGTGGATTCCTAGTGGTGGATCGGGTGTACCGATCCTGTGATGTTCTCTTGGTAGGAGAAAATGTTTGGGCAGACTTGATTATTTTAAATTTGGCATATTTAGTGTTGTCTTAGAGTAGTTGAAGTATTCCAATGGTCCTACATGCACCACCTTGTTTATGAGAATTTTATAGTAGAGTTATCATGGGTATTTACAATTCTCTAACAGTCTTAATATTTATCTAGTCTTTGAGGTCATGTTCTAATTGAGTGTGACTGAATGCGGGGACAATTATGTCTAGTTCTACCATTCTTAAGGGTGATCTACAATCACAACTACTAATCTTGCATTTCGATAGTGTTGTTAGAGGTTCTATATACTTGGGCATATCGCTCGATGAGTGGTTACTTGATTCGTTCCTTTCTTGGGTTAAATAAGTTTGGTTCTCCCTTGATAAGTACATGATGTCAAAAGATCAATTTTTCTTATTATAACTTAAGCTCGTGGAAAGTTTATGTTGTGAGAATGAAATATTGATATGATTTATGATGGTTTGTGCATTATATTTATGAGTGTGTGATGGTTGATTCAGGTTCACTTCTGGTTGTAGCCAGTATTGACCCAGGAATTTTTCATGGCTATGGGAGAAAATATTCGTTCCAATGATTGTGTCAAGGTCTTTGAGAACATGTTGTGGACGTGCGTATGATTAACTTTGATGGTTATTGGGAATATTTGTTTTTGTTAGTTGAGTTTACATACAATAGTAGCTACCACTCGCGTATTGATAAGGCTCCATTTGAGGCATTGTATATGTATGTCTCCAATCGGTTGGTTTGATTCATTTGAGGTGAGATCTTGGGTACTGATATTTTCAGAGAACCGTTCGAAAGTGAAATTCATCCAGGAGCGCATCCAGTGTTACATGTGTCTATGCTGAAGAAATAACATGGTGATGGGAACTACATTATTTGTAGAAATTCGATTCTGTTAATGAGAATCTATCTTATGAGGGAGAGCCTATAGCTATTCTAGATAGGGAGGTCCGCAAGTTGAGGTCAAGAGAGATTGCCTTTGTGAGGGTCAAGTGGAAAAATCATCCGGTTGAGGATTCCACTTGAGAGACTGAGGTTAATATGCATAAGAAGATATCCACACCTTTTTGTCAATTCAAGCACCGTTTCTTACCCTCGCCTTCTTTGATCGTTCGAGGACGAACGATGGGGAAATTGGTATCTAATGTAACGACCCATTAGGTTGTTTTGAGTACTAGAACTATAATGACTCTTCCCGTAAATTTTAAATGGTGATGTTGAACTATTTATCTCCAATTATTTAGTTGGTGGAGATTTATTAAATAATAAATTTAGTTAATGATTAATGGGTCAAGTCCATAATTTATTTAATGTCATATACAATTTAGCCCATGTGAAAATAAATTAGGCTTATATTATTTATGGAGACTGCACAATGTGTATGATGTTAAATCATATGTCGTTGGAGGAGAACGTGAGCACTGAGTGCTCTTCCTTTAGGTAACAATTTTTGGCTAAACTTTTACTATTGAATTGTTGTGGCCTAATTATCTCGTTGTCAAATGTTGGTTGTTTATATTGACTTGTGAAGGGATGTGTGGCGTGTGTTCTTATTGGTGGGAGGAAAAGAATTAACACTTAAATTGGGGTATTATGTTGTAATGGTTCCTAAAAAGGACAATTTTGAGTTGGCAAATTATGATACATTGATAGGCAATGATAAACAAATAATGGGAAAATATTATATAGGAATGAATTGCTAAGATTATAATTAGGTTCTGATTAGTCTTTGTATGCAGGTTAAATACTGTTTCGTATAGTGGGGGATTGATTATTAATTTCTTTTATTTGTTATCATATTATAATTTAAGTTTCGATATATTGAGATAGCCAATTAAATATTAGGTGTAATATGAATATCATTAGATTAAGTTATTTTGAAGAATATAGAGTTAACTCTAGACTTGAAATTTGAGACATATGAGACTTGATAAATTAGTGGTATCAAAGTTTAGGAATTTGACTATAGATTTGGGTGAGTTGTTGGGTCTAGGCTAGACATATAGTTATATGGGTGTCAATGGACTCATTAACTTACGAATATTATATATTTGATAGATTGAAAAGTTTCAGAGGCATTGAGGAAAGGAAAAGTATTGGAGACTGCTTGCTTGACTTTGATTCTTCGGTGGAGGTAGGTTATGATTTATTCTATGTGATAGATAGACTCTTAATAGCGATTGATATTCATTGAGTGATATTGTGAAGTTTTCTATGTGCTTGATTGTGTGGCTGGATTGTGTGATTTGTGATTGGTCTGAAATCTTGAGACCGTGAAATTTATAATCTTGAACCTCTCTATGGAAGTGATGTCTTGAATAAAGAAGTCTTGATGAAATATTGTTAATGCAGTGAAAAGTGGTGATAATAAATGATAAATTAACGGTATTATTGGATCGGGGTGTCACGTTCTAACACGATATTATTGGAACGGGGTGTCACGTTCCGACACAATATTATTTGATCAAGGTGTCACGTTCCAACACGATATTATTTGATCAAGGTGTCACGTTCTGAAACGATATTATTTGATCGGGGTGTCACATTTCGACACGATATTATTGGATCGAGTGTCACGTTCCGGCACGGTAACATTAAAGAAAAATAAATATATATAAACAACGTTATGTACTCTATCTCAAAGAACTCAATTCCCAAAATATCTTGGTTTGTATTTTTTAAGTTTAACAATTAATATATGTTAGGTTTTGGATTCCTTGGTTTGCCCACCTAGGAGGTTAAGTGTTGGTATCACTCATGACTCATTTTGGGTCGTAACAATTTTTCAGACCCTTTCCCCTAAATATAATTTCACAAAATTATAAAAAATTTAACAAAAAGATAATCTATCAAGGCTAACTTAAAAAATAGTCTACAATGAAAAAATCGAGTCAATACTCTTAAAATAAATGAAACTGAAAATATAACAGCGTGTAAGCACCGATCTTGCACCCATAGCCTACAAATTGATCAACATTTTAATAGTAAGTTACAAGGGAGAGCTTCACGGTGATAAGATACCAACAACTGTAGATCCTTAGTTCAAAATTCCCAAAAAAAATGACTTGTTTGAATACCAGAGAGAAATGCAAAGACCTCCCAGGCAGACTTGCATAATTCACCTTCAAAAAATATTCAACGATTTTTTGTGCATTCTTCTACAAGATATTGAAATTATTTAGTTAGAAAACTGTGATGTGTCAAAATTTTACAAACAACCTAACTTCTCTGCACAATATAAAGATGAAGATGCAGGAGTATGCATGCCATAATCATGAAAATATATAGGGTCAAGAATAATAGATTAACAAAGGCGCAGGTAGGCATATATGTTTCTAGAACAAGTGGTGAGACCACTAACTTCACAAACAAAAAAAATTAAACTTGTTATTTTTCAATGTGAAGAGCAATTATTTTGATTCCTCTCAAACAAAACCAACAATTGAACGATGCTAACCCTGCACCTTCATCAATTTGTAGGATGTGCACCTCCGTCGCCAAGTTGGTTAAGTAGAAAAAGTGATAAGCAAATTGTCAAAAAGGACACTTGAGATGTTCAAAGAGAAACAAGGCATCAAACATCATTTACGTTCAATAGGCTATACATAACTAACAAAAGATTTTCAAATATAGACTTGTCAATGAATTGATTTCTTAAACTTTAATTAACTTTATCAAGTATCAATAACAACAAAAAGAATTCTTTAACTTCTTAGTCAATTATAAGGGCAACCGGTTCATTTCGAAAGAGAATTTCAGTGTCACGAAGTATTTCACAAATTTGTGCATTGTAGGGTCTATAAGGTGTTGCATAGAGAGGACTTCTTGCACACACCTTACGCCATATGAAAGGGATCCATTTTTGACTTGCATAAAACCTTGCGTAAGTATATTAAGATTTTTTGAAGGCTCATTCTCAAGCCTCAGTGAAGGCACCCTTATTCAAAGTAAAGAATTCTAGGAATTGCGAGACTATCATCTTTTACGTCCTTTAATCTAGTCCAAAGAAAATAGGAATCTTATTTTTAAAGAAACTGGAAGAGGAAAAGGAAGCTTGATATCAACATTTGCTACTTATTGTTGAATAGTTCTAGAGTTTCACTATGAGTTAGGTGAGTGATTCATTGCTAGAGAAACCAATAATAGGTCTACTTACAAACTCATGTTTCACTACATTCAAGCTCCTAATGTGATTGTTGGTTTAGGCCACCAAAAAAGACCCAAGAAATCTAAGAATATACAACCATAAGATAACAATAAATCAAATTATGAACAGTATGTGAAATAGAGGAAAAACCTATAAGATAACAATAAATCAAATTATGAACCGTATACGAAATAGAGGAAAAAACCTTTCTCCTCTGATGACAAGTACACCAGCCATGCGATCACTATGACTGGATATGAACTTAGTAGTTGAATGCATCACAATATCTACAAAACCATGGACAAGTAAGCTAACATCCGATGCATGTTATACGAGAGTATTCTAGTTAGCGAAACAAAAAGTATTTGCAAAATACTTGCTCTGAGCTCTAAAGGATGGGAAATTATACGTGCATAATCTAATATGCCACTGTCAATCACCCATACAATCGATGAGGGTTGGTTGGACTTTCCTTAGCCAATAAAATGGTTCGGTTGGATATCTCAGATTTTAGACGCGTCTTGGCCTATATGGGAGTTCAGTCTTCTTTGCTTGATAGGATCCATGGTTGTTAGTTTGAGGATGAGTCCTTGGTGGCCCTTAGAGATCAAGTGTTAGCGGGTGATGGTGGTCAGGCTACCTTAGATCCCGATGGAGTGCTGAGATTTGTCGGCCGCATCTGTGTTCCGAGAGTTGGGGATTTGATACAGTTGATACTTTTTGAGGCCCATGAGTCTAGATACCCTATCTATCTGGGCATAGCGAAAATGTATCGTGATTTGAGGCAGTATTACTGGTCGAGTGGCATGAGGAGAGATATTGCTAACTTTGTTTCCCGTTGCTCGTGCTGCCAGGTAAAGGCCGAGCATTTGAGGCCTAGTGGTGAGTTTTAGAGATCGCATTACTATGGATTTTGTGTTTGGCCTACCGCGGACTTCTAGAGGTGTTGATAGCATTTGGGTTATCGTTGATCGACTGACCAAGTCAACACATTTCCTTCATGTCCAGTCTTCATTTAGCGCCGAGAGGTTAGCTCATATCTACATTCAAGAGGTGGTTCGACTCATGGGGTGCCGGTTTCTATTATATCAGATCAGGATTCTCAGTTCATGTCTAGCTTTTGGAGGACCTTTCAAGATGAGTTGGGCACCCGGGTTGACCTTAGCATAACTTTCCACCCGCAGACTGATGGTCAGTCAGAGCATACTATTCAGGTCGTTGAGGACATGCTGCAGGCTTGTGTTTTGGAGTTTGGTGGATATTGGGACCAATTCTTGCCTTTGGCGGAGTTTGCGTATAACAACAACTACCATTCTAGCATTTAGATGGCCCCGTTCGAGGCCTTGTATGGTAGGCGTTGTCGCTCTCTGATGGGCTGGTTTGAGTCTTCAGAGCTTAGGTTGCGGAGTACAGATTTGATTTAAGAGGCTTTGGACCAGGTGAGAGTGATTCAGGACGACTCAGAGTAGGCACCAAAGTTATGCGGATTGGAGGTGTCGACATTTAAGATTCTCTGTTGGTGATCACGTATTCCTCCGTGTGTCACCCATAAATGGCGTGATGAGGTTTGGGAGGCGGGGCAAGCTTAGCCCCAGATACATTGGGCCTTTTGAGATACTCTAGACAGTTGGGAAGGTTGCTTATGAGTTGGCCCTACCTCCAGCATTTTCATCCATCCACCCGGGTTTCCATGTCTCGATGTTGCGCCGATATGTTCCTGATGAGTCTCATGTTCTCCAGTATGATGCAATTGAGTTGGATGACCGTTTGACATTTGTAAAGAAGTCAGTTGCCATTCTAGCCAGAGATGTGAGGATATCTCCCTCGAGAGCCATTCCTGTTGTTAAGGTCCATTGGAGGCATCATCCAGTCGAAGAGGCTACCTGGGAGACCGAGGAGGAGATGCGAAAGCAGTTTCCTGGCTTGTTTGAGCCTTCAGATACTTCTTGACCCTTACTTTTGCGGACGAAAGTCCCTTTTAGTAGTGGATATTGTAATGACCCTCCAGGTCATTTATGTGGTTTGTCTTTTGTGTGTCGTTTAGAACATTCATGTAGCGACCCCAAGTCATTTATGACTTGCTGGGACTGGCAGTTCGGTCACATGGTCGTTCATTTGGTTATTGTGCGAGTTTTAGTGTTTTTGGAGCTTATGAACCTTGAACGATCATTTTCAATAAAAAATTCAAGAAAATGACCATCTGAATCCAATTCTGCCGATTCCATTAGCTCCGGAAGGGTCATTTTAGGCTTGAAGTATGATCGGCATGGCTCCCGAGGTTTTCAGTGTGAGTCGGTGCGATTAGGCATTTTAACTTTAAATTTAAGCCTAAGTTTGACTTCAGTCAAAATTCTAAGTAAATGCGCTCGGAATAATTCCATTAGTGCGGTTAGCTCTGGAATGTCGTGTTTGGTCTAGATTGACCCTTTGTTCGTGTCTTGACATTTCCGATATTTTTCTGAGCCCTTTTGTGGTTTTGACTTAAAATGGTGGTTATTTGTGTGGGACCCACTTTTTGTCAAAATAACCTAGTATGGAAATTTTGACTGTGTCATTGAGTCCAGAATATCAAATTTGGTATGATTGCATATCTCGTTTGGGTGCACGAGGTTCCGAACGAGTTCGGAGCACCCCGTTGGAGTTTTAAAATTATCGAAACTGAATTAGGCAATTCGAAGTGCGAGAAATTCATATTTTTGGTGGCTTAGAGTGTTCGGAAGTTGTTGAGTGCACGTTGTTCGAGGTAAATTTGGTTATAAACCTGATTGTTAGTCCCTTTTTCGACTTTTTATTTTTGGCCTCCTTGTTTTGGTCATATCTCCCTCATTTTAGCTTTATTTTGGGTGATTCGAAGTCCCACGTGTTGGGAATTATCGTGGCTACGTCGTGGAGTGTTCAAGGAGTGTTGTGAACCATTCGATTCTTGTAATTTCCGAGTTTAGACTACTGCATATTTTCTTTTAAGTTGATTAAAGTGAGGTTTTCTTGAATGTTGGGTTTTGCTGCGTTTTGACTCGAATTGTGTTCCATTTTGGAACACAAGTTCAAGGTACTGTTTTGGGTCTCTTGGCAGAGTCAAATCCGTACAGTTCGGTGTGGGTCCCACGAATCCCGTTTTGACTTCAAAATTAACCCGTCTCCATTTGTTATGATTTTGGTGTCTAAACGACCATACTAATGTTGTGATTCTATATTTGATAGAGTGAGCGTTCAAAGGTCGTTCGAAAAGGAAAAACTCTGGCAAAGTGATTTGGAGCACGCGCAGTCGGCCTTAAGGTAGACTACGACTTCCTTTCTATTAGATTGAGCTTAATTGTGTAAAAGCATGTCGATTGGAGTGAATTGGGGTGGGTACCAGTTTCCTACTTTACTTTGATTAGATACCTTATGTTAGGATCGATTGACCATATTTCGGGTGTAGTACCATGTTAACCGGTTTAGTAGAGTTGCATGCTTATGTGCTAAATGTTATTGTATGGTTGTATGCTATGTGTTGTATGCTTTGTTCATCCTTAACTGTAAGCATGTTGTCCTTGGTCTAGTTTAGGCTAGCATTGCCTTAGACTTCTGACCCGTGTGGGCTGGATAGCCTCGACTCTCTGCCGACGTCGTTCGGATGACTTAGTTGTAGACTGGAGTAACAAACTTAAGTCTGATAGTTTGAGCCTTAGATTAGGCGATATCGCTGCTTGCTGCACTTACAGAACTTCTCCCTCTAATTCTGCGATTTCAACGCGTTCTCGAAGGTTCGGTGCATCACTAGAGGCGTGGGATTGAGATAGTATAGGCTCGGACCCTTTTCTCTTATTTCTTGGAGTGGACGGCGTTCCACGATGGTTGTTATTGGATTTGATCCTGTTGGAGATACCATCACCCCAGGGTCGTTCTTTCTAGCTAGGTTGGGAGCGTATTGTTGGCTGGGTAGACTCGGTGATTTCGGTGATCGCCCCCGGGTCTCTCTTTCTAGCAAGGCTAAAAGTGTGCTGCTGGCTGGGTGTCCCCAGGTCGCTCTTTCTAGCTGGGCTGGGAGCTGAGTGCATGGTAGGACGACTCGCGATATCTACCTCACCCACTGTCCCTCTTTCTAGCTGGGCTGGGAGTGGACTGTTTGGTTGGGTGCCCCCTGGGGTCACTCTTTCTAGCTGGAATGGGAGTGCACTGCTGGCTGGGTGGAGTCTGATGGATTATCTTGGTTACTTTAGACTGGAAGTCTGGTTTTCTTCTTTCTCAATAGACTTAGCTATTCTGTGTACCTGTCGGGCATATAGGGGTTCGTTCAGGTTTTATTTAAACTTACGCACGAGTGTACCTTCTGGGTTTATGGGGTCCAGTTAGGTTTAGTTTAGTTGTACTTAGTTTATTTCTCGTATGCTCGTGTGCTTTCTTTTTATATCCGCTTTGACCTCTCTATGTCAAGATTCTATCCTTATTGTTTTTACCCCTTTTGCTCAGTCGACTTTTGATGCTTACTGAGTACCTTTTGTGTTGGTACTCATGCTACACTTTGCATCTATTTCGTGATGCAGGTCCCTGGTAAATTAGCTTCAGCTTTTTATTTTGCAGCTGTAATTTGGAGATGAGGGTGAGCACTTGGCGCTTTTTGGGTTTGTCATGTTTCCTTCTTTTGTTTTAGCTAGTCTTGTTGCCTTTGAGACACGCTTTGTTGTAGTCCACTTTTGGGACTTGTACTCTTTATTAGATAGTTTTGTACTAGTGACTTCCAAGTTTTGGGAGGGAATCTGTATATATTTATTTTGGTTTGCTTTCGCCTTGTTGTCCTTGTTTAGATTATTGTTTTCGCTATTTTCTGCCCTTACGCTCATTACTTGTTGTTCTGGGTTACAGGTTGGCTTACCTACTGGTGGGGTATAGTAGGTGCCATCATGACTCGAGAAATCGGGTCGTGACAAGTTAGCTTTGTCCATGGTTTAATCACAAAAGCAACCTCATCTAAATTAGTGGTATCTAGTGCTTGTACAAATAGGATGACAATCAAGATTCTAATAACCTAATTGAAAACAAAGTTACATCGATAAAAGAGATACCAACTTCACTAATCCCAATTTTTCAAGACAACCAAATCAAGCACTTGGCCCATTCTTTTCCATTATAGATCATATGAAACGGTATAGATACAACAATCCTACATCATGTTGGCTTCACTCATTTTTTCTATATATAGTTTGCACACCGACTTTGCGAGTTTTATCAATCCATTTTGCCACTAGCCTCTTTATATATTTCTAGCTCTCTCGCCAATATGACTTTAGAGCTTGTAATCAGTATCTACTCTTAAATGTACAATTCTAAGAATACCATCATTTAAATTTTATATAGATTTTTTAAAGAAAAGTTGTAGTGAAGAATCAACTATTTATGTAAGTTACTACCATGTAATGTCTTGTTAGCTACTACCTCCTCTACATTGTTTTGAAATTCTTTGGATGAATTAAAGCATAAATGACCCGTATAAATAAAAGAGACAAGCATGAAGCACTAGTTCCCTCCGCTATAATTTTTTTTAGCTAAGCACTAATCGATTTAGATAAGCAAACAAAGGCTACCTCAAATATATCACTAATCGATTTAGATGAGCAGACCCCATACTAAAGGAAAGAAAATTTAACAACACTAAAACACCTTTAGAAGAGTAACCATTGCATACGCACGCTTGATTCACAGTTGGAATTTGTTTTGAGCAAAATTTGTTGCCTAGTGTGACAATATGAATCGTTTAAACCATCCAGAAACTGCAATAATCTATGTTCCAGAGATGGATAGTCTTTCGACTTATCACAACCACAACTCGGTCCAGGCACAATCATATCATATTTATCCCACAGCTCCTTCAACCTCGAATAATAGATAGAGACATAATTCGTACCTTGAGATGGTCTGGTGATCTCTTTGTGCAACTGAAAGATTCTATGTGAACTTTGTTGAAGTGTTCCTTTAGATCTTCCCACTCTGCATGTGCATTTGATCCATATATTATCTCATTCAGTAAACTCTTCAAAACGGAATTCATGATCCACAAATGCACAATATTTTTACATTTGTCCCACAGATTTCAAATATCAGTTCTCTGTGACTCCCTTTTGGAAGTTCCATTCACAAAACCTAGCTTCCCTTTTCTGAGCAAAGCAATTAGCAACGACCTGCTCCATAGACCATAATTTTCAACTCTTGAACTCAACAACAAAACAAGAAAAGAGGAATTGAGAAAAAGGCTAACCAGAAGTCGGCATCAATGAAAGCATTCCAGATGCTTCTAGTTCAGGGTACTGGAAGAGATACATAAGATATGTCAGTATCCAATAAATGATGTTGGATTGAGACTACTGATTGAACAATGAAGTAAACTATCCTTGGGTATACTAATAAAGTTTTGGAGGTTCTATTTTCTTCGATGATAAAAATCTAGAGCCACAGCATCCAAGTAACATATCAATAGAACACGAAACAAACATTTCACATTTGAACTCCAAAGCGACTACAAATTATTAACTTAATCTAAACAAAAAGTGCATCATTCACAGTCAGTGAAACTGCCTTCCAAATTCATGTAAGACAGTCTTCAGGAACTATTACAAGCAAGATAGCATCTCTTCATAAACAAGCACAAGAGAAAAACCAAACGCAACTTGCTACAAGAACAAATCATCAAGTAAGAGTGTCGAGAAAGAACCTTATAACAACAACTTTATCAGAATATCCTTCTCGCTTATCACGAAAGGAATTCCATGAAATACTCGTTGGCTGGAATAAAATTTTAAATGAAACCAATGAATCACATGAAAAGAATATTCCAACGGAGTAAAACATAATGTAGAGAAACCAGTATAAAGGATAGAAGTGTCAAAACTTCGTCATATACGGAGAACAAACAAGCAAGGAAGACTCACATAGTTTCGCTTTGGCAAAATTGTAAGGCGAATGACTCTCTTGCCCTTTAAGAATGATTTATCTGTGAATACACCCAAAAAATATTTCTGAGTTGCAAAAATATGACAGATTCTTCACCAGTTCTATAATTTCTAATGGAAAAAGGCAGGATTCCCAAAACTAGCAGAGAAAAGGAGCTGAATAGAGTGGGGATAAATAGATTGATCATTAGAATTTCAACTCTAACCCGCCCATTTCTGATGGATCTTCCTTGTAAGCAATTAACTTTTGGAGTCATCAGCAGCTCTCAAGTGACATAGCTTTGACTAAAAGAGGAAAAATGAATAAATAAAGGACATGCAAGCATTAACAATAGTACTGTCATTAAAAAGGAGGCAACACATTTCGTATTGGTGGTTCTATGATTGAGCGCTTACTCTAAACCTCTCTGACCTTCAAACATACAGCTGATTCATGAGATACAAATCTAAAATATATGGTTTTGAACTAAGCTAGATAACTAAGTAAAAACTGAGGTGAAATCAGTGGGCAATCAAACATATAAATTGTATTCTATATTCAAAAGGCAAAGAACCAAACTAGATCATATTGAAACTATATTGAAAACACTTGAACCAAATAAAGAGCAAAGAACAGTAAGTATAAACTAAAAATTAACTTGAAAATTGTTCTACAAAACACCTTAAACAATGAATCACATCTTAGACAATAAATAGAAAAACAAGCATTAAAGGAAAATTTAAGACTCGACCATTTAACACAATGACCGAACTTAACCCACAACAACTCATATACGAGCAATTTACAACATCACACCAATATCACCTATTTAAACGCCAACATAGAGATAAAACTAATCAAAACGGAGATTAACATGCTAAAAACAGAATCAAGCTTTTTTTAAAAAATGAATTGTTAAACAAGAAAGAAACCAGACTAACTAGCTAAGAGTACATCGAATTAATCAACCCAACGAGGTTATACAAGGATTTAAATAAGATGATAAATTTTACCTTTCCTGGAGCAGCGACTGGGAACAACGAGCTTGACTACGAAGGCGAACCACCACTAGGGTTAGGACTCCAATGAACTCCGATGAACTTGAAAACCACAAAGTACTATGGCTTTTGAACCGTTAACTTTAATTTTTTATGCTATTTGAGTACTTTCCTGTTTCATTTAACGTATGTTAAATTGTACGTTCTTGTGGGTCCAAAAAATAGCCAACTAAGAGTCGCGGTCGAACACAAGAGGCTCTTGCTTCAAAACACACCACAAATCAGTTTCCCTTTTTCAGTTAAGCACAAAGGTAAAAGGCTTCGGTTGGTACTGACAAATAGTCCACATGCAAACTCTTCACAAAAGAAATCCTCTCATTCTCATGAAACATTTTCATAAACTAAGAATCATTTAAGTGACAACAACTCAAACTCAAGAAATGACTCAATTCATTAACTCTTTCACATACTCACTTGACTCAATTAGAAATTTCCAAAATTACCACCTTTTCAACTTACATGCCCTCACAAGAAAGAAGTGTCCCAAAACCACACACACATATAAACAAGACAAGGGACAAAGATGCAACACTCACACTCACAAAGAATCAACTCATACACACAAATGTCACACCATAGGCTTGCCCATATTTTCAATCAACATTGACTCAACTCCATTTGGTTAGAAATCTCGAAGGACTTTGTTAAGCTTATAATATAGGCTTAGGGACGGTTGGGATATCATTTAGGTGTGACTACACCCTCTTTGAACACTACACAACAATTCATTACTTCCAACTTTATCCGCTTTTCTTCACTTTTCAAGCCCATGCACATCCCACACTATTTTTCATTTTCCTTTTCTTATTTCCACTCCAGATGTCCAACATGCGACCATTTTCAACTTTTGGGGGATTCAAGTCTCATTTATTCATTTTGTTTCTTAAGTCTTTCCATCCATCCCTCAATTTCTCTCTTTTTTTTCTTTTTTTATATCATGTCCTCATGTGGTAAGCTTCCCTTCAATGAATTTCTCATAACATCCCCAACTTAGGCTTTTAGCCTCAACTTTCACAATCTCAAGTTAAAGGAGGGAAGGGTTCAAAAGAGGGTTACTTTTTCAAAAAGGATAAGGCTTGTAATGTGGTTGCCAATACTCAAAGGGGACAACTAAGGATATATTTAGTGCAAAATGTGGGATTTTTAGGCCAAGTGGACTTCAAGAACATCAAAGAAAGCCTAAGATCATTTCTCCAACCAAACTCAAACAAGACCAACATTTCAAGACCAACCGGGCAAGTTCTAGGTGACAAAAGCGGACACAAGGTATTATTCAACAACTCACCACACATGACCTGCAATCAATCAAGATGGTTCAAAATCTTACTTCTTTTTCAAGATACAAGTAGCATTGAACATTTTAACCGCTAACGAATCAAAAGTCACAAAAAAAGTTGTAAGAGTTGTCAAAAAAATCATTCATAACATGCTCAACCTTTTAAAAACGAAGAGGTATGCTCAACACTATTCACATGACTATGCTCTTAGTTCCAACCAAGTCAAAACCTTACCAAAAAGATGACGATTTTGCCTAAAATGAAAGTCGTCAACCAATCCATCATCAACAACCTCATGCATCTATTCGAGAATGGCTACTCAGACTTCGACAAAATCAAACACTCAAAAGTCGACAATTTACCCTTAACCAAGTCGTCACCCTATATCCATCATCGGGCATCGTCAATCCAAATCTTATTATCAAAACAAAAACAAAGAAGCTATAAACTACAAATCAAAAACTAAAATAGACCAATCCAACACAATATCAACAGAAACATCCACAATATCAAATCCCGATAAGGGCACACCAATCCATGACAAAGAAAGAAAAGTACGCCCTACAAGGGCGCAATCACTATATGCAAAAACAATCAACAAAATGACTACAAGGGAGGCACCCCCAACTGAAAATGAGATTGTGTTCTCACAGTTTAGATATCAAAAGAGAATACGAGGGACTCCCTAAACTGTCATTCTGAGCTCGAGCTGCTTCTACATGTCGGTCCCAACCTAATAGAGGTCACTCTCTCCATCGCCTAAAGGATCACCGATGACCTCAACCGGCAGCCACCGATTTAATCTCTGAGGTGTGGTGCTTCCAAAAATCAATGGCTCGCATTTTTCCAGCCGTCCCTGGATTTCTTCAAATTCCTTGTGTTGTATATGAAAAATTATCGTATCAAGAACAAATTCCTCACCAGTATAAGCCTTTATAATGTCGTAGTAGTGATGGGAGAACCCCAAAAATCAATGCAAACCTGCAGCCTGTGTTAAACCATAAGCTTGTGAATAGAAGGAATAAAAATGGTGAAGTCCTCTCCAAGAGCATGAGCTAGGCAATGAAGTGCAGCAATAACAGCTTTCCTGAGCTCTTCTTTGTTCCTGTGAATGGAAGGGAGCACCAAGAATTTATCAACACAAACTTGAAGAAAGTATTGCAGAAATCACATAGTACAAAGCTTTTATCAGGTACAAAAACTCACAATTCAGTCTGCTTTAGAATTAAAACAGAAAGGATAAGGTAAAAAACGATAAGATAAAATCAACTGAGTTTTCGAAGTTTGGACAGACATGAGAAAAACTCTTGCAATATTGACTGAAATTGAAACACTAATATAATGATTTAAATTTTAATGTTTGCTTCAAAATTTTCCAGCCATTTGTGTCAAATTACTGGATCACCTTCAGTAAAAGGAAGCAGAAGCTGCAATTAGTATACACTCCAAGTTAATAAATCAGAGTTCAAGGTTCACTTCTATATAAGTGTGTGCGAGTGTAGCTACATATGGGTCGGAATTTGATATCTGAGAGTGTACTCACTAGAGTCAACATCAAACCCACAAACAATAGATCTTTGTCAGTTCATTTGTTATCATCTATTGACTCAAGGAAAATAAGTCTCATATATTATCAGTGATATTCATGTGAAGGAGAAAAATCAGACCCGTCCAAGACAAGCTTCAAGTGATGCACAAGCGAAGATATGTGTCCAGTAACCTGCAGAATGGAAATGAAGAGAAAAGGAAAAGAGTTTAGGAAAACAAGCAATCATATGGAAACAATGAAACTTAGAAGCATTCCCTTAGTCCCTTTTACACCAACCTGCACACAAGGTATCAATCTTGTAAGAATTTTGATTGCACCACATCTTACTTCTACTGAAGCGTCCACTTTAAACAACCGAATAAGTGCAGGAAAAAGAAGATGCATATGCTCATCTAATGTCCCTGCACATTAAGGTGAGACCACTACCATCAACATCAAAGTGATACTAACCAAGGCATGGACCACAGAAACAACCAAGGAAGACTATCCACCAAAGACTTCAAGGGTGTGAAGAATAGTAATTACATATGTGTAGTCATTAAACCTTTCCGCATCAGTAAGAAGTTGAATACAACAGGGAAGTATATCAGGAAGATACTTTCTGAATTCATCATTAAGTGCCAAGCAAAGTAGCTCCACGAGATGCAGAATCTAAAATAGCAAAAGAAAACGACCAGTAAGATCATTAACCAAAGCATATGGTTATAATGACCTACACCAAAAGTATGTGCAGTATATTAATACCAACTGAAACTACTACTTACAGGAGCAATGTGAACAGGTCTGTTAGCAACAGGAGATGACCATAATTCTGATATCAGAGAGAGCTACTCTGGCAGATATTTACGGATGTGCTCCAAACAAAAAATCATTCAACAGACCTTAAGAAAATTACAAATCCAAAAGAACAACAAGACAGATATAATTAAAACGAAATATTACCTATCGTGCAATAGATACCAAGGTTTCAAGTTTCCAAGTTATAAATTCCTTTAGACCATCCTCAGATATGCATACAATGTGAAAAGGATCAGGCAAAACCTACAGAAAAATAAAAGATACAATCTTAAATAAGCATTTCTGATAAAATCATCCACAACTAATGTTTGGGAAAAGAAGGGTATACTAATTACAAGCAATAAAATTCACTATGTTCCACTTAAGTTTTCAACTTCCCCGTGTCATTGCTGCTCTGTAAAAAGGGTGCAAATGGGAGGGTCTGCCAGGTGTGGACATCCAGGTGAACTGTTTGTCACATGCTAAAGAACCACATTTGATGAAACACCAGGGGAAGGATGAACTCACATTTTTAAAGATACTAGAGGTGCATGGCTCGTGCCAGCACCGACCCAACATTGCAAATGTGATACACACATATTATATTTATATATATTAAGCGTTGGAGCCAAGTTTTACAAGACACGTATGTACATTTTATTTACATAATCCAAAAGGAAGCGATGCGTCAACGATTGTCTTGTTGTGAGTGAGACCTGTTATGCAAAATAGTGAAGGTCAAAAGTGAATAAAAAATAAGTATGTTTTACCAATAAAAAAATAAGTATGTTTAGTAGCCAACCTGGTGAGATAGTTTGTAAGAGGCATCGCGTGGAAGTCGACGACACAAAAAGTGGCTCCAATCATATTTCAAAATGTAGGTAACATCTTTTGCTTCTTTAGCTGTTGCTGAAGGTTTTACTGTTCCTGAAATTAGTTCAAACTCGTTGATATCGCGGCCCATTGAATAAAGAATATCAGTAATATGAATTAGTACTTTATAACGAATTTCTTTTGAAGATAGACCTAGATATTTGTTGAAATCTTCAGACATTGAAGGTTCAATTTTTTCCCACAACTCTTTAGGGTTATTTGGATTACATTAAACTAACAACACAACAAATAAATGTCTTAAGCTGGACGAGATTTGATAACTCACTGCCTGAACATACATTCTGTTAAATTATTCTTAGAAAGCAAAAATCTTCTTTTCTCTGCAGATTCTCTAAATGTACTACAATATTCTCCATTGACAGTTAGTAAGTCTTCATATGATTTAGGTCCTCTTATATTCATTAAAAGGAGTCTAAGATAATATCTTTCTCCTTCCGTTGGGTGACATGTCACAACACGACCAATTGCATTTCTTTGTTTACGACGTGTCCACATTTTATATGAAGTTGACCATACAAAATATTCTGAAAATTCTCTATATAATAAATTTAAATTCATAGCTTCCTTATTCATTTTATTCATTAGGAAAAATTCAATTAACATAGTTTTTTTAATCATAGGATTATTTATAATTTTATCAATATTGTCAGTATTTTTTAAGGAGACAAGTTGTCCATCAAGATGAAGTTGAAGATGGTATAAACATGGATTCATTTCACTAATAGGAAAAACATATATATTCCATGTAGCTTCTGGTGGATCTACCCATCGGGCGGATTAGTATTCTCTTGTTTCATCAATTTCTATATTGTATAATTAGTGTGTAAATGAAATACAATTTTATCATGTCCTTTGCATATATACTTATAAATATATTTTACAATTTTAATATCATGACAGTTGAATTTACAAAGCAAATATGGATTGTAAGGGACAACCCATGAGTTATCAAGAAGATGACCTCCAATTTTTATACATTGTCCTATATTTCGTCTTCTATAAATTGGATAAGAACTTTTACCAAGAACTTTACCTTTAGTAGTATGTTCAGAATATTGCTTTGGATATTTGAATTTACAATGACCTTTTTTCCCCATACAAGATACAAGGTTTAATGTACCACAAGGACTATGATAATGAACAAGTTCAAATAAATGAGGATTTGTTTTAGGATCTGGTAGCTCGATAAACAAATTTATCATATGCTTCAGGTGTTAATATTTTATATTTTTCTTCAAGTATAAAAAGGAAATGAGCATGAGGAAGACCCCGTTTTTGAAATTCTATTGTATACATAGATGCAACAACTTTGCCAAATATATGTGCGCTTAATATATTTTTTTAATTGTTCTAATTTTGCTCGAATTATTCGACAAACTAAATATGGTCTATTTTGTGCTTGTTCAGTTGGCAACAAATTTTCTTTAAATTAAGGCCAAGAAGGATTACATGTCATAGTTAAAAAAAATATCAGGCTTTCCAAAACGTTGAACTAAAGCCATAGCATCCATGTATCGTCGGTAAAGATACATATCTCTAGGACCTCCCGTAAAACTAAGGGGAATTATTCTATGTTTACCTACTTGCGAAGCTTCTCTTTCACCACACCGCAGAACATCTAGAAGCTCATCTAACATATCAGTTTTAAACAAGTCTTTGTTGAAAGAAGTAAAATCAAGTCTTTGAGTTTCAATTTTGATCCATTCATCTACTACATATTGTTGGAATAATCTGCCTGAATGCAAAATTATATTTTCATCATCTCTTATTTGAAGTTTATAACAATAATATTCACGACAAGAAATAGTTTCTCTTTTTCGCTTACCTTTGTTCATAATTTCATCCTCTAAATTTAAAAATCCATCAATTGATGTTATGTTTTTAACATTTGGTAATTCTTCATTTTTCCAATATGTTTGTGCTGTACAATAATTAATTGAAGGTTTGATTTCTTACTACCACAATGTCATCCATTTTCACCATAAGGAAATAGCAATGGATACTGTAATGGATCATAACAGCCGTAATAATAATTTACTAATTGGCTTCTATCACTTTTGGTATATATTCTGATATGAGGTGTGGAAATATAATTGTTAGTAGATTTCTAGCCATATTCCTGCAACCTCTGATGCAGTTGGTACATTATATGTCCGTTGATTCGGACCAGCATCACATTTAAGAGCAATATATAAATCAGATAACTGTGGAAAATTTTATTAATGATTTTAAGAATATAGAGTATGGATTAATTTGTAATATTTCCATTAAAGTTTCCACAATTTCTTCAGTTAATTTATCAGAACTTGCCATTCGAGTTTTCAATTCATTTTCACTGTCAAAATAGTATAGTTGAAGATTTTTCACTTTTTCACCACTTGGCATTAAATCCTCTATGAAATGATACATTTTACCTTGAACCCAAAATGTGTAAATACCTTTATTTCTTTTCACTAAATCTTTATGGTAATTTACTCCAAGGGATGTGAAGGCAAACATATTTTTGTAGGTTCTTATATAAGTTCGGAAAAGTTTTGATTTCACATTATTTTCAAGATAGCGATTTTTCAAATCTGGTGGAAGTTGGTGGGAAATTAGCTTAATAGCACCTTTGGCACAACATAAACCTACAGATTCATATTCAAATCTTTTTGCAGCACAAAATTTAATTTTGGGACAGATTTTAACATACAATAATTTATGGATGTTTGAGTCGTTGTTGAATTTTCTTCACATTGTTCATTGGTATTTGATGTTGATCCTTTCATGTAAATGGAGTTAATATTGTATCAATATATATACTTGATGTTGTTTAGCAGAATTTGGCTGCTCGAAGGAAGATTCAGAGAGGGTTGAGTTATCAGCGAAATGTTGTCTCCTTGACTCAACTTTATTTGCCTGGGTTTTTGTTAAGGCAATTTCCTTTTTGATAGCTTGCGTCATTTTATATAGTTCATGGCATCTAGATCTTTTATTGTAGGCCTTTTTAAAAGTTGGGTCTATTTTCTCATTTTTGTTCGACATCATCAACAACGCTTTTCTATTAGCCATAAAGCATTACCTAATAGTCAGGATATTATACGACCACAGGAACACAGAGCTGGAACGGATTTGTTTAATCAACGTAGATGTCACAAGCTTATTTTCGACTGCCTTAGCGGCACACAATATACTTGTGCGGTGCACAAAGCTCCCTATAGCCTAGGGCCAGCCTTTCAAATTTTTCCAGTTACCTCAGTACGATCCTTGTACCTATCCTTGTACCTATGGAGAGGTCTGCCTCAAGGCTTCCCTCATTGTGTTGCTCGTCTCCTGTTTAACTATGGCATTGACATGTATTTGACTCATATGACACACCCATACATGCTGGATCACTTCCATGTGCGCCTTGGGGTTTGGCTATGGACATACTTGTGCCATGCCGGGACCTGAGCATCGTTGCTGCATGCACTTCCAATCCTCAAGCTTGTTAGTCGCATCGTTCACCAGCACTTAGCCATCGCATCACTTGAATAGGGCAACATTCGATCCTTGGCCTTAGCCATGTGTGTCTCCATGTGTCTTAGGCCATAGCCCAACATAGCCCACACATCATGCATACAAGTCCAACACTGCAACGTCGCTCCACGAATGCACGTCTAGGCCAACGGACCCTTGCTCACTTGGTTAAACCTCTGCCAAGCTCACAAGTTAGCTCAGAAGGCTCTGGAGTAAGTCCCTCGATTCCTCATTCGACTAAGAGATATTTTCCCACAAGGAGAACTACTCGAAGGGCCCAATGTTCGTCATAGAAAGCCTCCACGGCCGCCGGGATTCCCAACGTTGGCTATCGAGCCGTACGCCGCCCATAGGGCTTCCCTAACTCATATGGGTACCTAGGACACTCCTTTGAGATGCCTAGGCAGACCCTTGAAGTTCCATTCAAGGAGGCACAGTTGGGGCAAAACGCTCGGGGAGGCTGGTAGGCTGTCACCATATGTCCCCTTTTATATATGCTTAAAATAATAAAACCCCTGTGAGGGAGTTGACATGCTTCATCATAATAGGCCATAGACGGCTCTACCGAACTCAATATGAGGTGTCGTCTGGTTGTAGTTACTCTTCTTGACTTCCTTCACACTTCCATGAAGTTTCATCCCATTCCCACGCTCGTAGAATATGCTATAGCCTTCGGCCTATTTGCATAATTACGACAATGTCATCGTCCTTGGCTAATTCAAAGACATATCCAAACGAACTCCGCATTCCCTTAAATCTGGTAAGCATATATAAGAACATGCGAGGAACAAGACCCTAGCCCGGAATGCCCAGATTCAACTTTTAGCTCAAGAACGTCCGACAATCACATACCTCGCCGCACACGGCCTTCGCCGACAGGCTAAGCCCTTTGGTGCACCCCAAGTCCTTGTCAAACATCTTTGGCACTATTAGGGCATGTCATGCAACATCTCAAATGGTCATTGCGTATTGTCATGTCCCTTTGCCTCATAATCCTACTTCTGCCCCTCCTTCAACACACGCCGCCTGCATGGTTGACATGGGTGTGACCTGCTTGGCTAGCACTCCTTGGCCGACTTCCTGGCCAATGTAGACGCCCATATTTCTGGGGCATTACGCCTTCACACACCGAAGAAAGTCATCGTCTCAATGACATACGACACTAACGAAGACCTGAAGTTTGTCCCCTTGGGGCTTTACATCGTAGTTCCCAATCCATGTGTGATGAAACTCTTTCGAGCTCCTCTTAAGACTTAAACATGTCCCTCGCACTCCCTTCTCCCATGTTTTGTCCAAGCTGCACCTACACTACTCCCAGTATTCACTTAGACGGTGTCTCCAAACCTACACCCTCACATCCTTTAGCTATCTGGAATCCTTGTTCTTCCTTGCAATAAACTTGCGATGATACGAGTGCCGCAAACAAGACTAAAGTATTGGAGACCTCAAAAGTGTGTCATGAGCACCTTCAGCCTGGCCTAGTAACTGGATATATCATGGCGAAAAGTTTCTAGTACCGCAAACAAAACTAGAGAATTGGAGGCTTCGAAAGCATATCCTTGACATCTCTAGGTCGGTCCAGAATATGAGCACCCTATGGATAACTCACAGTCCCACCATGTCTTCATTTTCATTGGAAGATATCGTTCCTTTTAAACGATTGCATTGAACAGCACAAACATACCTCGGCCTGATTGGCCGGGAATGTAGGCATCCTTCGATGTGGCATCTATGCCAACCATACCCTTATGGTCCTTCATCAAACTTGACCTTGTCCCAATCGACATACAACTCGGCCTTTGGTACTAATGTTGTAACATGGTACCTTTGGTCATTATGTGTTCCGCAAACGTAGGCACCATGCACTTCCTTGGGACGTATTTCTGGCAAGTACTTCATAGATCAAAGTGCCGGCGTTCACATTCATCGCTGAACAAGACTCTTCATCCAGAACATTCTCTTCCCCTTTGTAGCTATTTGATTCCAGTGTACCGTAGTACACAAGTCTATGGTAAGTACCCAATGGTGCTCCCAATTATCAGCTTGGTCGATGGCGAGGCGTGCACGACACTCCCATCTTGTGGCCTCCGCCTCAACCTTCTACTCTTGGAAATCCTTCATTGACGAACTTGGATACCCATCCAATTCAGACGCTTCGACTAATCCCACCTTGATTCATTTCCTTACTAAGTACTTTGCTCACTATGCCTCCTCATAAATGATTCGGCTAACGTGCCTCTCACACACCCTAGGGCTGACTCAACAATTTCTTGACATTACGATCTTTTGCAAAGACGCCTGCACTTAGGCCCAACTTCACGGTAGTGGTGTGTGTAGCATGATTAACTTGCAAGCTCTAGCTTGCTCATGCGGTAGGTTCCAACCTACTCTTCCAGCATGATCCTCATGTAGGGACTTTCCTGCCATTCTTCGCAACATCAGATGGCAATGTAAACACAATAGGACACATGCAAACGCCCTTAGACGTGGCTCAAGTCCATCCATGTCGGAAGGACACTCAATTGATGCATGCACCACATCAATGGCAAGATCTTTACATGATCAAGGCCCAAAGTTTGACATACCTCTCGAAACATGGTTGCACGACCTGGCAAACGTAGACCATTTACTGGCCACCCGACTTATCAGTACATTCCTGTCGTCTTCACAAGCCTAGACTCTTTCATAGTTGACAACTTAACTCATCGCATTAAATGAACACATCCAAACCGACAAGCTTCTGATGCACTCATCATCTCTGCCTGACGTTCATCGTCTAGTCTTGATGAGGAGTATAAGAATCTATCAATTCTTGAGGAACTTCTATGATTCTCCCCCCTTCTCCAAGTATAAGATCCTCCAAATAATGGAGGATCCACTAGCTCCATCTCTTCAATGCATTTAGAGAACTTTGACATTGCTCCATTTATTCTGAAACAGTTTGTTCTTTCATTGGGGTATCTGATTACATTAAAATCACCTCCCACCACCCAAGGTCCTGCACACCTTCCCCCCGCTGAATATAGCTCCCCCCATAACTCTCTTCTTTCCACTCTTTTACAATCAGCATACACTGCTGTTACAAACCAAAAAAAATCAGAATTTTCCCCAGACATTTTACAAGTTATGCTTTGGTTGCCATGTTCTACCATTTCCCCTTTCCAAACTCTCCTGTCCCATAAAATAATTATTCCCCCCCGGCTACCATCTGCCTCTAAATGTATCTCTCCCACCCATCTATTGTCCCAGATACTATGTATGAGTCTATCTCCCCCCAACTTTGTTTCTACCAAAATATACACATCTGCACTCCATTGATTAATCAGATTCCTTACCACCCCCCTCTTTCTTTCGTCATTAAGTCCCCTCACATTCCAAGACACGACCTTTATCCTCATCTATGCATAATGGTTAGTCTCCTCCCACTTATTCTAGGTTCGCCATCCTTGAATTTCATATCGAACATTAAATTCTTGAGCTCTTTTGGAATTGTGTTATTGTTGCTATTTGAGGATTTACCCTTTCCTGCGTGTCTCTCCAAATATCTCTTTTGATCCAGCTTCATGCACAAAGCATAAGCCTCTTTTTCACAACCCTTGATGGCTGCTCCAAAGGCTTGGCCTAATTTGATCACATTAAGGTGTACCCAGATTGTAGCCCTTGTCTCTATCATCTCTTCCGTGAGATTTTCTTCGATGCTCAATGGTTCTGGTTCATTGTAAGTGACCAGCTGATTCTCAGAACTTTCTAGAAAGGAAGAATCTGCCCCGCTCATACAGTAACTATTTGTCTCCCCTTCAAAAGCTATGCTATCTTCTTCTTGAGTCCTGTCCTCTGCCTGAGCCTCCTCGATTCTCTGATTTCTGGTTTTTGGTTCTCCTTCTTCCATTTGCATGTGGGGCATCATCAATCCATATCTCAATTATTTAAACAAAAACAAAGAAGCCACAAACTACAAATCAAAAACTAAGATAGACCACCCTAAACCTTAGGGCCTGAACCCTAAACCCTATACCCTAAACTCTAAAACTTATGTCCAAAAAAAATACAAAAAAAAAAAACCTAAACCCTAAATCCTAAACCTAATACCCTAAGAAAAAGCCTCCTCATTTCATGAATTTTTTCTCTCTCTAAAAATTTTCTCTCTCTAGAATTTCTCAAGAAATTAGCTTCCTCGTCTAATTTCACAACGTTTCAGCATCCATAGAATGGAAGGAGTTTTGGCAGATGATCGTTTTAGGCCACCCGATCCATCTACTGAGATGCACAAGCCAACTATATCTTCAAATCTTCAAGAATCGTCCTCAGAATCAACCTACAACCTACAGCTCCTCGCAGGTGAGAGAAGAGGTGATCCATACTGCAGCGGAAAGGGAGTTGGATGGAACTCGTTTTAATAATCCCAAGGAAGATTCCAGTCAAATTAGCGAAAAAGGGACTGGGGCAAAAGAATCCCACTCTCAAGCTGTTCATAATAGTCAAAAATCCCACGATTTAACCGTCCCAATTGAGAGAAATCCACAGGCGACGGAGGCGAGTGAATCGTCCCAACAGCGCCACCAAAATCGAAGCGCTGCGGAAGAAATTCATGATTAATCTAATCTTGGGAGAGGTAATATTGGTCGTGGTGGTCATAACAATGAAGCTTCAAGTACATTTCATGGTGGAATTGCCAGTTTAGGCGATTCTGGCGGAATTTCGGCGAAAAATTTCGAAAAATCTCAATACGCAGATGAGCCGCGTGTGTCATCAGAGCCTCACATCCAAATTAGGGAAGGAAAGCAACATGTTCAAGATTTGGGGCAATCTAACACTTCTCATATGGATGAGCAATTCATCAAGAAACAGGGCAAGGACACAAGTATAATTCATAATGCTAATTCTCGTCTAACTGTGTTTCCTGCAAATCAAGCCCATCTGAATTCTGGTACTGAACATTTTAGAAAGGAAAATGACCAACAGAAAATTTGGGTTGCTAAAGATCAAGGGAATACTAATACGATTAAATCTACCACTAGAACTGATCAACAGCAGGTTTATCAGGATAATTTTCCTAGAATTTCTAGTAATTTTGATAAACATGTTCCTAAAAATAATAATACTAATGTTCGAAGTGATCGTCCTAATCCTCCTAATCCTCCCAATCCCCCCAAAACTGATCTTCTTGCTGCTCCGGCTCCTTATACAGTAGTGCAAACTGATGCTGATCGTCTTAGATATAATCAGTCCAAATGTGATATTCCCATTACTTTGACTGCTCCTGAAATCACCACCAAACAAGGCTTGCCTGCTGTTTTGTATGTGAAAGAAGAGGTGATGAGAGATTTAGCAGCAGACTGCAAATATACTCTCATTGGGAAATTTAGTTACACCATGCCTAAATTGGAACTTATTAGAAATAACTTCATATTGCAAACTCAATTATCGGGTGGTGTTAAAATTGCTCATTTTAATTCTACACATGTGTACATTGATCTTGATAATGAGCTTGATTACAATATGGTTTGGACCAAGCAAAGGATGAATATAGCTGGACAGGTGATGCGAATTCAAGTGTGGACTCCTAATTTTAAACCTGCTGAAGAAACTCCTATAGTCCCTATTTGGATCTCTCTGCCTAAGCTACATTGGCATTGCTATAATAAAGAGTTTGTTTCTGGCTTACTCTTCCCTATTGGCAAGGTTTTATACTTAGATTCTGCTTCTATTAAAAAGACTAGGGGTAGTCAAGCTAGGGTTAAGGTTCAAGTTGATCTTACTCATAAGAGACCCCCTTATATATGGATGGGTTATATAGGGGAGGATATCACTGATGGTAGATGGCAGAAAATAGAATATGACAATATTCCTGATTATTGTTTCTATTGTAAGCATCAAGGTCATTTAGAAAATGATTGTACCATAAGACAAAGAGATGAGGATAGAAAGAAAAAGGATATGGAGGCTGTGAGGAATAAGAATAACAAAGAGATAGAACATAATACACAAACTAAGGATCAAAAAGAAGGTGATCAGAAGGAAGGTACCAATCAGCAATATAACCAACAAAGAGATCAGGAACAAATTCAGTATCAGAAAGAGGAGCTTTGGCAAACACAAAAAAGGAGGAACAATAATCAACCTTTGGCAACTCGAGGCAATGTTAGACAAACAGAACAGACCACCAAACAGGCAGGTATAACTACTATTCCTACACAAAATACATATATTAATCTTGATGTGCAGGAGTCATCACCTAGTCTAGAGGTTTTGGACAAATTCAAAGGCAACATAAGTGATAGCAGATTCAGACAGCAGCAACAAAGCAGCAGGGTCAAGATGAGTATACCAGGAAAATAGCAAATGCTGGAAAGGACAAAACTAACAAGCAATTACAGGTGGATATAATTTCTAACCAGGTAACAGAGATCAACAAAGGCAAGGAAGTTTATACAGGGCAAGCTGGTACAGGTATTGACTCAATGCTCCTATCCCCTAATCCCATTGATAGTGTTGTTAATGTTATTGCTGAGGGAGCTGTTGGAGGTTTGGATGGGAGGGGACAGGAGACACATACTGATTTGCAGGAAGGGGTGTCCAAAGAGGGGGGGGAACTGACTCATACAGGTCAACAGACTGAAGGCTATGTTGATGCCCAGGTTACTGAGGGTAACATGGCTAAGGTGCCTCCTGATGATTATGGGGCACTCAATTCTGAGGATGATCTGGATCCTGATAATCAATCTCTGGAGGACTCTGATGAAGAAACAGCAGATACCCAGCCACATACTGGTCAAGTTTTTGGTTCCTCCTTCAAGGATAAAGTTACTGATGTTCAGAGAATGACAGAACAACAGGGTTTATCCCCTAGAGGAAGGAAACAAACTAGGCACAACCCTCAACAAAATATTACCAGCAAATCTGACACTTCTAGCAGGCCCATGACTAGGTCCAAATCAAAAGGTTATTAATGAGTAAAGCTATTTGTTGGAATGCTAGAAGTATCAATACCAAAGGATCCTTGGAAAGGCTTCAAACACTCAAGAACATGCATCATTTATCTATTATTGCTATCTTGGAGCCATTTGCAGATAACTCTCAGCTTAATAAGGTAAGGGGTCAACTACAGATGGATCATGTAGTCAGTAATACTAATGGGAAAATTTGGTTGTTTTGGTCTAATGAAGTGACTGGTCAGATTTTGGAAAAACATGATCAGCATAGCACAGTAACTTTTCATCACATAGATAATTCTGAGAAATTCATGATGTCCTTTATCTATGCTAAATGCAAGGAATATATGAGGAGACCTTTGTGGGACAGGCTCAATTTTTATGCTAATATGGATTTACCCTGGTGTACAATTGGTGATTTCAATGTTATCACCTCTATTGAGGAGAAACTTGGGGGAATACCTTACAATATGAATAAGAGCTTTGAATTTATTGGAGTTATAGAGACATGTGGATTGACTGATCTAGGATACACAGGGTTATCATTCACATGGTGCAATCAAAGGGATCCAGAAGCTAGAGTTTGGAAGAGATTAGATAGGGCTATGGTTAATGATAAATGGTTAGAGGTTATGCCACAAACTACCATTGAAAATTTATCTTCTGTTGGTTCTGATCATAGTCCTATGTTGATGGAAATGAATAGGGTTACAGAGAGCCATATCAAATATTTCAAGTTCCTACATTTTTGGGTTGACAATGTCACTTTCTTGAAAACAGTCCAACAGTGCTGGGAAAAGGGAGTTACTGGCAATCCGATGTGGAGATTACATCACAAAATGAAAAGAGTCACATCAACACTTAGCAACTGGTCTAAAAGAGAGTATGGTGATATCTTTCTAAGGTTAAGGAATTTGAGGACACTATCAGGAAATCTGAAGAAGAGCTTATGACAAACAACAGTGAAGCTGTTAGGCAGAAATTGCATCAGATGACTGGCACCTACATTAGGTATTTGAAAATGGAAGAAGCTATTCTTAAACAAAAGACAAGATTACAATGGTTTAAGGATGGTGATGCCAACACTAAATACTTTCATGCTTTGATGAGAGGTAGAAGAAGGAGGTTATTTTTACATAAAATCTGTACTGAAAATGGGGTATGGATACAGGGGGAGGAACAAATAGCACAGGCAGCATGTGATTATTATCAACAAATGTTCACTGGTCAGTATGAGAGAATAGATGAAAGTATTCTTCAGCTTATTCCATCAGTAGTCACTCATGAACAGAATGAGAGGATGCAAGCAATGCCTAATATAGAGGAACTTAGACAAGTTGTGTTTGCTATGAACCCAAGTTCAGCAGCAGGTCCAGATGGTATAGGAGGCAAATTTTATCAAGTTTGTTGGAATATCATTAAAGAAGATTTACTGGCAGCTGTTCAATCTTTCTTCTGTGGTAACATTATGCCTAAGTTCATGTCCCATGCATGTTTGGTTTTGATTCCAAAAACTGAACAGCCTACTAAATTCACTGACCTTAGACCTATCAGCCTTAGTAACTTTACCAATAAGATAATTTCTAAAATTTTGAGCATGAGATTGGCTACTATTTTGCCCCTATTATTATCAGATAATCAGTCTGGCTTTGTAAGAGGGAGAAGTATTACAGAGTATCATGCTTGCACAAGAAATTACTCATGGTATCAAAAAACCCAATACAGGAAATAATGTGGTTATCAAACTTGATATGACTAAGGCATATGATAGGGTGTCTTGGTCATTCACATGTTTGGTTTTAAGGAAGTTTGGATTTGGGGAGATTTTTATTGATTTAGTTTGGAGAATAACGAAGTAACAATTGGTATTCTATTTTCACTAATGGTCATAGGCATGGATTCTTTCACTCCACTAGAGGACTTGAGCAAGGAGACCCTTTATCCCCGGCCCTATTTATTTTAGGAGCAGAGGTATTGACCAGGTTGCTTAATTCTCTACATCAGAATCCAAATTATAAAGGGTTTTTTATGGAGCCTAAATGACCTCAGATCAATCACTTGAGTTTTGCAGATGATGTTATTGTTTTTGCTTCCACTGACAGACATTCCCTTAAGCTCATTATGGACAATTTAGGGGAGTATGAACATACCTCTGGTCAGCTTATTAACAAAGCAAAGAGTCACTTTATGGTTCCAGACAATACATCACAGGAGATTATTCATACCATTCAAGATGTTACTAATTTTTCCCAGAAGAGTAGTCCTATTACTTATTTAGGATGTCCTCTTTATATTGGTAGACAAAGGATCATTTATTATTCATTTAGTGGAGAAGGTCTCTAAAAAAGTGTGTGGTTGGCAGGAAAGGGTACTTAGTTTTGGGGGCAGAATTACTTTGATCAAACATGCATTGCAATCTATACCTATACATACTATGGCTGCAATTTCCCCTCCCAGCACTACTATTAAATACATTGAAGCCATTATTATTAAATACATTGAAGCCATTATTGCAGACTTCTTCTGGGGAAGGAGATTTGGATAAAAGAAAGTATCATTGGGCATCTCTAGACACCATGAGCCTACCTTGTACAGAAGGAGGTATAGGGCTAAGAAGACTCACTGATATTTGCACCTCGTTACAATACAAACAATGGTCGACTTTCAGGTCTAAGGATTCCTTATGGAGTCAATTTCTCAAATCCAAATACTGTCAAAGAGCACATCCAGTAGCAAAGAAGTTTGAAAATGGCCAGTCCCTGATGTGGAAATATATGACGAGGAACAAAATCATTGTGGAAGAGCATATTGGCTGGAAAATCAATTCTGGAAGTTGCTCTTTTTGGTGGGATGATTGGATAGGAGGGGGTGCTCTAGCTAATTATACTCCTTCTATATCTAGTCTCAACAATGCTACTATTGCACAATTCTTAGTAAATGGCAAATGGAATGAAAGGAAACTGAGGCAACAGGTCCCACCTCTTCTTTATTCCATCCATTTTAAATACTAATGTCTTGTTTGTACAGGGAGTTCAAGACAGTGCAGTATGGAAGCTTACAGAATCTGGAAACTTCACCTGTACATCAGCATGGGAAATTTGCAGGCAAAAGAAGAGTACTGCAGTAATTAACTCTCAAATTTGGCATAGGCATATTCCTTTCAAAATGTCATTTCTACTTTGGAGAGCAATAAGATATAAACTACCAACAAATGAAACTTTAGCATCGTTTGGGGTGGATCCTGTGAAATGCTACTGCTGTATTCAGCAGAGTTGGGATGAAGTGGACCACATTTTGATTCAAGGCCATTTTGCAGCTAATATATGGAAATACTTTGCCAGTAACATGGGAATCAGTCTGCAGCAGAACACACTGAGCAATTATCTAATGCAGTGGAGTGGTATTACAGGGAAAAATGAAGCTCACAAGATTATTCTACAAACTCTTCCTATAGTAATATGTTGGAACCTATGGAAAAATAGGTGTTCAGTTAAATATGGAGGAAAGAAATCCAGTATCCTCAAAGTTAAATATTTGATTCTCAAAGACATGATTTTACTTCTTACCTCTGTTTTTCCTTACCTTCAGTGGCCTGTAATATGGCCAGCAGTAGTGGATTATATTGACAAATGTAAACAGGAGATAAGAGTTAATATAGTTATGTGGAAACATCCTCCTCCTAACATATATAAGTTGAATACGGATGGTAGTGCTTTGCACAATCCCGGGAAAATTGGAGGGGGAGGCATTCTGAGAGATGCACAAGGGGTCATAATCTATGCCTTTGCTGTACCTTTAGGTGAAGGGACAAATAATCAAGCTGAAGTACAGGCAGCATGTTATGGTTTAAACTGGTGTATACAACATGGTTACACTAATGTCATATTAGAAGTTGATTCTGAATTACTAACCAAATGGCTCTTACAGGTTGCTGTACCTCCTTGGAGGATTCATGCGTACATACAGCACTTACAGATGCTTGCTAAACATTGTGTTTTTTTTCAGTGTATTCATACTTACAGGGAAGCTAATGGTACAGCAGATCTGTTGGCCAAACATAGTCATCAACAAGATATTGTGCAACTTTATTACACTCAACTTCAACTGCCCCATGCAATAAAAGGAAGCTATCTATTGGAGAAAATGGGGGTCCAAAATTTCAGAAGGAAGAAGTTGAAAAGGATCAAAAAACCACTGTGATTAAATCTCCAGCAAGACAGGAAGCCAATACGAAGAAGTACAAGACATATTTCAGTCTCCTCACAAATTGAACATTACTGTATACCAAATAGGTACATGAAGACTTCATACTCTTGCCTTAATTGTTTCATGAGTTACTTTTCAAACTAATATGCCAAAATAGTTGGATTAGGCTTAGTTTCAATTCGTGTAAGGGGAAAGTCTCCCTTATTTATGCATTATTAGTAACTTTGTATTAAGAGAGGAGTCCTCTCTAGGTGCTTAGTTTATTAATATCTCATATTGTATAGGGTTGAGTCGACTAACCTTAGTAGGTAGGTCGATTGCGGACCCACCATAGGATTGGAGGTAAGGTACATGTCCCCCTCCTTGTATATTTGTTTTTTCTATATATGATAAGGCCTGGGGGTGTTGCTCAGCCCCTGATTTTTTTTTAAAAAAAACACTTAGGTCCTAAATCCCAAACCTAAGTGCCTAAATCATAAACCATATACCATAAACCCTAAACTCTAAACCTAATGGCTTAAACCCTACACCCTAAACCTTAGGACCTAGACCCTAAAGCCTAAACCATAAATTCTAAACTCTAAACCTTAGGGCCTAACCCTTAACCCCTAAATCATAAACCATATAAACCTTAAACCCTAAACTAAACCCTAAACACTAAAGCATAACCCTAAAAATTAGGGCCTAAGCCCTAAAACTTAAACCATAAACACGAAACCCTAAACCATAAACAATAAATTGTAAACCTTAGAGCCTAAACCCTAAACCTTAGAGCCTAAACTCTAAACCCTAAATCATAACCAGAAACGATAAACCAAAAACCAAAAACCCTTAACCTTAGGATCTAAACCCTCAACCCTATACCTTATGGCCTAAACCATAAATCCTAAACCCTAAACCTTAGGGCCTAAACCGTACACCCTAGGGACTAAACCCTAAATCCTAAACCATAAACTCTCAACCCTAAACCTTATGGTCTAAAATCTAAACCATTAATTCTAAGTCCTAAACCCTAAACACTAACTCATAGGGCCTAAACCCTAAACTTAGGACCTAAAATCTAAACCTTTGTGCCCAAATCCTAAATCCTAAACCTTAGGGTCTTAACCTTAAACCCTAAACTCTAAACCTTAGGGCTTAAATCCTTAAGCGTAAACCATAAATCCTAACCTCTAAATCCTAAACTTTTGGGACTAAACCCCGAACCCTAAACCATGAATCCTAAACCCTAAACTAAGAGGGCCTAAATCCTAAATCCTTAACCATAAACCCTAAATATTAAGGCCTAAATCCTAAACCCTTAACCCTAAACCATAAACCCTAAGGCATAAACCTTAATCCTAAACCCTAAAGGGTCGTTTGGTTACTGATTATAGTTATGCAGGTATTAGTTATGTAGGAATAAGTTATGCAGGTATTAGTTATGTAGGAATAAGTTATGCAGGTATTAGTTATGTAGGAATAAGTTATGCAGGTATAAGTTATGTAGGAATAAGTTATACAGGTATAAGTTATGTAGGAATAAGTTATACAGGTATTACTATGCATGTATTAGTTATATGTATGAACTAGATATAGGACCCCGTGCCAGCACGGGGCCCAATATATATATATTTTTTTTATTTTAATTTATGTCATATTATGGAATTTGAGAAGTTATTGAAATTTTTATATGATTTTAAAAATATTTTAAATTTTTAGCTATTGTGATTTGTAGTACTTTTTTTTAACATAATTTTGAAAAAAATATTTATTACTCTGTTTGTTCTAATTTATGTGGCACACGCAGAATTTCAAATATTAAGCATTTTTTATATGTCTCTTTAATATATTAAGTTGTTAATTATTGTATTTTATAGTACATTTTGAACCTATTTTTTTAATAATATATGTTATTTGCCATGTCCCAATTTATGTGGCATTAATTGATAGATTTGTTGGAGTCGAGAGATTTATTTTGTTAATTATTGTAATTTATAATTTTTTTTCCGTCAATTTCAAACAATATATGTTGTTAATTGATAGAATACTTTTAATGTAATTTTTAAAAAAAAATATGTGTGACTCTCCATGTCCCAATTTATGTGGCACATGTAAAGTTTTGACAATTAACCAAAATTTTAATACATTTATAAAAATATTTTTAAGTCGTTAAATTTTAAGTAATAAGTAATTTAAATTGTTGTATTATTTATTACAATTTATAATACTTTTAAAGTAGTTAAAATATTGTACTATTTATTATGATTTATAACACTTTTTTTTAAAATTTATGTCATATTATGGAATTTGAGAAGTTATTGAAATTTTTATATGATTTTAAAAATATTTTAAATTGTTAGCTATTGTGATTTGTAGTACTTTTTTTAACATAATTAATCTATTTGTTCTAATTTATGTGGCAGATACAAAGTTTCAAATATTAACCCTCTTTTATATGTCTCTTTAATATATTAAGTTGTTAATTATTGTATTTTATAGTACATTTTGAACCTAATTTTTTAATAATATATGTTATTTGCCATGTCCCAATTTATGTGGCATTAATTGATAGATTTGTTGGAGTCGAGAGATTTATTTTGTTAATTATTGTAATTTATAATTTGTTTTTCGTCAATTTCGTCGACTATTTTTTTTATTAATTATTGTAATTTATTGTTTCTTTTTCGTCAATTTCAAACAATATATGTTTATCATATAATCCATTTTATGTGGTACCAATAGAATTTAGAGAGTCAATTAAATTTTGTATATAAGTTTTAAATAATTAAACTGTTAATCATTGTAATGTATAGTATTACTTATAGTATTTTTAAATATATTTAAATATTATATGTTAGGTTTTTTATCCTAATTTATATGGCATTGATAGAATTTAAAGTGTCAAATAATTGTTAATTATTGTAATAGATAATATGGAGTATTTAAGTCATTTATAGTATAGTATAATTAATATATAATATGTAGTATTTAAGTGTTATATTATGGAATTTGAGAAGTTATTAAAATTTTTATATGATTTTAAAAATATTTTAAATTGTTAGCTATTGTGATTTGTAGTACTTTTTTTTTACATAATTTTGAAAATAATATTTATTACTCTATTTGTTCTAATTTATGTGGCACATGCAGAATTTCAAATATTAACCATTTTTTATATGTCTCTTTAATATATTAAGTTGTTAATTATTTTATTTTATAGTACATTTTGAACCTAATTTTTTAATAATATATGTTATTTGCCATGTCCCAATTTATGTGGCATTAATTGATAGATTTGTTGGAGTCGAGAGATTTATTTTGTTAATTATTGTAATTTATAGTTTCTTTTTCGTCAATTTCAAACAATATATGTTGTTAATTGATAGAATACTTTTAATGTAATTTTTAAAAAAAAATATGTGTGACTGTCCATGTCCCAATTTATGTGGCACATGTAAAGTTTTGACAATTAACCAAAATTTTAATACATTTATAAAAATATTTTTAAGTCGTTAAATTTTAAGTAATAAGTAATTTAAATTGTTGTATTATTTATTACAATTTTTTTTTTTTTTTTTTTTTTTAACATATACTTTTTTTAAAAAAAAATAAAATAAAATAAAGGACACTAGGAATTAAAAAATGAAAAAAATAAAAAACAAGAAGACAAAGAAAACATTAGGAAAGTGCATCCACTTAGAACTCGTTCTTCTTCCCTGGCTTCCTTCAGTCGCCAGAAAGCCTCCTTACTCGAGCTAATCTTGTAAAGCTACCAGGTGTGGGTTGCAATCATTTGGAGGTCTACAGATCTCACAGACTTCATGATTCAACACCAGTGAAGACTTCTTCAACTTGGAAGCTGCAACAATTAGCTGGATCTAGAGGTAAAGGTGAATTCGTTCATCATTTGTGCAATATTGTCCTTCATCTTATAGTACATCAGTTTATATTTGATTTACTTCCTCCAATTATTCATCTCAACAGGTTGAATTCCTGAGGAATTGATACCACTGTTCAAGACTTATAATTTTCGGAGTACTTCATTTATAGCACTGAGTAAGATCCTTTTCTTTGACTGTATTACTATGTTTCTCCTTTGATATCAATGTTGTGATGTATTGAGATGGCTTGTGATGACTACTCTCTGTTGTTGTGGCCCTTGTAATCCTTGTTTTGAATCTTCTGTACGTGAATATTAGGAGTGTGTGACTTTTCTAATTGAATTATTGCTTTGGCTCGCACTCCTTGTGTCCTTGTGAGCTCCAGTCTCCATTCCCAGATCGATTGGACAAAGGAGCCGCGACCTTGGGTGAATTTCAGTCAGCATTTACCAAGTCTCACCAATGCTATGATGAAGACTTCTTTAGCTCCCAGCTTGTCCTCAATCTCAACAAATCCAGGTATGACCCTTCACGTACCACCTACTTCATGAAAAACTCATTCTGAGGTTTGTGCTGATTTTTCCATGACTTGTGCAGATTGAGCTCCATAGAGCTAATACCACTGCCTCAGTTCATGTTAAAGATCAGTACCCACCCCTATGTCCAAGGTAACCATCAAACTTTGAGAAATGATTTTATCTCTGTACAGCTGAACTGTGATTGAATCTTCTGTCTTGAACTCGCTTTATCATAATGATCTACACAACTTGTTTTTACCCTTCTTGATTCTTATATTTGGGGTTCCCTGCTTATCCAACTGTAGAATCGATTTTGCTTGTGTTGGTAGTTCATTATTGTGGTTAAAATGAATGGAATTTGTACCTGCAAAATTAACAACCATGTTAGTTAAATAATCTGCAAGCTTATTCCCTTCTCTGAATGTATGCAATACAGTCACATCCTTGTTCTCCATTGCCTCTCTAATCTCTCTAATGTCTACCGAGATAGCCATTATTACAATTTATAATGCTTTTAAAGTAGTTTAAATATTGTACTATTTATTATGATTTATAACACTTTTTTAAAAAAATTATGTCATATTATGGAATTTGAGAAGTTATTGAAATTTTTATATGATTTTAAAAATATTTTAAATTGTTAGCTATTGTGATTTGTAGTACTTTTTTTTTACATAATTTTGAAAGTAATATTTATTACTCTATTTGTTCTAATTTATGTGGCAGATGCAGAATTTCAAATATTAACCCTTTTTTATGTCTCTTTAATATATTAAGTTGTTAATTATTGTATTTTTTAGTACATTTTGAACCTATTTTTTTAATACTATATGTTATTTGCCATGTCCCAATTTATGTGGCATTAATTGATAGATTTGTTGGAGTCGAGAGATTTATTTTGTTAATTATTGTAATTTATAGTTTCTTTTTCGTCAATTTCAAACAATATATGTTGTTAATTGATAGATTTTTTGGAGTGGACTATTTTTTTATTAATTATTGTAATTTATTGTTTCTTTTTCGTCAATTTCAAACAATATAAGTTTATTATATAATCTATTTTATGTGGTACCAATAGAATTTAGAGAGTCAATTAAATTTTTTATATAAGTTTTAAATAATTAAGCTGTTAATTATTGTAATGTATAGTATTACTTATATTATTTTTAAATATATTTAAATATTATATGTTAGGTTTTTTATCCTAATTTATATGGCATTGATAGAATTTAAAGTGTCAAATAATTGTTAATTATTGTAATAGATAATATGGAGTATTTAAGTCATTTATAGTATAGTAATTAATATATAATATGTAGTATTTAAGTGTTATATTATGGAATTTGAGAAGTTACTGAAATTTTTATATGATTTTAAAAATATTTTAAATTCATAACTACATATTTCAATGTACAAGATTTTGATAAAATAAAATCTTTAAAGTTAAATTATAATGTTTTTGAAATTTAAATTATTAAAACATATATAATGATTTTATAGAAAAAATAATATCATATAAAATTAAATGAAAAGGATAATAAATTCAACTTTTACCATGATAAGGTTGAAAAATATTATTTAAGTGGAAGGAGGTGGGGCCCACTTATATATTTTATATAGTAAGTATTGGACATTTGTAATGATTTAATTGGAACAATGGTAGTAAATCCTAGACTCTTCTAATATATAGTAATAATAATAATACATGAATCATTTCTTATTGAAAGTTTGATTTGTTATAAATTAATTATATACATGTCCCAAACAAAAATCAAGTGATTACGATATTGATTAAATATATTTTTTTTTCTAATCTTGAATCACGTTAAATACACAAGAAAAATTAAAAGTGAATTAAAGAATCTGATACCTTATAAAATTCGGAGAAATTATCGATAATGTGGAGAATTGAAAGAGTGTTGTCAAAGAGAAAGGAGAAAACAACTTAAGCGGTGATTGCTACTTCCTAAAATACTACTTTGTGAATTCTAGCAAGAATACTTTTTATTATTTAAAGATATAAATATTTTAAACTATATATTATAATTGCTTATTAATTTGTATATATTATATCTATAATTCAACTACTGATAACTAGTGTTATTAGTTATGTATGAATAATAATACATGAATCATTTCTTATTGAAAGTTTGATTTGTTATAAATTAATTATATACATGTCCCAAACAAAAATCAAGTGATAATGATATTGATTAAATATATTTTATTTTCTAATCTTGAATCACGTTAAATACACAAGAAAAATTAAAAGTGAATTAAAGAATCTGATACCTTATAAAACTCAGAGAAATTATCGATAATGTGGAGAATTGAAAGACTGTTGTCAAAGAGAAAGGAGAAAACAACTTAAGCGGTGATTGCTACTTCCTAAAATACTACTTTGTGAATTCTAGCAAGAATACTTTTTATTATTTAAAGATATAAATATTTTAAACTATATATTATAATTGCTTATTAATTTGTATATATTATATCTATAATTCAACTACTGATAATTAGTGTTAATTCATATATTACTGGTCCTTTCGTAATTTGTTCCTAAACTAAGTTACCCTTATGGAAAACAAGAAGGGGTAAATATGTAACTTTACAATTTTATCCATGTATAACTAATACGCACATAACTTATTCTCTACCCCGCAGAAATTATACATAGATTTCCTCAATAGATGCCAAAATACTCAACACAAGGAAACACATCTCATAAGCTCAAAAACAGACGTCGATTACAGTCAAGGTGAGACGAAGGTGCAAAGTTCTCATCCTAACAGTCAAAAGGTCGCATACTCAGGTGAAGAAGGTCAGTTTATTGAACCTTCAATAGCTCAAGGCCAGGTTGTGAACCAAAATCGGGTCCTTCAAACACAGAGATACATGAATTTCAAATGCTATAGAAGGCAGGGGTAATTCTGAGCAGCCTCATCAAGACTTGACAATACTCAATAATGCTAAAGAAGTTGTGTCTGGCAATGATCAACCAAATATTCAACAAAATTCCAACAATCGAATCACAAAACCTCAAGGAAAGTGTCCTAGCAACTCTCTTAATCTCTTCGGATAGTATTAATTGTGTTAGTAATGAAGCTGCACCTCAACAAATGAATGTAAGTGGTAATATAAGACCTCTTGCTGATCAAGGTAAGTATACTAATGCTCATCCAATGCTTAATGATCCCAAGATGTTTGTTAAAAATGAAGCTCAATTGCAATCTGATGCAATTGAGTAACATTTAAGTGCGCTAATCCCTTCTATGCAGATTGTTGAAAAAGAAAAAAAGGAACTGGCAGGTTCGTCTAGACAAAATCCTATCCCTGTTGATCTTAACAATTCCATCAATCATAGGGTTTTGAATGCTGAAAAGTAACTAAAGATGTATCTACCACCTCCCAAAAACCTACTGCTCCTATTCCCCATAATCTCACTAAACTCACTTCCAACTTCGATAAACATATTCCCAACAACCCTCAAAAGAAACAGCAATCTCAAATGGAAAATAATACCAAAGTTTTTAGACACCATGATCACTGTACAAACACCAAAAATGGGCTGACCTTTGAACCATGTTCTTTCGGTGTGATCCAAACTTATGCAACAAGACTACGAGCTAACCAAGCTAAGAATGAAATCCCTATTGAGATATCAACTCCTACATTCACTACAAGACAAGGCCTGCCAGCAGTGATTTTGAAAGAGAGGATTTTTTGGTGAAATTAGCTTCAAGATGCAAATACACTATGGTTGGGAAGTTCACAAACACTATGCCAAAAATTGAACTTATCAAGAAGAGTTTTATCCTTCATACTCAGCTTACTTGTGGTGTCAAAATAGCTCACTTTAATGTGAGGCATATTTATATTGACTTGGACAACGAAGAAGATCATATTTCTGTGTGGAACATACAAAAGATGTACATTGAGGGTCAGTTAATGAGACTCCAAGTAGACCCCCATTGTGCCTGTATGGGTTACTCTACCAGAGCTACCTTGGCATTGCTATAACAAAGAGTTTTTGACTGCCCTCCTATCTCCTATTGGTAAAACTTTATATTTGGATGCTGCATCTCCCCAAAAAAAAATAGAGGCAGTGTGGCAAAAATTAGGATGCAAATAGACATTACGAAAGGAAGACCTCCTCATGTTTGGATGGGGTTTGATGAAGAAGACTTTACTGTGGGAAGATGGCAAGCAATCCAATATGAGGGACTACCAGAGTTTCTTATTGCAAACACCAAGGACACATATCACAAGTTTGTAACATAAAGAGAAGAGATGAGGAATACAAGAAGAGAAAAGAAGCTGAAGCTGCAAATAAAATCAAGGGCAAGAAAACTGCAAATGCCAGCAATTAGGTAATTCCCCAAACTTCTCCTCCACAGGTTAATGCTAATATGACTGCTAGTGTTTAAGGTGTTGAGGATACCCAAAAAAAATTGCAACAAACACAACCTGAGATGGACAAACAACAAATGGATGAGTGGCAAACTCAAAAAAGGAAAAATAACAAGGATCAGCAAGCCATGGTCATCAAAAAAAAATAGTCTACAAACCAGTGGACACCCTAAATTTGCAGGAAAATAATATCAAAAAGCAGCAGGTGGAAAATAATATCAAAAAGCAACAGGGTGGAAAAGTCAGGTATTAACTTAACTCTCCCACAACCCCATTCCCCTGATAAAGTTGGTCAAACAGGTCCATGTGATGGTAATCAAAATCCTCAAAATAAACAGAGCAAAGATGGCAAAATAACCCAAGGTATTGACTCAATGCTCCCCAAACCCCATGAATCCCCTAATAAGAGTTTTCTGTTGTTGGCTGTTTCTGAAGTTATGGGAGGTGAGGTGGATGGATCAAGGAGAAACCTATTAAATTGCAAGTAGTTGGAGAACACAAAGCTTCTAACTCTGTGGATGTAAAGGTTGCTTTCCTGAACAGTCACCACTATCCTGAAAAAATAACACCAACCTAGACCAACTAAACAACAAACTCAATTACCCAAAAGAGAACATAGAAGGCACTAGCAGGAGATAGGTGAACATAGATGTTTGAAATAATGCTTACCCTACATGCAAGTTGACTTGCACGAAGACCTTCCAGAGATCTAGTACTCAGGATGGACTCAAGTATTTCAAACAAGGCACTGCGCTAGGAGATTAAGGAAGATATAAATTGTTCCAGGACTGTGCATAAGTTTATGATAGAGTGTAGGCACCAGTAATTTCGGATTCACTGATTTCCTCTTCTTCTTTTTCAGTCACCGTGATGTTGTCCAAGCTCTCAACTTTCTGTTGATGGCTTTGAGCATTTTTGGCAGTAAGTTCTTGTTCCTTCCTCTCAATGTTGAATTTATTCAACTTTTCTTCAAACTCCTATTGGCATGATTTGAGTTCAGGTTTAGCGTTACGTCTTTCCCTAAATGAAGACATTCAAATAGGTAGATAAAGTTCATTTGGTTTCTTCAAGCGCGTTCGTGAAGGATACTTACCCCTGCCAGAAATCGCATTTTCAGCTCTTGACCTCTTTTTGCCTCAAGTTCACTTGGTTTCTTCAAGCGTGTTCGTGAAGGATACTTACCCCTGCCAGAAATCGCATTTTCAGCTCTTGACCTCTTTTTGCCTCAAGTTCACTTGGTTTCTTCAAATATCTCCTAAATCGACTCTCCATTTCATTTTCATGCAAATATGAAAAAAAAAACACATTAAAATCACCAATTTCTAAACTAAAGCAAGCCAAAATAACTACGAAAAGAACCTCAAATGAGTGGAAATCCACCACTCATCAACACCCACAACTTAGAAACTTTGTTTGTCCTCAATTAAAGAAAATCAAAAACACAAGAGGCTCTTTTATTTCAAAACACACCACAAATCAATTTTCCCTTTCTCAATTAAGCACAAAGGTAATGGCTTCGGTTGGTACTAACAAATAGTCCACATGCAAACTTTTCACAAAAGAAATCCTCTCATTCTTGTGAAACATTTTCAAAAACCAAGAATCATTTAAGTGACAACAACTCAAACTCAAGAAATGACTCAACTCATTAACTCTTTCACATGCTCACTTGACTCAATTAGGAATTTTCAAAATCACCACTTTTTCAACTTACATGCCCTCACAAGAAAGAAGTATCCCAAAACCACACACATATAAACAAGACAAGGGACAAAGATGCAACACTCACACTCACAAAGAATCATCTCATGCACACAAGTGTCACACCATAGGCTTGCCCATATTTTCAATCAATACTGACTTACTCCTTTTGGTTAGAAATCTCAAAGGACTTTGTTAAGCTTGTAATGTAGGCTTAGGGAAGGTTAGGCTATCATTTAGGTATAAGTGACTACACCCTCCTTGAACACTACACAACAAATCATTATTTCTAACTTTCTCCACTTTTCTTCACTTTCCAAACCCATGCACATTCCACACTACTTTTCATTTTTCTTTTCTTATTTCCACTTTAGATGCCCCACATGCAACCATTTTCTACTTTCGGAGAATTCAAGCCTCATTTATTCATTTTTCTTTTTTCTTTCCTTCTTTCTTTCTTTTTCAAAGTTTTTACTTTCTTTAAGACTTTCAATTTCTCTCTTCTTCTTTTTTTTACTTTTTTTTTTATATCAAACCCTCATGTGGTAAGCATCCCTTCAATTAATTTCCCATAAGGTCCCAACTTAGGCCTTTAGCCTCAACTTTCACAACCTCAAGTTCAAGGAGGGAAGGGTTCAAAAGAGGAACACCCCCAACTTAGGCCTTTAGCCTCAACTTTCACAACCTCAAGTTCAAGGAGGGAAGGGTTCAAAAGAGGGTTACTTTTTCAAAAGGGATAAGGCTTGTAATGTGGTTGCCAATAAAAAGGAATAGTCTCAAAGGGGACAACTAAGGATATATTTAGTACAAAGGTGGGATTTTTAGGCCAAGTGGACTTCAAGAACATCAAAGAAAGCCTAAGATCATTTCTCCAACCAAACTCAATCAAGACCAACATTTCAAGACCAACCGGGCAAGTTCTAGGTGACAAAAGCAAACACAAGGCATTATTCAACAACTCACAACACATGGCATGCAAATCAATCAAGATGGTTCAAAATCTTACTTCCTTATCAAAATACAAGTAGCATTGAACATTTTAACCGCTAAAGAATCAAAAGTCACAAAAAGAGTTATAAGAGTTGTCACAAAATCATTCATAACATGCTCAACCTTTTAAAAATGGAGAGGTATGTTCAACACTATTCACATGTTTGACTATGCTCTTAGTACCAACCTTGTCAAAACCTTCCCAAATAGATGACAATTTTGCCCTTAAAAAGCTGTCAACCAGCCCATCATCAGGCAACCTCATGCATCTATCCAGCACCAGCTACTCAGACTTTGCCACAATCAAACACTCACAAGCAATCAACGTTTTACCCTTAATAAAGTTGTCACCCTCTATCCATCATTGGGCATCATCAATCCAAATCTTATTATCAAAACAAAAACAAAGAAGCTACAAACTACAAATCAAAAACTAAAATAGATCAATCCAACACAATATCAACAGAAACAACCACAATATCAAATCCCGACAAGGGCACACCAATCCACAACAAAGAAAGAAAAGTACGCCCGACAAGGGCACAATCACTATATGCGGAAACAATCAACAAAATGCCCACAAGGGAGGCACCCCAACTGAAAATGAGATTGTGTTCTCACAGTCAAATATCAAAAGAGAATACAAGGGACTCCCTGAACTACATCACACTGAGCTCGAAAATAACCAATCCAAAAGAACAACAAGACAGACAATATAATTAAAACGAACTATTACCTGTCGTGCAATAGATACCAAGGTTCCAAGTTTCCATGTTATAAATTCCTTTAGACCATCCTCACATATGTGTACAATGTGATAGAGATCAGGAAAAACCTACAGAAAAATAAAAGATACAATCATAAATAAGCATCTCTGATAAAATCATCCACAACTAATGTTTGGGAAAAGAAGGGTATACTAATTACAAGCAATAATATTCACTATGTTCTACTTAAGTTCTCAAATTCCCCGTGTCATTGGCTGGTTGTCCCCTACTTTTATAAGTTGAAAAAAATAAAGATATGAGATATGTTTATTCATCTCAGGTTCTTTTTCTGTCACCTTTGCTCTGTAAAAGGGTGCAAATGGGAGGGTCTGCTGGGTGTGGACAACCAGGTGCACTGTTTGTGACATGCTAAAGAACCACATTTGATGAAACACCGGGGGAAGGATGAACTCACATTTTTAAACATAAACATCCAGCCAAATTGATAAAGTAAGCTATACAATGGAATGCGAGCAACAATTCACGTGTATATCCTCGATAGTGGACTAACCTTATTCAAATAAGGGACACACATCGGGCCCATTGACTATACATGCAAAAGACAGAAGACAAAAACAAATAAGTGTCCCAGGACTACCAGCGTCAAAAGAAGAAACAGGCAAGGCAGGATAATAATATAGGAATCCTGCTTAAGAAACAGTTATAAAACAACGAGAAATGAGGTGCCTAACTGAGTCTTCATACCTTGAAAATAAACAGAAGAGATCCAACCACTTTCTGGTGGTAACTTGACAGAGATGGATCCCTGAGAATCCGCATGAGTGAGTTGATAGCAACCTGCAGCAGTAGATGCCAGTTAGGAAATCCATAAAAGAAAATAATAAGTTGAAGGTTTAAGTCTCACAGTGGAAAAATAATCCTCAGATGTTGCAAAGGATGGCCAGAGATCCATAGGCAATTCATCCATTAATCTTTTATGTTGACCAGGATCACCAGTCACCCCTGTAACTTCACCATGCGATCCAGGTAAGCTTTGCTGATTGCGCTTGTGCACATGGGGATCTAAAGCACCCATGATGCCAAGAACCTGCAAAATCATCTTCAATGAACTTTAAGTACTGACTAATCCAAATAAAATATATATATATATTGGACCAACAGGATTGCAGTTACCTTCAAAACCTCTCTTCTTGTTGACCAAGCCAGTTCACCATTGAGCAGTTTCAAGAGAAACCCAAGCAACTGAGTATACTCATTGTATGGAGTAATGACATATCTATGAACATTACAAACAACAAATTTGTCAAACAAGATTTTGAATAATTAAAAGCTAAATTAGTGCACCGAAGCCATGAATAGTGTGGTGAAGAATACCAGCAAACATGATAAATTTGAAAATACAGATAGCACACCACAGTCCAAAGGAAAGGAAAAGTAAGTATGCCGCACAAACAAAACAATATTAGAAATAATCCCCAAACGTAGATTATCTAGGAACCAAAACAAATAGTAAGTAAATGACTGATTGCAAAGGAATGATCAAATCAAAGGTTGAAGAAACCACTCACCCTGTACTCTGTACAACTTGACCAAGTGTTGAAACAGCCACTTCATATTTGGTAACGGCAGCCCCATCCAGTAGAGTTTCAACAACTAATGGCATAAATTCTGAAATATACTGCCGCATGGCAAAGACTCCCTAAAGAGAGTATAAGAGAGACAAAAAAGGAGAATCAGTGTTCTCAATTATCCACAAGAACTATCTACATGCATAAAGACAACAGTCGATAATCTTGGAACTTATGATGAAAAATCAAAATATCTGATATATTGAGCTGCAAGGATTTAGAGTGACATGAGCTTCCATTGATATTATTTAACCTGCAACATAATTCTTGACTATAAAAAAAAAATAGAGGGCATACACAAGACACCAAGATGCAGATGAAAGATCACAGGGAGAGACCAAACTATAAAGATCAAGAAACACTATATTTGTCTCAATTTGTTTGGCACAGTTTGAATGGATGCGGACACACGGTTCAAAAAGAAGTGGGTATAGATTTTGACACATACATGTCAGGTCATAGGCAAAATGGAGATGTAGAAATTAGCTTGTTTCTAAATATATAGAAGTACCAATTTTTCAAGGAGGTCAAAATTTTGAAAGTGCCAAACAAATAGGGACAAAGGGCATTATCATTTATAGGCATTAATTCCACCCGGGTTATCGATAGACTCAGGTGCAAGTTGACTTAAGCCCCTTGCTGATTTTTCAATTAAAAATGGAGACAATTTGGAGTACAAGTAGCTCCAATGCGACAAGGAACCAGGTCACAGCAAAGAAAAATTGGAAACATCCTATCCACAACAGGCTTAATCCAGCATTAGTCAGTTCCTAGAATTCTTTACTAAGTGAGAGAGGCTGAGAAAATAAAAGGAGAAATGAAGGTGAATTTAACAACAGAGGATCACGTCGTGTCTTCAGAAAAAGTTAATGTTGAGACAAAGTTAAAGCTAACACATATAAGAACTGGAAAAGAACTGTGAAGCAGTTTTTTCCAATTGAAAACTGTAAGGCTGTCTTTTTTATGAAAGAACTGTTAAGCACCTTAAAATAGGAAGTTTTCACTTAATAATCGAGATAGATACCAATAACAAATGAAACTATTACAATAACCAAAATGATAACCTCTGCACACCAACTAGAACAACTAGCTAGCTGAAAAAAATACAATAAAATTAACAGAAATACCAACAAAGTTAAATGCAATAGATGTAAATATTAGCTCACAGTGATAGGGATTATATAAGAAAAGATTAGGATAAATAAGCCCACATTGAGTATAGGATATATCTAAAGAAATATCTGAATTATATCACTACCAAGTGATGATAGAAATGCAGGGAGAAAAATAATCTGGACATCTGCCCCAATAGGAAACACGCCTATCAAAGAGTTGAAGTCAATTTATTTACAAAATCAATTCTGATATAGCCCCCAACCTGTTCGCATCCCTGTCAGAGGAGAACCAATCCTCTTTTTCTACGATAACTTCATTTACAGTATCATTTAAAAGAGCACTTTACTGTATTAAATTTGTAAGGAGCCAAGGAAAGAAACAGTACACAAAAGAAACACACTAAGTATCTCTAGAAAGTGTTGCATTAGAGATTAGGGTGATCATAATTATGAAGAGGCTACATACCACTCTTGCGAGATCTCCAACATTCACTAGGACTCCACTAATAATGCCACTATTTGCATTGACCCCTGTGCCCTCACAGAGTTACTCTCTCTCTTACTTTATACTCCCCTCCCTAAGATGTTTGTCCCACAATATTTAACTAAAGGTAATAAGACCAAACTTTTACCATGCCCCCAAACATAACGATTTAATAGACAAAACTAACAAGGGATTCAAAGAAGCACTCTAGAGATTACAAGTGTTAGAATATATGCAGAACAAGTTTAGCTCTTTCTTAGAAAAGAATGTAAAATGAGACTAGAAGATGATGCAAACAATTGAGATGTCTAAATGAAGATCTAATTCAAACAAGGACTTTAGTTGCTCTATAGTCACTACTTCTACAATGACTTCCAAACAAGGCTTCAGTTAGTTCATATTAACAACGGCTGTAAAATGAATGGCTGGGTTTATAAGACCGGGTACTAGTTTATCCATAAGTTCTTAAGACCGTGGATGTTACACCCTTCCTTTCTCCAAATAAGTAAATAAAATGACCATGAGAAAGTGAATTTTCTTTCGACTTTGGCATTTTAATCTTTTTTTCTATTTTGGGAACTGAACAAGGATCTAGATTGTTTTATCCATGTACTGAGGCATATAAGACTAGCGTCATCTAAGTAGACATTTACAACACATTGAAGAGATACAAAAGCACATGAATTAAGTACCTCAATATAGCTAGTTTCAGCCTGAGACAGAAACTCCTGCATCCGCATAAAGGGAGGAATGCCGAATAGTAACGTCAGCATCAGCAACAAAAGTTTTTGCACAATCTGTAGAAAAGTAATTCAGTTAAAAAAGAATCATAAATCAGCATGTAAAACCCAGAAATAAAAACCTTCATATTTATTCATAGAAGTACCTATCAACCACACCTTACTTGCTAAGTTAGTTTTCTGGAGATTTTGTTTCTGCGACAAAAAATTGAGGAAGGAAAATCAAGAAAAGAACTCTTTATCAACAAAAAAAATCAAGAAAAGAAGGTAAAGATGAATGTTTCAAATAACTCAGAAAATCAAGAAAAAGAACTTTTTATCAACAAAAAAAATCCAGAAACAATTAAAATCTTGACCAGAAACAATTAAGATTCCCTGAACTTCACAATTTTCAACAAAAAAACAATGAAAGAAAGAGACCGAGATGAATTTGGGGGAGGGGAAGAATTTCAAATTCGAACCGAGATGAAATTTCAAAAATCAAAATAATGTTTGGTTCCACCAAATGACTAAAGAACATTCCCTGAACTCCACAATTTTCAACAACAAATAATGAAAGAAATCAAAGATTGGAGATGAATTTGGGGGAGGGGGAAACTCAAATTCAAAATTCGAACCTCTCTTGAAGGGATAAGGTCGGCCAGCTCGAATTAGTACCATTATCAACATGATTTCAACATCTGTCTCGATTCTCCAACGGTCTAGTACGGAGAGGACGCGCGATGGATTCCGGGTTACGATTTGGGTCGCTGGGCTGCATGATTTTTGCGTTTTCATTTCTGGGTTTCCCCGCTCACTGGTTCGTCTGGGTTTGCACTTTACAGGAAGAAGAATGTCTGGGTTTGCACTTTGCAGGAAGAAGAAGAAGAAGAAGGGTTGTATGGTATTGTTGTATTGTATGTTGTACGTTGGGTCTTGTTAAAAATTTGGGTTGGGTATTGGGCTGAGGAGAAGTGGGCTGTTGATTGGAGTTGGGCTGGCCCAAAATTGGTCTTCCTTAAAAATTGGAAGAAAATGGATTATGGGCTGCCCAAAATTGATCCCTTAAAACATAAAATCTACGAGTCTCGGAATGAAAGTTCCACCAGCTTTCAAACAGGACTTTTGGGTTATTAAGACTAATGGCTTGGGACCCAAGGCTTTTGATTTGATTTTGAGTCATTAGACGAGTTAAGATGATCTTGTTTGGGTGTTTTGATGATTTCATTGACTCTGAAATATCATTTCCAAATTAGTAGCATATTTGATTTGTGTTCGGGAGGTTCCGAATGAGGTTTGAGATAGTTTTTAAGCTTTTTGGATGTTTTGGCGTTGTTTCAACAATTTGTGTCAACTAAAAGGTTCGTTATTAATTTTAACGCAAAATTATTCCAGTGCTTCCCAAAGTTTGAGAATGAATTATAGGAATGATCTTTAAAGTTTGGTTCATTTTCGCTAAGCCGAGATTGGATTTTTAGTGTGATTATGAAATAATTGTTTATCGAGCATGAATGATATTTGACTAGGTAAATGAATACGGAATTGAATTCCGATTGGACGAGCAGGTCTGTATCATTATTTAAGACATTTAGGGGGGAAAATTGGGTCATTTCTCTATCGTATGAAGAATTTACGGGGTTTTTAGTGAATAAAAGTTGTTAGTTTTCTAGTGCAACTACTGTTTTCAACTATTTAAAATTTTAGACTGTATTCATTTGGTATTTTTAGCATATTCTGAGTTTTAGAGCTCGAAATGAAGTGATTCTTGAGGTATTCTTTTTTATTTAATATGGGAGTTAGTATCCAATCCTCATTTCAGTATTTTCTCATGATTTCTTCATTTGGTTTTTTTCCTTATCCATGTAATTTTTGGAGAAAACTAGGGTTTTATTGATTTGAACTCGGAGTTTGATGAAAAGTGTATATTTAGGATCCTTTTGTTATGGGTAACTGATTTTGACATAAACTTGTTGATTCATCAATTATTTTCATCATATTAACCGCGTATAAGCTTGAGAATTTGAGTTTTTTTCCAAGTAAAGTTAAAGTTTGATAAATTGAGGATTTTAAGGTCGATTTTAACTTCATTTCTGATGAGATTTCATATTTGAACTTTCCTAAGCATGGGTAAGATCTTTTCAAAAACATTTCAGCTTAGAGTCGGGATTTCGGATTCGAGTATTGAGGGTTTTTCTCATGAACTTGTGTAAGTAAATTAGAGTTTTGAGCAGGATTTCAACTCTTTTTTCAATGAGATTTTAACTATGGAGTTCCAAAACATTTAGATAATGTGATTTTATCCTTCATTTTCAAAAATGGGGTTTTGGGCCAATTTGGGTAATGTGATGTTTGTGAATTGCCTTGTTGTAACCCTTGTAGATTGATTGATGAAATTCTTAATAGTCTAAAAGTGGACTTGAATTGTGTGTGTATATATATATATACTAGATGAAAGTTGTCCGTGCGTGCACGAGCCCAATATATATGATGCGACAAAAGTTAAAAATATTTGCAAGGCATCAATTGGAATATCAGCACATAGTAGTAGTTGAAGATTGTGCTCATAGTAAAAGACTGCTAATATATGTACACACCAACTGAGTTATTGCCCTTGCACCGTCATAGAAGTCGGTGTCACAAAAGGTGAAATAGTAACGCAGTCTGTCACTATGTTGGTGGTAGTCATCTTGATTTTCATAATTACCATTGTAATTTTGTGACAACAAAATATCTGTTGAGGCTTCATGTTGAAGTGGGAGAAATGTTTGGCTGACAGTGTCGTGTACCTTTTAAAATCATTGGAGCTCTCTTCAATCTGGCATTTCAAAAAGATAATGCAAATGAGAGGAATAAATGACAGAGAAAAGAAAATACATATTTATAAACAATAATACCTAAATCTCTGTTGGGGAAAGTAAATAACCTCTCCTAAGAATACACTGGCCTCGATGCTACTAAAATAAAATATATTACACAGAACGCTTACTATATATTGACATACATAAATTACAAGTTTGAATAATCTAAATTGAAAAGAGGACCAAGTAGAAAAGGCTGGAACCATATTATCTTCGATCTATACCGGAAAAATGCTTTTATCCCTCACAACCTCATATTTGCAATAAAAAAAATTAGTCTCATTTTCTATGTACAAGAATCAAATGGTGAAAAAAGTACACATAAGAAATACAAACAACACCACAATCATTTTATTGTGTTAGCGTCGTAGTCAGTATAAATCACAACACACCAAGCACAAAATTTAAAATTTCTATCAAGGATCTCACAAGCTAAACCACATGAGGATATAAATATTATCCCATGAAAAGCCTCAGATGTTCTATGAGGGCTCAATAAATTTTATGCTAAAAAATGTGAATACATTTGTCGAAGATAATTTTAACACTGCATTATGTACATGCAGGTAGTAGTTTGGCATCATTTCATCCAAAAAGTCAGTCAACAACATCTTCATCCTTAGAAGACAATGTAGCGGTCAAACAAATGAAATGGTACCAAGTAGATGAACAGAAAACAACCCTAACAACTAACAATCTAAAATAACATCTTTTTCAGGTTAAAGGTGAAACCGACCTGATGTAATGATAAATTAACTTTCATAGCTATTAATCGATCTTAATAGTGGTTGGAAAATATCTCTTCCTCCTCTCCAAATGCTTGATCGATCGATCATATACCTGGATAAAACCTTGATAGATCTTGTCAGATTGACAAAATATTTCTTTTAATGACACTTGAAAAAATAGAACTTTCAAGATTTCATTGCTTCGTTGAATCACTCGAGTCCTAATTATTTTCGGTGTCATGGTGTGTAGAACAATTAAATATTACGCTTTATTGATCTAAAATAGGATGATATAGTACTTTCAACCAACAAAGTAATTCATGTTGCACTACTTATGCCATCCATGACCCAGTAATACAAAGAATCAAAGAGCTAGTTTTTTTCTTTTTGCGTTCTTGCACATTATTGATCAAAGGCTGGTGAATTGATAGAGTTCAAAATATTCCTTTCTAATGGAACATCAAACACGTTCATAAGATTAAAGGACATTTTGATAAACTTTCCACATCAAATATTTACGACCATAAGATTAATAAAATTTTTGGTACATTCTAATCAGGTATAAGAATAAATCAGGTATATATATATATATATTGTTGTCTCTTTCGTGTGGTGTGATATTATTTGTGTGCATTGATTTGGAACATTGTGATGGGACATGTGATAGTTAATGTTGTCGAGGTCATTTCCGGCAAGTGTTATAAAGCCGAGGTCATTTTCGGCAAGTGATTGATATGAGATGAGGTCATTTCTAGCTAGTGATTGATATGAGCCGAGGTCAATTCCGGCTAGCGATGATATGAGCCGAGGTCATTTTCGGCTAGTGAGATGATATAAAGCTAATGGGAAATGGTTCCGTCTAGTGATATAAAGTCGTTAGGAAATAGTTCTGGCTAGTGATATGATATAAAAGTCGATGGGAAATGATCCGGCTAGTGACATGATATAAAGTTGATGGGGAATGGTTCCGCCTAGTGACATGATTTAAAGCCAATAGAAAATGATTTCGGCTAGTGATTGATTATTGTGATTTGATGCATTATGATGCTTATGTTTGATTTACTTGCTAATTGTGATCGATACATTTGTTACTTGTGATTTTGACTTACTTGATACGTGTTGGTTGTTAGAATTGTAACTATTGGACCGTGTTTATTGAGCCTTTTGAGTGGTGTATTGTAGAATTGTTAGGTTGGGCTGATTTTCTGTGCAGGTTGTAGTTTGAGGAGGTTCGGTTGGGATGAAAAGGGTATTCGATTTCCAGCTAGTTGCCTTGTTTATTAGGTTTCTTGTTGGTACTGTGTCATTGATACTCACTCCTTACTTCTACATTTGTGTAGGTTTCAAACTCGATATCGTGTGATTGCTCTTTCTCTCCCATCTTCGAGGCTTGTCAAAGAACTGTTGAGAGATGGTTGTTTGTTATACCGACAAACCTTCTAGTTCATCTTTTTATGTTTTGTTCTATTTAGGAAACAAAGACTTGAGACTTGTACTTATTTCTTAATTATGTACTTTATGTATTAGTGGCTTTTACACGTGACAACCAGGTTTTAGGGTGTTAATAAAATGAATAAGTTTTCCGCTTTTATCTTGTTCTTGCTTTATCTTTCCGTTTTTCTTTTGTTTCATTGGGTTAAGGCTGACTTGTCTTGGTGGGAATAGACAAGTGTCATCATGTCCATTTTTTGGACATGACAGTTATCACGTGAAAATGAATGTATTGGTTAATGCAAATGAACAAATTATGTTAAGAGGAGTCACACGAACATGTTGACAGTTAGGCGATCATGAAAAATGTGATAATGATATGAGTCATTTAATAAAGTGGGATAATATTTGACAAGTGGAAGGAAATTATTCACACGAAGAAAATCAATCGTCAGATAATTTATCATAAGTCACATGAAAATGAACGTAAAGTTAATGAAAATGAAAAAAATTTGACTACAAAAAACATGTTAACAAATTGATAATTACAAATAATGTGATAATGATATGTCATTTAATGAGGTGGAGTAATATTTGACAAGTGCAAAAAAGTATGCACTCACACGAAAAATATCAATCATCAGATAATTTATCATAAGTCACGTGGAAATGAACGTATAGTTAATGAAAATGAAAAAACTTGACCGGAGGACTCACACGAGAAAAAAACATGTTAACACATAGGCAATTACGAATAACATGATAATGAAATATCGTTTAATGAGGTTGGGTAGTATTTGACAAGTGCAAAAAAAGTGTGAACTCACACGACAAGATCAATTGTCAGGTAATGTATTATAAGTCATGTGAAAATGAATGTATTGTTTAACAAGGTAGGATTATATTTTTGTTGAAAACAAATATCCACACGAAAAAATTTATCATAAGATAATGTATGACGAATCGTGTGATAATGAATATGTTGTTTAATGATATTAAAATGTTATTTGTCAGGTGGAAAAAAACTCCACACACAAAAAAATTATCATTAAATAAGTTATTATAATTCATGTGGTAATGAATATGTATCGTTAATTGAGTGTGAGGTGATATTAGATAAATGGAAGAAAAAATTTCACTCAAAGAAAGGAAACATGATAAGTTATCATGAATCAAATAATAATAAATGTGTCATTTAATGAGGGTAAGGTTGAGCTAATTAAGATACGTGTCATTAAATTAGATTACAATGACTAATTAAAAGCTTAATTATCCTAAAATTTAAATTGTATGTGATATTTTAAAATAAATTAATCATATGAAAAGTCATGTCTTCTTTTTAAAGCACAAAAAGTCTTTTCATTTTTCATTTACACTATTATAAAATCAATCATATACATAACTATGTTATTTTCTATTTTGTTGTCTTCAGTCCACTAGATAAATACTATTATTATTATTTTTAATGATTTTAAATCTTATGATGTTAATTTAAATATATTCATGATATAATAAAATGTCTTTTAAATCTAGAAGTAAACTCAAATATTAATAGAAGATAAAATTATTTTATTTACATAATTCATGAAAAATTTAAATTTGAAAAATGAAAGTAAAAAAGCTGTTTTGCTATATTTATTTTGACTTTTAATTAGAAAACAGATTGAAATTTACTATGCGATATTAAAAATTTTAACAATATTTTTCTTCTTAAAAAAATTTGTAAAAATTCTAATCAAAATGATAAGTTGTTTGTTATTTTAAAATTTTAAGTTCTTAAATTATTTCAAGTGAAAATAATTTATATTGATTATGATTTTACTATATAATGTATTGTGTGATTTATTAGTGATATTTGACAAATAAAAAAAAATATTCATATAAATAGACTCATCATTAAATAAGCTATTATAAATCATGATATAATTAATATATTGTTTGATAAAGCTAAGATTTTTTAATAAAATAGAGAGGTGAATGTTTTAATTAAGACATGTACAATTTAGTTAGATTAAAATTTATATTTAGAATATTACGCATTCCAAAGTCATAACCATTAGTGATATTTTCTTTGATAAATTTATCATTATATAAAGTATGTCTTTTCAAAAAAATAAAACACAAACGAAAAAAAAATAAAAAACCACATTTTTATTCATACTATTAAAAAATTCAACAATAACTTACGGTTCTTTCCTTTTATTTTAATTGTCTTAATATAACTGTACACAAAAATTAAAAACAGATTATTAATTAAATAACCAAAAAAAAATATGCATATAAATGTGCTAAATTTGTGCCAATAAATCCCAAAAAAACTATATAAACTACGTAGAAAAATACAAAAAATTGAAAACAATTCAAAAAGTAAGATGATTATTTAATAATATTATCCCAACATATATAATTTTGCCCATTATGATTTTATTATAACGGAAAAGGATCAACGTGACTGTGAATTTGTCGCTTTATTATAGTAGTGATATTTTACAAGTATAAAAAAATATTTCTTGTCAGGTAAGTTGTCACGTGGAAATGACATATTGATTAATGAAAATGAAAAAAAAAAACTTATAAGAGGATTCACACAAGAAAAAACATTTGAAAGTTAGCCGATCACAAATAACATGGTGATGATATGTCGTTTAGTAAGGTGGATAATATTTGGCAAGTGTAAAGAAAGTATTCACGTGAAAGAAATTAATCACTAGATAATTTATCATAAGTCGCGTAGAAATGAACGTATTCATCAATGAAAATGAAAAGTTGTGATAGGGAAATTTACTAGAGAAAAAACATGTTAACAACTAGGCAATTACGAATAATGTGATAATGATATGTCGTTTAATGAGGTGAGGTAATACTTGACAAGTGGAAAAAAATACTCGCACAAAAAAGACCAATCATTGGATAATCTATCATAAGTCACGTGAAAGTGAATTTGTTTTTTAAAGGGTAGGATTATTTTTTCGTGTGAGAAAATAAAGGCACGACAAAAAATTGTCGTCGGATAATTTATTATGAATCATGTGACAATGAATTTGTCAATTAATGATATTAGGATGATATTTGTTGGGTGGAAAAAAAATCCACACTACAAAGATTTATTACTAGATAAGCTATTATGAATTACCGAATAACGAATATACGTCGTTTTATGAATGTATGATATATTTTTTAGATGGGAGAAAAATAGTCACACAAAAAAAATCACCAAATAAGTTATCATGAAGTTAAATTGAATTTTTGAAATTAAAAATACAAGTATACTATTTGATTGCACAAGTATAAATTATAAGGTTATATTGAATTTTGAAAATAAAATTAATTATTTAAAATTAAAAATTTATATTATATAGATAAGGGACTTTAGAATGATATTAAATTGAATATTTAAGATATATATTGTCGTTTTAAAATATAGTACTTAATAAACATATGTTCTTAACTAATATTATAAAAATAATTGATTTATATTTGTCAATTTAGTATATTTTAATTGAAATTAATCATAAAAATTAAAAGTACAAATATTCTATGAACATCTTGAAATGCATGTTTGACAAAAAGATTAGCATTATAAATATAAATTCACAAAATTATAAAACATATGACAAAAGATAATCTATCAAGTCTAACTTAAAAAAAATAGCATGCAATGAAAAAATCGAGTTAATACTCTTAAAACAAATGATATTGAAATATAACACAAATTTCTTAATTCAAAACAAAAAAATTTAGTATAATACTCTTATGTCAAATTTCAGCATAACATACATAAATATGATTTAAAAGAAAAGGAAAATCTAAGTCTATAACTTTATTCAATAATGAATTCTACTTTAATTTAGAAATTAGAATACTAACAAAATTATACCAATGAATTTTATTTTAGATAATACGAAAAAATGTATAAAACCCCTTAAGTAAAGGTTGAGAAAGATAAATAAATGAAATATAACTAATATAAAATAAGAAAAAAAAATAGAATATTAAAATTAAAAAGCATTATATATATATATATATATATATATATATATTATACCAATGAATTTTATTTTAGATAATACGAAAAAATGTATAAAACCCCTTAAGTAAAGGTTGAGAAAGATAAATAAATGAAATATAACTAATATAAAATAAGAAAAAAAAATAGAATATTAAAATTAAAAAGCATTATATATATATATATAAAGAGAACCCTAGGCCCGTCTACGTGGCGCCACCACAAACCAGGATTTCCTTTTAATTTATTTATTTCCAAAACTAGTCTTCCCTTTCATGAAAAGTTGTGACTCTTATGAAGAGTTGTGACTTTTATGAAAGGTTGTGACGTTTATGAAAGGTTGTGACGTTTATGAAAGGTTGTGACATTTCCGAAGGGTTATAACTTTTCCAAAGAGTCGTGACCTTTTTTATAAAGTATAATAAGCATTTGTTCACACTACCCTTTGTTGTCTATAAATAGAGGGATTTTCTCTCATTTTAAAACAACGAAAATTCTGAACTATTTCTTCTTGAACAACAGCAAAGTACACAATTAAATATTTGTGTACTTTTCTCCTGTTGAGTACATGTTTTAAACTCTATTGTTTATGTTTCTAAAAAGTTATTGTCTCCGATTATATTGAACATATACATATATAGTATATATATTCATTGTGCAGAAAATAATTATGGTACTGAGTTTCAAGAATTCATGTTTTGATATTCTATATAAAATTCTATAACTTAAAAGTACTATAAATAAGCTTACATATTATCTATTTTTACATAGATATGAAGTTTTTCACTTATCAATTGAAGAAATTCATTATGCAATTTCAAAAGATATAATTGCTTTCATGTTCAAGCGTAATTTCTTTTTTGAATCTATTAACAATTTTTTGAATTTTTCATAGAGACATATATCACAATTGTATAATAATATATGCAACTTAAATGTGTTCTTTTTCTTACGAAATGCCTTTATATATATATTCTTATTTTCTTCTTTATTTTCCTGTTAATGTTGATTAAAGAATCAATGATTTACTATTTCCTGAATAATTCATTCATTAGATGTTCTTGAGTTATGTGATAATGATAAATAATCAAATTGGAATATTGTTAATATTTTTTTAAGAACCTATTTTTCCATTATTTTTAATGTATGAATTAATATTAGTAAAGGAATATTTGCAAGTTCAATGCAATTATTATTTTTGACCGCGCGGAGCACGGACAAATTACCTAGTTTAAAATAATAAAAGTAAAAAATACATTGAAACGAAAAAATAAAAATAGAAATAAAAGGAAAAAAAATTAAAAGTAATCAATTTGTAATTACCAGCAATTCACAGCCTCCACTATGAATTGGAAAGTGTAATTACCCCTTGTCAATTACACCCTATTACACCCAATTACTGACTAGGTAATTACATGACTAACCAAACATGACAGACAATGTAATTACACCAAATTACACCAAATCCAATTATTAGAATGTCCTTCCAAACATGCCCTTAGTATATTTCTTATTAATGGTTCCCTTGTGTGTTATGATAACCTTTAAATACTCATTATTGAGAAAGCTAAACTATTCACGTATAAAATTTGTATGCGTAATTAATATCATATTCCCTAGCAAATTTGTTACTTATAAAATTAAGATATTCTATAACTAAACTTGAATAACTAATTTATATATTTTTTTAAAACTAATTTATGTATTACTAATATACGCATAAACCACGCTTACCTTCACGTTTTTAGTACCAATGTACAATGATGCCTCCAAGCACCTTCAGTTTTTATTTGATTTTTCTTTTATTTATAACTAATCATTTAATTAACTACAATACTATTCGTTTGAATTTTCAATGAACCATTAAAAATAATTTAATAAAACAAATAATAACGAACAAGTAAAAGAAAATATTATCCAAATCAAATGGGATGTTGTATCTTTATTACTAGATATAGGAGCTCGTGCTAACATGAGCTCAATATATGTTATATTTTTGTCTTAATTTATGTGATACGTATGAAATTTAGACAGTCAATTAAATTTTAATTTGATTTCAATATTTTAAGTTGTTATCTATTATGATTTATACTAATTTTTTTATAATTAAATAATATATGTTACTCTCTATGTCCCAATTTATGTGGCACTGAACTGATAGAATTTTGAAAATTTTATATGTTTTTAATTTTTAAATTTGTTAATAATTATGATTTATATTACTTTTTATGTCATTTTCAAATAATATATGTTACTTATCTGTCCCAATTTGTACTGCAGTGATAGAATTTCGAGAGTCAATCAATTTTTTTGATGTCTTTTAAATATTTGAAGTTGATATAATTGTGATTTATAATACTTTTTATATGATTTTCAAATAATATGTGTTGCTTCCTTGTCACGATTTAAAACAAGTCATGAGTTGCACCCACACTTAACCTCCTAGGTGAGAGAACCAACGAATTCAACCTCAACTTATATCAATTGTTCAACTTACGGAAATCAACTATAATGTGGAAGTTCAAAGCTTATTAAAGTAACCAATAAAAGAAACTTCTAGAGTCTATTACATATCATCCCAAAACCTGAAAGTCATCACAACAAGGTCATCTATTCTCAAATACCAAGTCTAAAAGTATTAAAGACACCAAAATAAATAAGTAGGATAGTCTATGTCCAAAATTTAAGGACATCATGCCATGACTGAAAGAATCCATCACGAGCTAGAAGGAATAGCTCACCCTGAAATCTGATGTGCTGGAGAGTGGCTAGAGCCAAGGGCGAGTCAAAGTCTATGGTACACTTGCTGTACTCCACAAGAGAAAATGAAGAAACACAAGTAGGGTCAGTACAGGGCAACTTGTACTGAGTAGATATCATCGGTCAACTCAAAATAGAAACTAATATGCAATGAGTAATAATATAAATTCAACTATGACACTTAGCAGGTGGCAAACAACAACCAACATGAACAAGTGATAACAACACTAAATTAAGTACGTAATCAGTCAACAATATCAAGATCACACATGAGGACTCATGCCTCAAAACAAGGCTATTTTGGAAATTGAGCACATTACGTTGTTTCTATATGTTTTCCTTTAATGTTACCGTGTCGGAACGTGACATCCGATCCAATAATACAGTATCGGAACGTGACACCCGATCAATAATACCGTGTCGGAATGTGACACCCGATCCAATAATACTGTGTCGAAACGTGACACCCAATTCAATAATACCATGTCAGAACGTGACACCCGATCCACATATATCATTAATTCATTTTCCATTCTTTATCATCACTTTGGACTTCCTTAACAATATTTCATTAAACCTTCTTTATTCGAGGCATCACTTTAATACAACAAGTTTAAGATTGTGGATTTCGCGGCCTTGGGATTACAGACCAATCACAACGACATATATATTATTCAAACCATAACAACCAAGTACATAGAAAACTTCACAATATCACTCAATGAATATATTGCTATTAAGAGTCTATCTATCGCATGGAATAAACCATAATCTACCTCCACCGAAGAGCCGAAGTCAAACAAGCTAATTCCTCAATGCTTTTCTTTTCTTCAATGTCTCCGAATATTTTCAATCTATCAAATATATAATATTTGTAAGTTAACGAGTCCATTAACACCCACATTACTATATGCCTAACCTAAACCAAAAAACTCACCCAAATTATAGTCAAATTCCTAAACTTTGATACCAACTAATTTATCAAGTCTCATATGTCTCAAATTTCAAACCTAGGATTAAGTCTCAATTACTACAATACAACTAATATTTAATTACTTATCTCAATAAATCAAAACCTAATTTATAATATGATAACCAAATTTATAATATTTAAAATTAACCAGTGGCAGCCAATACCTGTCCATACGCTTACATACAAAATACCCATTCCAACCATACAACTCATGAATTGCAACTTAATTGATCATAATTATAATTGTTTTCCCACCTCAATTCCTTCCCACATAATCAATTTCGTATAAAGTATATTGCTAAATTTCATATATAATTATAACAATATAAAATTTATTAGTGCTAAAGATTTAATATAGCGAATCTTCTAAACAATGATATGAAGGAATTGTACATGAAGTACTAAAGAAAATCACAATTATTTACTAATAATTATACCATCATCCGCTAATCACTGTTCCATAACTATCCACTAATATTTTATCTCCAAAAGACCATTGTTTGCCACCAATTTGCAAATTGAAATTGCAATTGCATTAAGCTTTTAAATTTGTCGTATGTTACTAATTCAACTTTCACTTCTTCCCCCTTAATTTTTTATACAACCCACTATTATAATAATGAAATATGACCCTATTCCTAATTACAAATACAAGTATTAGATCAGGATGACAATTACCTGAAGTTTTCTTGTTCTTCTCTCGTAGTCATGTGTCCGCGCCGCTGTGGTTTCTCCCTTCTGTGATAATGACTCACACATACTATCAACTCTCATTTAACTATAATTTATAATTATCTTTACATATGAGTTAAGTGGTATATGGTATTAAATAAATCATATTATATATGAACTTAGCCCATTAATCACCAACTAAATAATGAATTGTTTAACAAATACCCGCTAACTAAATAACCGTAAATAAACGAAAGGTTCAAGATTCTTGTTTAAAATTTACGGGAAGGATCTAAATAGTTCTAACACTCAAAATAATGTAATGGGTTGTTACAATGGGGTAGTATTTGACACACGTGAAAATGAATGTATTGTTTAATAAGGTAGGGTTATATTTTCGTTGAAAACAAATATCCACACGAAAAAATATGTTGTAAGATAATGTATTGTCACGGCCCAAATTCACAAATCGTGATGGTGTAACGACCCATGTGGTCGTTTTGAGTACTAGAACTTTTTCTTTCATAAAAGACCCTTTCGATTGGATCTAAATAGGTATTTTGGACTATTCGTAACTATAGTTATATAATTAAGGGGGTAGTTTAATAATTAATTTAGTTGGTGGTTAAAGAAAATAATATTAAAATTAGTAGGGGATCACTTTTACCACTTTTATAATTAATCATGTATTATAATTAGGGTAATAATAATCTGTAGAAGTGAAGAAAATAAAAAGAGGCGAGAAGACTAAACAGAAGCCCTACGAGAGAGGCAGAGGAAAGCATCACAATCATCCTTCATTAGGTAAAATCTTATTACGTTTAATTCATGTATGGGTTGGTGTCATATTTTAATTACTACATTAATTAGATGGGTGAAAAGGGAAAAGGGATATTGGCGAAGTGTTTATACGTTGTGGTTATATGTTACTACTGCAACATTCTGCCTGCAATCATTGGTAATGACTACCAAAGGATTGAGGCATTCATTTGATTAGTGATGTTGAGAATTGGAATATATAAGTGTAGGTGTATATGGTTGAGGTGTTGGCTGCCATTGGTTTCGTAACCAGTGGCTTTAATTTCTAAACTTTATAATTTTGTTATCATATTATAAATTAAATTTTGATATATTGAGATAGGTAATTAAATATTAGGTGTATTGTATATTATTTGAATACCATTAAGGTTATGTTATTCAGAGAAATAAAAACTTAACCTTAAGCTTGAATATAAGAAATAAAAAAACTTGGCATATTAATGGACCTCAAGATTAGGAACTTGAGTATAGATTTGTGTTTGATGATTTTTGAGTCTACGCTATACATAGAGTAATATGAGTGTCTATAGACTCGTTAACTTACAAATAACGCATGTTGCAAGATTGGAAGTGTTCGGAGGCATTGAGGAAAGGAAAAGTATTGAAGAAGTAGCTTGCTTGGCTTCGGTTCTTCGATGGAGGTAGGTTATGGTTTATTCTATGTGATAAATAGACTCTTAATAGTGATTGATAGTCATTGAGTGATATTGTGAATTTTCTATGTACTTGGTGGTGTGGTTTGGATAATCTATGTGTTGTTTGTGATTCGTCTGAAATTCTGAGACCGTGAAATTTATAATCTTGAACCTTCTCTATCAAAGTGATGTTTTGAATAAAGAAGGCTTGATAAAATATTGTTAATGCAGTGAAAAGTGGTGATAATAAATGATAAACTAACATTATTATTGGATCGGGGTGTCACTTTCCGACACGATATTGTTGGATCGGGGTGTCACATTTTGACACGATATTATTGGATCGGGTGTCACATTCCGACATGGTATTATTGGATTGGGTGTCACGTTCCGACACTGTAACATTATAGAGGAAAACATATTGAAATAACTGAATGTAATCAATCTCAAAGAACTCATTTCCCAAACGAGCGTGGTGTGGAGGCATGAGTCCTCGTGTGTGCTTGATATTGTGATTGATTACGTACTTGCTTCAATTGTCACTTCTTCATGTTGTTTGTTGCTTATCCCCTGCTAAGTGCTATAGTTGATTTTATACTATTTCTTTATGCATATTAGTTACTATTTTGAGTCGGCCGATGATATCTACTCAGTACATATTTCCCTGTACTGAGCCCTACTTGCATTTTTCTGTGATTTTCTTTTGTGGAGTGCAGCGAGTGTACCAACGACTTCGACTTGCCTTTAGCTCTAGCCAATCTCCAACATATCAGGTTCCAAGGTGAGCTATTCGTTCAAGCTCGTGTTGGATTCTCTTGGTCATGGCATGATGTCCTTAGTTTTCAGACATAAACTATTTTATTTATTTATTTTGGTGTCTTTAATACTCTTAGACTTAGTATTTGAAGATTAGATGTCCTCGATGTGATGACTTTCAGGTTTTGGGAATGACATATAATAGACTTTAATGGATTTGTGTTTCTTACACTAATAAGATTTAAGCTTCCGCATTATGGTTAGTATTTCGTAAGTTGAATGATAAATATAAGTTGGGGTTGAATTTATTGGTTCGCCCACCTAGGAAGTTAAGTGTGGGTGCCACTCATGACTCGTTTTGGGTCGTGACAGATGGCACCTATGTTCCCAACCAATAGGTAAGCCAACCCAACATATTTCAAATATACGTGTTTAAATAAGAAACACAATCACACAAATAATTCAAGTCAATAATACATCAGCTAATGCCCATATGCTTTGGCATTCTCGGATTACAATCCGCCTACTATAGTAATAAACTTTCCCTTTATAACACTGGTACTCGTACCAATGCCCGTCACACCATTGGTACGAGACCCCCATCCTTCGCCCTTACCCATAGTCTATTTCATTTTTAATCTTTAATTAGAAAAACGTCCTTCAATGAAGTCTGAAAGTCTTAACATACCTTCAAATTGCTATAATTCAAGCTCCTAATTGTGGTGCCAATTAATATGTCACGTCTTATATTTTCTAAAACCTAGTGTTAAGCCTCAAACTCTCCAAGTATCTCAAATTCAATGCTAATCATATAATATACACCTAATAATTAATTACCTATCTTAACATATCAAAAATTAAATTTGTAATGTGATAATAATAAGAAACATACGCCATTTTGAACCATTTACGAAAACTAAACTTGCAGAACCTCCAAATTCCTATGTGCCCCTGTATCTCTGCATACATATACTAAGGGCCCGTTTGGCCATGCGATATGGTATCATGATATGGAATCAGGAGATGAAATTGAAGGTTTGTTTGGACATGCGATATGAAATTTTTGTGTTGTATATTTTCTCATAAACATAAAAATCTCATAAGTTGTAAAACTATTAAAATAGCCCCAATTGTTTATTCAATCTTATCAAATAAACAAAAAATTATAACATCGCATAATAAATTATTACAAAGTTATTTGTTCTCCACTTAAGTAATTGTTTCATCTAACTTTAATTTAATAAAAAAAATTGAACATAAATTGTAGTGTACTAGTCTTTAATATAATCCTCCCACATAGTACGGATAATTTCCTCACGTTGAACTTGCGTAGTCCTTTGTATGGAGATAAAATTCTTTCGTGTTTCGGAAACCAGCATCAACAACATAATATTTATCTACCAAAAAACATTTTATAAAGAATTACTAAAAACATATATGACGTAAATGAGACAACTGTGTGTAAATAAATAATATTTATTCTAAGGATGTAATTTAAAGTTACCATGTGGCGGAAATGGAAATTGTAACGTTGGTTCAACAAGTGCATTCTCAAGTACTTTACTATCATGTGCAGTACCTTCCCAACCAGCAGCAACAAAGGTAAATCACATATCAAAATCACAAGCACATAAGACATTTTGTGATGTTCTTCCTTTGCGATTACGATATGCTTGTTGCACCGCTTTAGGAACCTTCCCTTCTATATATGTTCCATCAATCGCACCAACACAATCCTACCAAATAAAAAATACATCAATATTAGTTTAGTGAACATAAAATAAATTGGAAGCATTATAGAATGCACTTCATAAAAATAATATTTGTAAGAGTAATAAAAGTAGTGGTTCTAAGACAATGCAAAGTCATAAAATAAATATTATCTCTTTAAACAAAGTTGATAGGAAATATGTAATTAAATACTAATAACTTACACATAAAATATAAATGTTCACTTATTAAGGCAATAAAATAAATTTATTAATGTGATTGAAATTTTACCTTAAACCAAGGCCAAAATCGAGTATTATGTCGAATTTTGGAATGTACACCAGTCATATTTTTTGGTTGTATAAATGTAGGTGCCATCTTGCTAATTGCCTCGGCAACTATTTTAACATGCCGGTTAATTGTTTCAAGTGAATGTTGAAAAGTTTCACAATCGTGAGGTGTGAGTTAAAGTGACTATATGTTGGTGAGAATAATAAATTTTAAAAAGTAATGATGTGATTATAAATTTTATTTACATATGAAACAAATGGTTAGTAGATATAAATGTGGGGTTGTTTTAACAAAATATAAACTCATGGATCAATTATTGTATTAAAATATCTCAAATCATAATATGGAATCACATGGTGATTCCATATCATGGTTTTTGGAGAATATGGTATGGAATCATGAGATGGAATCAGCGTAAAATCGCATGTCCAAACGCTGATTCCATATCACGATACCATATCGTGATATGGTATCGCATGGCCAAACGCCTACTAAATCCAACAACAACAAAAAAAGCTATCACTAATGGCAATCATTAAGCAGACAACACTTAGCACTAGGAAACAAAATATTTCTCCCCCTCTAAACCCAAAAAAACCAACACTAACGCTACACTACTGCCAAGTTTGGCTAACTTCCAAATTCCTTAACAACATTAACTAATATAATATTATTTTATTTTGAGACATAGCAATTAAATCATGAAACACTTTAGAAATTTTTTTCATCACTCACCTACAATCTGATCGAGTCGCCCACGTCTTTGCCTGTAAGTTTGTGTGCCCTTATTTCTTTTACTTACACAATTTATGATAAACCCCTCTAACTTATTTTAATTATGTGGGCCAAGTGATAAAAATAATTAAATAATTCATGGACTTGGCCCATTAACTATTCAACTATATTCATTATTTAATAATTATTCATCAACTAAATATTCGTAGTTACCGAATATTTCAAAATTTCCGTTTAAATTTTATGGGAAGAGTCAAAATAGTTCTAGTTTTCAAAATGACCTAGTGGATCGCTGCATCATCTACCACTTAAACAAACGTTCGTCCTCGAACTGTAAAAGAATAGAACGTACCTAAATGCTCAAAAAGCTGAGGATATTTACTCCTCTTGTCTGACTCGGTCTCCCATGTAGCCTCCTCCATCAGACGATGCTTCCATTGAACCTTTACTGAAGCAATCTCTTTCAACCTCAATTTTCGAATTATCCTATCCAAAATGGTTATCGGGTTCTCCGGAAAAGTCAAATTCTGATCAAGTAACACATGAATCCCATTGATTCACATGAGCACCACCCTGATGATATTTTTTCAACGTCGAATTATGAAATACGGGATGAACACCCGACAAACCAGGTGGCAAAGACTACTGATATCCCACCTCACCAATACGCTCCACAATCTTGAAAGGACCAATATACCTTGGGCTCAACTTCCCCTTCAAGCCAAATCTCATCACACCCTTCATGGGTGAAACCTTCAATAGAACCCTCTCTCCAACCATGAACTCCAAATCACGAACCTTCCGATCTGCATAACTCTTTTGCCTACTTTGAGCCATGTGAAGTCTATCTTGGATCAACTTGACCTTGTCCAAGGACTCCCTCAACAAATTTGTACCCCACGGTCTAACCTCAAATGCATCAAACCAACCAATTGGAGATCGACATCTCCTACCATACAAAGCCTCAAATGGTGCCATCTTAATGCTCGAATGGTAACTATTATTGTAAGAAAACTCTGCTAATGGCAAGAACTGATCCCAGTGACCGCTAAAGTCGATCACAAACGCCCGCAACATGTCCTCAAGAACCTGAATAGTCCGTTCAGATTGACCATCAGTCTTAGGGTGAATGGCTCTACTAAGATCCACCCGAGTGCCCAACTCCTTTTGTATAGACCGCCAGAAATGAGATGTAAATTGTGTGCCACAATCGAAAATAATAGAAAGGGGAACGCCATGCAAACAAACTATCTCTTGAATATAGATATTGGCTAACTTCTCTGAATTATAGGTAGTCTGAACTGGTACAAAGTGTGCAGGCTTAGTCAATCGATCCACGATGACCCATATAACATCAAACTTACCCAAGGTACGTGGAAACCCTACCACAAGTCCATAGCAATACGCTCCCACTTCCACTCAGGTATGGGTATCTTCTGAGTCACACCTCTTGGCTTTTGGTGTTCATACTTCACTTGCTGACAATTCAAACACCGAGATACAAAATCTACTATGTCTCTTCATACGACACCACCAATAATGCTGCTTAAAGTCACAATACATCATAGTATCCCCCGGATGAATAGAGTACCTCGAACTATGTGCCTCATCTATAATCAATTTATTCAATTCACCGGTCCGAGGAACACAAATACGATCTTTTATCCTCAAAATTCCCTCACTATCAAGAGTTGCATCCTTGGCTTCTCCTTTTGACACCCTGTCTCTAATCTTACATAAATCACCATCATCAAATTGTTGAGCCCAAATCTCCTCCTACAAGGATGACCTTGCCTTCATATAACCCAACACCTTACCAGATTATGAAATATCATGCCTCACAAAGCTATTGGCCAAGGATTGGACATCCCTAGCTAAAGGACGCTCGCCATCTTATAACAAGGCTAGACTACCCATACTTACCGCCTTTTGACTCAATGCATCTGCTACCACATTTGCCTTTCCCGGATGATTAAGAATAGTCATGTCGTAATCTTTGAGAAACTCCAACCATCTCCGCTGCCTCAAATTGATATCCCTCTGATTGAATATATGCTGGAGACTACGATGATCCGTGAACACCTTACAATGCACACCATAAAGATAATGTCTTCAAATTTTCAATGCAAACACAACAACCGCCAACTCCAAATCATGAATATGATAGTTCCTCTCATGAACCTTCAACTGCCTCAAATCATAAGCTATCACCTTCCTCTTCTGCATCAATACGCAACCAAGACCGATTTGAGAAGCATCACAATATACAACAAAACCCTCTCCCTCAACGGGTAGGGTCAAAATAAGAGCAATAGTCAATAAAGTCTTATAAAACTCTTGCTCAACTAATCCTGAAACTGCTCCTTCAACTATTTCAATTCAGCCGGTGCCATACGATAAGGAGGAATGGAAATAGGTTGAGTGCCTGGCTCTACGTTAATACAAAAATCAATATCACGATCAGGTGGAAGACCTGGTAAATCTATCAGAAATACCACCAAAAATTCACTCACTATCGGAATAGACTCAAGCATAGGAGTCTCAACATTAGTATCTCGAATGTGCGCCAAGTAAGCCAAAAATCCTCTCTCTACCAAGTGGCGAGACTTCATAAATGATATCACCCCTTTAGGGGAATGACTAAGAGAACCTCTCCATTCTACTATAGGAATTTCAGATATAGCTAATGTAACTGTCTTGGCATGACAATTTAAAATTGCCTGATAAGGAGATAACCAATCCATACCAAGAATCACATCAAAATCTACCATATCTAAGTCTTTTAAATCTGCATGAGTGTCATATCCCATCAAGGTAACTATACATAATCGATGCACCCGATCTACCACTACAGAATCCCCAACATGAGTAGAAATATGTATCGGCAAATCAAACATAATATATCCAGACTCGAAGCAAAATATGTGGACACATAAGAATAAGTAAAGCCTGGATCAAATAATACAATAGCTGGTCGATGACAAACTGGAATAATCCATGTGATAACAACATCTGAAGCCTCAGTCTCTGGCCTACTCGGAAAAGCATAACAGTGAGAACGATCGCCCTCAGATTATGAACCTCCATGAGCACCACCTCGACCAGAAGGAGAATCACCTCTACTTGAATGAGAACCACCTCTGCCACTTTGTACACCTCCCCTAGTTGGAGGTTGTGCAGCCCTGAAAGTCGAAGCCTGAGAACACTGATGCAATCCACTACGTCTGGTTCTAGGGTAATCTTTCACAAAGTGTCCCATATCACCACTCTCAAAACAACCCCTACGAGACGTAGGCTGATGAGAGGAACCTGAATGAACAGAATGTCCTCCACGGCCTACAGGTCTAGAAGATGAACCCTGTTAAGTATGCACCGAACTCGAAGAACTATGCCCAGCGTAACCAGCCTCAGAAGCTGGTATAGCAGCATGAATGGGTCTGCTAGACTGAGAGTGATAACCTCTCCCTAAGTAACCTCGACTCCTAGGCGGAGCACCACCATAATCACCTAAATGACGGATCCTCTTACCCTCACGATGTTCAAATCCCTTGCGTCGAATCATTTCAAACTCCTTAGCAACATCTACCACCTTCTGGAACGAAACACCAGAAGTAGCCACCTGAGAAATTCCCATACGAATCAGAATAATCATCCCCTAAGGACATCATGCCATGGCTGAGAGAATACAACACGAGAATAGATCACCTTGGAACTTGAGGTGCTGGAGACTGGCTAGAGCTGAGGGCAAGTTGAAGTCGTTGGTACACTCGTTGCACTCTACAAAAGGAAAACAAAGAACCCTGTATTGAGTATATATCATCGGTCGACTCAAAATAGTAACTAATATGCATAAAGTAGTAGTATAAAATCAACTATAGCACTAAGCAGGTGATGAACAACAAACAACATGAACAAGTGACAACTGAAGCAAGTACGTAATCAATCACAATATCAAGCACACACACGAGGACTCACACCACGCTAATTTGGGAAATTGGTTCTTTGAGATTGAGTACATTCAGTTAATTCAATATGTTTTCCTCTTTAATATAATTGTGTTGGAACGTGACACTCCATCCAATAATACCGTGTCGAAACGTGACACCCGATCCATAATACCATGTCATAACGTGACACCCAATCCAATAAATCCATTTCGGAATGTGACACCCGATCCTATAATACCATGTCGGAATGTGACACCCGATCTTATCATACCGTGTCGGAATGTGACACCCGATCCAATAATATTGTGTCGAAACGTGACACCCGATCCTATAATACTGTGTCAGAACGTGACACATGATCCAATAATACCATTAAGTCATTTGTCATTCTTTATCATCTCTTTCCAATTCCTTAACAATATTTCATTAAGCCTTCTTTATTCAAGACGTCACATTAATACAACAAGTTTAAGATTATGGACTTCGCGATCTTGGAATTACAGACCAATCACAACAACACATATATTATCCAAACCAGAACAACCAAGTACATAGAAAACTTCACATTATCACTCAATGAATATCAATCACTATTAAGAGTCTATCTATCATATAGAACAACACCATAACCTACCTCCATTGAAGAATCGAAGTCAAGCAAGCTACTTCTCCAATGTTTTTCCTGTCCTCAATGCTTCCGAACCTTTTCAAACCATCAATTATATATGCATAATTTGTAAGTTAACGAGTCTATAGACACCCCTATTACTATATGTCTAGCCTAGACCTGAAAATTCACCTAATTCTATAATCAATTTCCTAAAGTTCAAACCTAAGGGTAAGTCTTAATTCCTCCAATTAACATAACTTTAATGAAATTTAAATAATTCGATACACCTAATATTTAATTATCTATCTCAATATATTAAAATATAGCTTATAATGTGAGAACAAAATATTAATAAATAAAGATGGAAGCCACTAGTCACGAAACCAGTGGCAGACGGACTAACATCAACCCAAACCCAATTCCTATACATCAGTTACTGCCCAATTACACATATATAATATATATATATATATATATATATAAAACCTTCCCTGCAACCTGCCCAATCATCACGTTCTTAACTTTGCCCTATTTCAATTTTCCAATCATTCAACATATATACCCACTGACACCAATCCACCAACTTTATACAATTATCAATGCTATCTATTTGATATTACATAAATACTATATTCAATTCAAACTTAGATAGTTAATAAATTATAAAGAAGCGTACCAGTATAATCGATCTTTGATGTCGCCGCTTTCTCTTTGTTTTCCTCTTCCCCTCTTTTCTTTTCTTCTACAAATTATTTACTATCCTAATTATTTAAAGACTAATTATAAAAGTGGTAAAAGTGACTCACTATTAATATTAATGTTATTTTCTTTAACCACCAACTAAATTAATTATTTAAACTACCCCCTTAATTTCATAATTGTGGTTACGAATAGTCCAAAATATCCATTTAGAATCTATCGGAAAGTATTTTATAAAATAAAAAGCTCTTGTACTCAAAACAACCGAATGGGTCGTTACATTTGATACCAATTTACCCATCGTTCGCCCTCGAATGATCAAAAAGGCGAGGGTAAAAAAAAGGTACCTGAATCGATAAAAATGTGTGGATATCTTTCATGCATTTCAACCTCACTCTCCCAAGTGGACTCTTTAACAAGCCGATTTTTCCACCGAACTTTGATAGATGCAATCTCCTTTGACCTCAACTTGCGGACCTCCCTATCTAGAATAGCTACATGCTCCTTCTCATAAGACAAATCCTCATCAAGTAGGATTGAATCCCAACGAATAATATAGTTCCCATCACTATGATATTTCTTCAACATAGACACATGAAACACTAGGGCAAAGTCAATTCATAGGCCACCTCTCTCACACACTTAAGAACTTTAAATGTTCAAATATACCGTGATCTAAGCTTAACTCGCTTACCAAACCTCATCACACCCTTCATGGGTGAATCCTTTAGCAACTCTTGCTCTCCCTCCATAAATTTCAAGTCCATGACCTTTCGGTACGGTATGCATAATACTTCTGCCTGCTCTAAGTTGAATGAATTTTACCTTTTCTAGAGGTTCCCTCAAAATATCAGTATCACAAGTTCTCACCTCAAATGCATCAAACCAATCAATTGAAGACCTACACATCCTCTCATACAATATCTCAAATATGGTCATCTCATTACTTGAATGATAACTATATATTGTTGAATGTAAACTCAACCAACAACAAAACTATTCTGAATAACCACCAAAGTTAATCAGATACACATCTGCAACATGTTCTCAAGGACCTTGACACAACCATTAGGTGGAATATTTTCTCACATAACAATAATAAAATCTTGAATCAATACTGGCTACAATCAGAAGTGAATCTGAACCAACCACCACACACTCATAGTGCACAAACCACCATAGATCTTATCAATATTTCCTTCTCACAACATAAACTTTTCACAAGCTTAAGTTATAAAAAATTGATCTTTAGACATCAAACTTATCTAACCAAAAGAAGGAAATGATCAAGTGGCCACCCATCGAGTGATACACCCAAGCGTACATAACCTCTAACAACACTGTTGAAATGCTAGATTAGTAGTGTGATTATAGGTAACCCTTACGAATGTTAGAGTTAGACCCAATGATCTCCACATTCAACCACACATAATCGAAATATAACCTTGATGACTAGACAAATCTTAAGACTGTCGGACAACTGTAAATACCCATGATAGCTCTTCTCTAAATTCTCATACCTTAAATTATAAGAAATGTCAAATTTCATTATTATTATTTTAATATATTATATAGAAATGTGAGGTTTGACATACTACTCCTCACTTCTCTTGTAAAATGGGATGAGAGGTTTATAGAGTGTGTGCCCTCGAATGGAACTCTGGAAGCTCCCAAAATAGAAGAGACATTTCAGACTTTCGGTATAAAAGTTGAAATATTAGTCAGGGAGTAAATTTACGATAGTGTCCTTGGTCGTCCTCAAACTTCACATTTCTATATAGTAGAAAAAATAGAGGGGAATGTTTTAATTAGGATATGTACAATTTAGTTAGATTAAAATTTTTATTTAGAATATTACGCATTCCAAAGTCATAACCTTTAGTGATATTTTCTTTGATAAATTTATCATATAAAAAGTATGTATTTTGTAAAAAAAGAAAAACACAAACGAAAAAATAAAAAATCATTCATTTTTATTCATACTATTACAAAATTCAACAATAACTTATAGTTTTTTTTTTAAATTTTAATTGTCTTAATATAGCTGTACACAAAAATTTAAAATAAATTTTTAATTAAATCACTAAAACAAAAAAATATGCACATAAATGTGCAAAAATTGTGCCAACAAATCCCAAAAAAAACCCTATATAAACTACCTAAAAATGCAAAAATTTGAAAACAATTCAAAAAGTAATACGATTATTTATATAATATTATCCCAGCATATATAATTTTGTCCATTATGATTTTATTATAACGAAAAATGATTAGTGTGACTGTGAATTTGTTGTGTTATTATAGTAGTGATATTTGACAAGTATACAAAAAATTATTTGTCAAGTAAGTTGTCACGTGGAAATGAACATATTGATTAATGAACATGAAAAAATAACTAACAGGGGGATACACACAAGAGAAAACATATGACAGTTAGGCGATCACAAATAACGTGGTCATGATATGTCGTTTAGTAAGGTGGATAATATTTGACAAGTGGAAAGAAAGTATTCACGTGAAAAAAATTTAATCAATAGATAACTTATCATAAGTCACGTAGAAATGAACATATTGGTCAATAAAAATGAAAAATTGTGATAGGAGAATTCACAAGAGAAAAAACATGTTAACAACTATGCAATTACAAATAATGTGATAATAATATGTCATTTAATGAGGTGGGGTAATACTTGACAAGTGGAAAAAAAATACTCCCACGAAAAAGAACAACTGTTAGATAATCTATCATAAGTTACGTGATTATATTTTCGTGTGAGAAAAATATATACGCGACAAAAATTTGTCGTCGAATAATTTATTATGACTCATGTGACAATGAATGTGTCAATTAATGATATTAGGATGATATTTGTTGGGTGGTAAAAAAAATTCACACAACAAAGATTTATTACTCCCTCTGTCCCTATTAACTTGTTCACTTTTCCTTTTATAGTTGTCCCTAATTACTTGTCCATTTTGACAAATCAAGAAAGGACAATATGCTTTTTCCTACTATACCCTCAATTAATTACTTTGAAAAAGGTAGAACTTTTTGAAATTATTAAATTTTTAATTCATCCACTTCATAATTAATAGGGGTAAAATGGTAAACTCACTATGTCAATAATTGTTTTCTTAATAGGAGTGTCAATTCAAAAGTGGACAAGTAATAAGGGACAGAGGGAGTACTAGATAAGCTATTACGAATTACAGGATAACGAATATATATCGTTTTATGAATACATGATATATTTGTTAGATGGGAGAAAAATATTCACGTAAAAAAATAAATCACCAAATAAGGTATCATGAAGTTAAATTGAATTTTTGAAATTAAAAATGCAAGCGTACTATTTGGTTGCACAAGTGTAAATCATAAGGTTATATTGAATTTTAAAATTAAAAATTTATATTAGACATATTAAGGCCTTTATAAATGGTTTTTAATTGAATATTTAAGATATATATTGTCGTTTTAAAATATATTAATTAATAAACATATGTTCTTAACTAATATTATAAAACAATTGATTTATATTTTTCAATTTAGTATATTTTAATTGAAATTAATCATAAAAATTAAAGGTACACAAATTCTATGACCATCTTGAAATGCATGTTTTTACAAAAAAATTAATAGGAAAATGGTCAAACCCTAGCCTATTACCGGATTTTTAACTACGCAGCTACACTTCACGGGAGTCCTATTACCCCTTGAACTACTTTAAAATGGAATAAATAACCCCTTAAGTATATATATTTCACTTTCTTTGAGAGAGTGAATTGTCTATTCTTTTTAATTTCCGTTTTTTTCTTTGATTTTCTCTTTCTTCTTATTTATCCATATAATTATACTTTCTTCACCATTAACGTTGTTGAAGTTTTATGAATGGATGTTTGGTATAAAAACTATCAACAACTAATGCATTTTATGAATAAATAATTTTTCAATAGACTTATTTAGAATATAGCTAACAAATTAATTCTTTTTTATAAAAAAAAGTACCGATTAATTGATTTTTTTACCATCATGAAATCAATAGTAACAAATTCAAAGTGAACTAATTGTATTTTTAGAAACATATTTTCAAACTTATTAGAAGGAACTGAAACAAAGCAATATCATCTACATTTAAAAAAAAAAGGGATCCTACATAACATCCATTATTTAAAAATAGTCCTTCTGCAATTTTTTTTTGACTTTTTCCAAACCAAGCTTAGGTCATTCATGAGAATAACAAAACATTTTCTATATTATGGGGTGTGCAAAAATAGAACAAATTTTTTAAAAAAGCATGAAAAAATTGTTGAATTGGTTGAATGAAAGATTTGATAAGGACCGTTATCTTCTAGGTCTCATAGATTCAGAGTGGATGAAAAGATGACCTTGATTTCCGTTCTTATAAATTATTAGAGGTATAAAAATTTATTGAGGTAAAAAATGGTGTTTATTATAGTTAGGGTTGAAGAAATGATTTGGAAAGAAAGGAGGAAGGAGGATATTTTTTTTTCTTAAAAAAAATATTAAATGTGATATACACGTGTGTCAAGTGCGTGTATTTCACCACAAGAAACATGTCTGGTAATGACATTTTAGGGAGAAAATAATTTCACTTTAAAATAGCTCGGGGGGGGGGGGGAGGGTAATAGAACCCCCGTGAAGTATAAGTGCAGTTGAAAATCCGGTAATAGATTGGGGGGTCATTTCCATTTTCTCAGATTAATATTATAAATATAAGGAAAAAATGTCTGAAATATATCCGAACTTTGACCGAAATTGCTGTAACAATACTGAACTTCGGAAAGGATCCTTTACCCCATGCACTATCTAATAGTGTATTTTAAAGGTATATATGTGCCAGGTGGACATATCATAAATAATGCATCATTATAAATAGTAACGTGTCCACGTAGACACATATATACCTTTAAAATACACTATTAGATAGGGCGGCGGGGGGGGGGGGGTGAAAGGTCCTCCATAAAGTTTGGTATCGCAATAACAATTTTGGCCAAAGTTGGAGAATTTTTGTAACGACCCATTAGGTCGTTTTGAGTACTAGAACTATAATGACTCTTCCCGTAAATTTTAAATGGTGATGTTGAACTATCTATTTAACTCCGATTATTTAGTTGGTGGATATTTATTAAATAATAAATTTAGTTAATGATTAATGGGCCAAGTCCATAATTTATGTAATGTCATATACAATTTAGCCCATGTGTAAAAATAAATTAGGCTTATATTATTTATGGAAACTGCACAATGTGTGCGGCGTTAAATCATATGCCGTTGGAGAAGAACGTGAGCACTGAGTGCTCTTCCTTTTAGGTAACAATTTTTGGCTAAACTTTTACTATCGAATTGTTGTGGCCTAATTATCTCGTTGTCAAATGTTGGTTGTTTATATTGACTTGTGAAGGGATGTGTGGAGTGTGTTCTTATTGGTGGGAGGAAAAGAATTAATACTTAAATTGGGTAGTATGTTGTAATGGTTCCTAAAAAGGACAATTTTGAGTTGGCAAATTATGATACATTGATAGGCAATGATAAACTAATATTGGGAAAATATTATATAGGAATGAATTGCTAAGATTATAATTAGGATCTGGTTAGTCTTTGTATGCAGGTTAAGTATTGTTTCGTATAGTTGGGGGTTGATTTTTGATTTCTTTTATTTGTTATCACATTATAATTTAAGTTTCGATATATTGAAATAGGTAATTAAATATTAGGTGTAATATGAATATCATTAGATTAAGCTATTTTGACGAATATAGAGTTAACCATAGACTTGAAATTTGAGACATATGAGACTTGATAAATTAGTGGTATCAAAGTTTAGGAATTTGACTATAGATTTGGGTGAGTTTTTGGGTCTAGGCTAGACATATAGTTATATGAGTGTCAATGGACTCGTTAACTTACGAATATTATATTTTTGATAGATTGGAAAGTTTCAGAGGCATTGAGGAAAGGAAAAGTATCAGAGAAGTAGCTTGCTTGACTTCGGTTCTTCGGTGGAGGTAGGTTATGGTTTATTCTATGTGATAGATAGACTCTTAATAGCGATTGATATTCATTGAGTGATATTCTGAAGTTCTCTATTACTTGATTGTGTGGTTTTGTGATTTGTGATTGGTCAGAAATTCTGAGACTGTGAAATTTATAATCTTAAACCTTCTCTATGGAAGTGATGCCTTGAATAAAGAAGGATTGATGAAATATTGTTAATGTAGTGAAAAATAGTGATAATAAATGATAAATTAATGGTATTATCGAATTGGGATGTCACGTTTCGACACGGTATTATTGGATCGGGGTGTCACGTTCTAATACAGTATTATTGGATCGGGTGTCACGTTCCGGCACGGTAACATTAAAGGAATATATATATATATATATATATATAAACAACGTAATGTACTCAATCTCAAAGAACTCAATTCCCAAAATATCTTAGTTTGGAGGCATGAGTCCTCAAGTATGATCTCAATATTGTTGACTGATTACATACTTACTTTAGTGTTGTTGTCATTGGTTCATGTTGTTTGTTGCTTGCCACCTGCTAAGTGCCAAATTGACTTTATACTATTACTCATTGCATATTAGTCTCTATTTTGAGTTGGCCGATGATATCTACTCAGTACATGTTGCCATGTACTGAGCCCTACTAGTGTTTTTCGTTGTTTTTCTTTTGTGGAGTGCAGCGAGTGTACTATCGACTTCGAATTGCCCTCAGCTCTAGCCAGTCTCCAGCACATCAGGTTCTTGGGTGAGCTATTCATTCTAGCTCGTGTTGGATTCTCTCGGTAATGGCATGATGTCCTTAGTTTTCGGACACAAATTACTTTATTAATTTATTTTGATGTCTTTGATACTCTTAGACATAGTATTTGGAGATTAGATGTCCTTGAAGTGATGACTTTCAGGTTTTGGGAAACGATATATAATAAGTTTGAGCTTCCTCATTATGGTTTGTATTTTGTAAGTTGAACAATTAATATATGTTGGCATTTGGATTCCTTGGTTTGCCCACCTAGGAGGTTAAGTGTGGGTATCTCTCATGACTCGTTTTGGGTTGTGACAAACTTGGTATCAGAGCTTTAGGTTCCGTGATCTCATCACACAAGGAAAAATCTAGTAGAGTCTTGCGGAACGGTACGGGGACGCCTTTACCTTTCTTCGAGAGACTATAGGCCTTTATGAAAACTTCATTCCTTCTTGTTTTTGTGCTACTACTTCTTTTTTGGAAAACATATTTTTTTAAATGGGTTAGAACCATTTTACCCAAACCATATTTGACCAAATCCATATTTACCCATATTCTATTTGGGTAGATTGTAATCCAAACCGTTTTTGCTCAATCCATCCAAATCCGATCCAATCCAACCATTTGCCACCCCTACTTGAATCCAATTGGTATCTAGGTGATACAAATTGATATCTGAACTTCTTCACTCTATTTCACATATGGTTAGTATTAGAGTATTAGAAGTTGAAACAGCAACACCAGAAAAAGAAAAAAATGTGTCCTTGAAAATAGGTATATTTTCTCGATTGACTATAGGGCCTGTAATTACTAGTGATCAACATGATTTTTTTCATTATGTTCATAAAGTTGAAACCCTTATTCTTCATGGGTACTGATTATGAAGATGCTTATGCTTTCATTGTTGATTGTTTTGAGCTGCTTCATAAAATGAATATAGTGGAGAGGCCTAGTGTTGAGTTTGTGATATATTAGTTTCGGGGAGATGCAAAATGTGGTAATAGTTTTCTGTTAAGTGTCGATTAGTAAAGGCACTACCTATGACTTAGGCAACATTTTCTAGTTTCTTCATCCAATTATATACCCCAAACTTTGAGCGATAGGAGGAGAGATGGTTTCCTGAATATAGAGAAACAGAAGATATGTGGTGCAGCCTATGATGCCAGATTTTGGTACTTTATCTAGATATGTGACTCAACTTTACTTTAGTTTGGAAGACCGGTTCACTGCTTTAATTTGTAAAAAGATTAAGGTAAGAATTGCATATTCAAGTTTTATAAGTGGTTGCTTTAACAAAATCTTTTTAGGAAGTGATTGATTTTGTGATGGAGGTAGAGGGGGTGAAGTCAGATGACTTTGCCAAGGTGACAATATTTAAGAAATTTTGTAAAATGAACACCATTACTTTGGAAAATGCAGTTAGTAAAGTTTTCATAACATGTATGGGTTGTTTAGCGAATGATGAAATTATGTTGCTTCAATTGAGGTTAGAATCTCTACTACGATTTCAGGGATTGATTTTATATTAAAGAGGGTCATGATACGACTACTACAATAGTACAAATGCTTATTTGGCTAGATTTATGAAGTGCGTTACTTTTGTTATTGATCTGATCTAAGAAAGAATGCAAATGGCTTGGGATAAATACCTAACAAATTGGGTAATGTTTTGTAGTTATTCAATGTGTAGAAATGTGTGGGTTATTTGCCTACGATCTTATCGATAGGTATGATGTGTTCTAGTGAGGTATCTAACGAACTTTTATGGTGTGGTAGCACTAGTGTTACATGGAAACAAATACGTCGATTGTCAAGTATGAATACAAACTACTTAAGGAGTTATCAGTTGTATGACATGTTCAGATAATGAGATTCAGTGTTGCATTCAAGTTTGAGAAATCAACTAATTTGTTACTACAAATGCTTGGGTTAAGCATTATTTTTTAAAATGATTTTAGTGGTGGATCTTTGATACGGTATTAATGCATTTAGGTTGTGAAGTGTATCTTGAGGATTTTAAAGGAGGATTGGTGATTTTATCTTAAAACTCCAAAGGAGTGGATTGATACCGTAATGACAAACTTATGGATACTTGGGTGAATGCAATTGGAGATTTTAGTTAGAAAGTGTGTATAAAATTGGATTAGTCATTTGAATCTGATTGATATAACTGGATTGAGATGTCATGTCGAGGAAAAGGGCTTACTGAGCATGATGGTAATACGAGGTAGTGATGGATTGTGATTGAGATGCAACTATATAATACAAATTGTTGGTTAAACAAATTTTGTACGGTAATAATGACCTGTGAGTATCTAAGGTTGTGATTTTCTACTACTTAGTGAGTAACGTGGTTGTATAGAAAGTTTTGAGAGATGTTGGGGCACCGCTCGAATAGAATTTAAAGGAGAGTCACAATAAATAAATAAATAATAATTAATGGAATGTAGGGTAACCTTCAGATAGAGGTGAGAGCAAAAATATTTTTCTCGGGTAAAGAGGCATCTTCAGAGGAGTTGAGAATTGGATTTAGAGACGCGTGATTTCATCTGTTTTGCTCTGGTTATGGCAATAGTGTCACATGTTCATCATATTAGTTAAAAAATAGTGGATAAGACTTGACAAAGAAGTGTACATACGTCTAGCTTGAGTGTGATGATAAGTTATTTTGTGGTTTGAGTTTGATAATGAGTACAGTTGGATTTTTAGTGAAGGATATGGTAAGATCGATGGAGAGTCGATCAATGATATGCTAAGATACATGAAATCATAAAAGATCTCCATTATTGTAACAACAGTAACCTCTATTAGCACCCTCAATGAAATTCCAAAGTCTATAATTACCACTTGAAAACGCTAGATAAATTTGTTTTACTTCCGTAAATTCAAAGAAGAGATTAAAATATTCTCAATTCTGATTTTGGTTTAGTTGCAATTTCAGATTAGAAAAATAAAAAAGGATCTTCGTCTACTTATTTCAATTTTTTCATTTAAATCTACGAAAAATCTTGAAAAGCGGGTTAGTTTTCATTGAGTGAAATGAAAAAAAATCTAGAAGTTTGTAGTAACTTGAATCTATAATGTTGGTCTTGGGTCTTCATTTCTTTTACTCTTTTTTTTTCTTCTTATTTCCCCCCTATACTTTATTATACATTCAATATACAAGTTTATTCAAAGTTGTACATTATACATGTATTGTACATGTGTAGTTAAAAACACATTTTATTTTTGGGAATATACATAAAAACCCCCCTGAACTTGGCACGAAAACTTACTTTAGTACCTAAACTACACGGGTGTTTATATACCCACCTTAACATCTTTTATGTGAATTATTTTCAACCCTCCGAACATCAGCCCAGTTGAAGGCTGGGCATTGTTACCCACGCGTGTTTTCATTGGTCCACGTCGCAAAGGGTTTTAAAAATATCTTACCCGTTTTATATAACCCACCCGTTCCCAAAATACAACCCAACCCATTTTTAAACAAATATCCCTAAATCTCTCTCAAATCTAAAGACCTAATCTGAAGAATAACAAGTCATTAACGTGAAGGATTTGCTGAGTTTAGGATTTTCGTGAAGAAACAAAGGTTTTGCGTGAAGAAACAAAGTTACCAGGTTAGTAATCTTCGTTTAGATGATTGTAATATTTGACCGAGTTTAGGGTTTTCGTAAAGCTTAGTTTTTTTTATCTTTTCAGTTTGACGATGGATGTGTACGTTACCTTAAGGTTTCACCATGGTGGAAAACTACAATAAAAACCTCGTATTAAGTATGAAAGAGGTATTGTCACTGATTGTTTTGATGTAGATGTTGATAAATTGTCCTACTTTGAATTTGTTGATATAGTTAAAGAAATTGGCTATAACTGTTCTGCTTGTGTTGTTTATATTAAACCACCTAAATGTCGACGTGTTGTTGAAGTTAAAAGTGATAGGGATATTATGGGTATTGTACATAAATTAAAAAATGGAGATATTGTTGAACTTTATGTGACTCATTTAGTTGAAGAAGCTGTTGTGGCCCCCCCAGAAATTGGATATCTAAATGATGTGGGTGGGGAATCTAATACTACTTTTGATAAGGAATCTAGTCAAACTTTTGAGGGTAGTAAAGGTTTAGGATTTGAAGAGGCTGCACAACCTGCACAACCTGAAGAACCTATTGTGGGTGAAGAGTTGGGTGGGTGGGACTTCTGCTAGTGTTGGAGAGGACTTGGGTAGGGCTTCTACTGGTGTTGGAGAGGACTTGGGTAGGGATTTTGTTAGTGTTGGAGAAGACTTGGGTGGTACTTCTTTTGCTGCTGCTGCATCTGATATTCCAGAAGTTGGGTCTGATTGGGAAAGTGAAACAGAAGCAAGTGATGATTCAGACAATGCAGATTTGTCTGATGAAGGAGAAGATGAGTATGGTAGTGATGTTCATGAGGAGGTTATAAATCTTAGGAAAGAGAAAAGGGCTGCTAAAATAAAAAAGAGAAAAGAAAAGGGCCCTAGATCTGAAGGAGTTGATTTAGGAAAAAAAGGAGTTGATTTGGGATATGATGAATATTTATCCAAGAAACAAACTACTTTTGAGGGTAAGATAGCTGGAGATGAGCCCTACTTTGATTCAGATGAAGCTGTTAGTTTTGAAATTAGATACTGATGAAGATGTTAATGAGGAAGATGAGGTTGAACAACCTATAAGAAGACAAAGAAAAGCAAGAAGAGCAAAAAGAAATAAAAAGAAAGTTGTATTTGATCCTACCTGTCAGTTAATAGTTTGGGAGACATGTCTTGCTTTTGAAAGTGTTAAGCAATTTAGAGAAGCTATTACTAGATATGCAGTTTAAGAACATGTTGAATTAGATAAATATGTTAATGATGCAACTAGGGTGAGGGTAAAGTGTACAGCTGGTTGTCCAAGGTTGTTGTTTGGAAGTATTGATTCAAGAACAGGAGATTTTGTGGTGAAGAATTATAATCCAGTACATAAATGCAATGGCACAATAAAAAATAAATTGGTGAATTCAAAGTACTTATCAGAAAGGTACAAGGACAGAATTATTTCTGAGCCTGGCATTAGAGTTTTTCAGTTTCAAATTTTAGTGAAGAAAGAGTTGAATGTGTATGTAGGGAGGACTGTAGCAAGGAAAGCTAGAAACATTGTGTTGAAACAAATTATGGGTGATCATGTGGAGGAGTTTAAAAGAATTTTAGATTATAGAGATGAGCTCTTAAAGACTAATCCAGGCAGCACATGTGTGGTGAGACTTAGTGAAGAAACTTTTGAAGGTGACAGAAAAATGTTCAATCATTTTACATATGCTTTGATGCTTTAAAGAAGGCATTCAAAGCTGGAGCTAGAAGATGTATATGATTTGATGGTTGCTTCTTGAAAGGTGTTTCTAGAGGTCAATTACTTGTGGCTGTTTGTAAGGATGGGAATAACCAAATGCTACCACTAGCATGGGCAGTTGTTGAGGTTGAAAACACATTCACTTGGAAATCGTTTATCAAGCTTGTAAGACATGATCTTGAGCTAGGAGATGGAACAAAATTGACAACCATTACTGATATGCAGAAGGTATTTTTGTTTTCTTTTTTATTTATTCATTTATTTTCTTTTTAATTTATTCATTAAGTTAGATCTCATGTTATTCTAAATGTTGTTGTTTAAAGGGTCTTGACAAAGCTATTCAAGATCTTCTGCCAAATGCAGAACAAAGAATGTGTGCAAGACATGTTCTAGCCAACTGGTCTAAGAATTGGAAAGGCATTGAAAGAAGAAATTGTTTTTGGAGATGTGCCAAATCTACATATGAACAAGAATTGAAAAGAAATTTGGATCATATGGAGAAGTTAGGCACTGGAATATGTGATGACTTATTGTGGTACAATATAGAGAGGTGGTCTAAATTATACTTTAAGTTTTTCAGCTGTTGTGATAGTGTTGACAACAACATGGCTGAAAGCTTTAATTCATGGATTTTGGGGCCAAGACACAAAACTATCATCACAATGCTTGAAGAAATAAGGATCAAAGTGATGAGAAGAATAGGACAATTGAGGGAGTTCTGTGATACTTGGATAACAAACATATCTCCAATGGCCCTAAAGGTATTGACAGAGAACACAACAAAGTCAATGAAGTGTAACCTTGAATGGAATGGTGAATATGGTTTTGAGGTTAAAGACAGCTGGGATAACACATTTGTTGTGAATCTAGGCAATCAAACATGTACTTGTAGATCTTGGATGCTAAGAGGTATACCTTGTTGTCATGTTATAGCTGCACTTCATTTTAGAAAATTGGAGCCCATTAACTATGTTGCACATTGGTATAGCAAGGAGACTTATCTCAAGGTCTATAGTCACTACATTCAACTAGTTACTAACATGAAAATGTGGCAACAGTCGGCCAACCCTTTTGTTATACCACCTGTTATAAAAACACTACCAGGAAGGCCTAGAAAGTGTAGGAGAAAGGAGCAGAATGAAAACAAAACAGGAAAATTGTCCAAGAGAGGTATTGAGATGACCTGCAGTCTTTGTCATGCAAAGGGTCATAATAAGAGGGGTTGTCATTTGAATAATCAAGCTAATGCAGGCAGAAGAAGAGGAATGGGGAAATGATGTGAGCCTAGTTCAACAAGGTCAAATGTTGGTTCTTCTAGAGCACCAACTGAATCACAATCAAGCACAAAGAGAGGAAGAGGTCGACCAAGAGGTTCTACAAAACAAGTAATGTTTATAGTAATTCATTTAGTTGTTAATTTACATCTTAATCAGTCTAATATTTTTGTTGATCAACTTATGTTATAGGCTAGTGCTACTGGAAGGGGAAGAGGAACTGCAACTGGTAATGGAACAGGGATTGGTGTTGCTGCTGATAGTTCTGGTGCCACTGGAAGGGGAAGAGGAACTGGAACTGGTTTAGCTGGAAGGGGAATAAGAACTAGTGTAGTTGCTATTGCTACTGATGTTCCTGGTGCTACTGGAAGAGGGAAGAGGCCAAGAATGGTTGGAATGGGGATACTACATATACAGAGTGGTTTTACAATCCACAATGTAAGTTGTCTTAATTATTTACACACTTTTTAATTTTAACTTATGAAGCATCTAAGACAACATATTTTTGTGAATCTAGCCTGGAATGCCTATGAACTCTTCAATAGTGACTGGAAATCTTGGGCATCATAAACCAAGATCAAGCTTAAAATGGAAAGGAAAGGCTGCTGTAACTCAACAAGGTCTTCAAGAGATGAGAGAAAACAAAAGAATGAGAACAAGGTCCAATGCTGCTGAAGTTTGATATGGAGACTGCTTTAGTTTGATATTTTAGCTATTTTTGGAACAATTATGCAACTGTGACTGCATTAGTTTGATCTGTTTGTTTTTGAAACAATTATGTTGCAGTTGTGACTGCATTAGTTTGATCTATGTTTGTTTTTGAAACAATTATGCAGTTGTGACTGCATTAGTTTGATATTTTAGTTGTCTCTTTTTGAAACAATTATGCAGCCAGTTTTGCATTACTTTTATGTGTACAATTATGCAATTGTGACTGCAATTTAGCGAATGCAGTTGTAAATAAAACACAAACAAATACACAAACCACCAAATTACATTAAGAGAATAAGAAAACTCATTACAAAAGAGTCTTGCACCTAATTGGTTACAACATAAACAGTGCTACACTACACCAACACTGATCTCACTACATCAACAACTTAAGGTAACTTCATTGAACATTTCTTCATATTTATCACCCAGAACCAATAGCTTATAGCTATAACCATAACGCAACAACAAGCTACAACAAAAAAGAGCACATTCTGCCATGTTCTTCTCCATTTATTCTGCATCACTTTCATCTTCTCAACCTCTTCTTGCAACATTTTCAATTTGATACCTAGACAATCATCATCTTGTTTGAAATCTCCCGGCTTGTCAACTTCTTCAGTAACCTCAATCAATTCAAATGCAGTGGCTGAGGTTTGAGAGGATTCTACTATATTCTCAAGCTTACCCAATTTCTGTATTAGTTTAGGAATCACAAATTTCGACCTCGGATCAATATTTTCTTTATCCTTCCAACACCAAAAGTTGCAAGATCTAGGACTCTTTAATAATGAAAAAGGATGAAGGAATTAGTGGTTAATCAAATTCTTAATCGGCTAAAAAAATTTAAACAAAAATGATCTTTACCCCATAATAAGGACATGACCAATATCTTCTCCCGGGGTTATTTGAAGTCCAAGATGTTTTCAAACGCACCACAAGTCCATGATTACAATAAACTTTTTTTCTTCGTAGTATAATCATCTTCTTCCATACAAAGATTTGTCAAATTAATTGATCGCATTGTGTGCTACAATTTTGTGCAAGAATTAATGAGAATCTGGAAAAAACAGAAAATAAGAAAAAGGGAGGAAAGAAAAATCAAAATAATAGATGAAGAAGAATAGGTTTGAATCTTACATTTTGAAGAACACTTCCTTCAAATATTCAACTTTTAGGTTTGAATCTTACATTTTGAAGAACAATTCCTTTAAACATTCAACTTTTAGGTTTGAAGAGCTAAGATTTGAGAAAAATAATGAATTAAGTCGCCAGTTTTTGGATGATTGGGTTGGTGAGGGAGAAGAGGTATTTAGGGTTCTTCAAAAGTGAAGATTATTCTTCAAATGGGTAATGGGTCGGATATTACCGTTGTAGGGGTAAATTTAATTTTAAAAAAATGTTAAAAGATGACTAACGCGCCGTTCTAAGCTGTAACAACACGCGCACAAGGTTGGTGTTCGGAAGGTTGAAAATAATTCACATAAAAGATGTTAAGGGGGGTATATAAACACCCGTGTAGTTTAGGTACTAAAGTAAGTTTTCGTGCCAAGTTCGGGGGGTGGTTTTTATGTATTTTCCCTTTATTTTTTCTTGAACAATATATGTGAAAATCGATTTTATTTGTTGATTTCTCTGTGAATCACAAACTTGAAGTAAGTTTTTTTTTCAATTTATTGTTTGATGGAAGAATAGATCGAAACCCCCATAAACTTGTCGAGTTTCATTTAGCACTCACCTAAACTTTATATTGGCTTAATTAGCTCCCTGAACTTGGTAATTTGATAGTCTTAGCCTCCCTAGACACTTATGTGGCAAAGATCATGAATGCAGTCTCTTTTCGGCGCGTGAGAGGGAAGAGAAATAAAACAAAACAGCTTCTAAATTAATATTATCTACTATTGATTGCCACAAAATGAATATGATGATTTATTTGTTTCAATTGCATTTCTCTATATTTTTTCTTAACATACATTGCATATTTTGGTATGAATGTGTTTTTTTATTCTTAATCTAAAGCAATAATTATTTATTTCAAAGAATTATCTAGTTTCTCTAGAAAAGGAATTGAACAATTCAAGAATGAAGTTTTGGTGCTCTCCAAACTGCAGCATATGAAACTTGTTAGAATTTTGTCCTGTTGCCTACAAGGAAAAGATTTAATCATTGTGGCTATAAGGTATTCCTTGGATATTGTATGTGAATTTATAAACCATTTTTTCTTGTAAATATGATTTTCAATAGAGCCATAAAAAGTGGGCTTAGCCCATGAGGCCGGCCCAACTTAACATGTTATTAGGGTAAAGTTGAGATAAGATTTTTCAAGCCCTTTATAAGTAGGGCTTATAAGCCCAGCCCAAATAAGCCCTCACCCCTTGATGCTTCACCGAGGCCAGAGTCGACCCATGGGCCAAAACTATTTATGTAAGAGTAATTTTCAAAAATCTCACTAGTTTATGGGCTAATTATTTAGAACTACGCTATTTTACAATGTTACATCTTACTAGATTTTGGTGCATTTAGATATGTTCATGTACATGTAATTAAAAATACATTACTCAAAATTAGGTATAATTTATTCTAGATACAGTTTATTCAAGTAGATTCACATGTATCTAGGATACATAGACAAATCTCGCTCGCTCACTCGCCGCCTCCCTCCCATCTTGCTTTCAACTCTCCTATATTGCTTGCATATTTGGCATCTCAGATACATATGAATCACACCGAATACATGTATCTAGTGTGTATGTAGTGTGATTAGCAAGTATCTAGGATATATAGACAAATATTGTTTATTTCCCTTGTGTTCTCACTCGCCTCTCTCCTTATTTAAGTGTATCTGGTAGCAAAAAACACACATCTAGGTATATCTTATTTGAATCTGGTATGAAATCATTAATTGGCGAGATGAAATGTAATTATTTCAAACTATGGAGACAATTAGTAAATGTGGTTTGAATGTTTGTGTAATTAGGTAGTTCTCCTTTATTTAATTTGAATTAAAATAACCAAAATTGTAAGGCCTGTTGTTATTTAATTTATAGGTTTATATTTTCAAATTTCCTTTACTTACTTATTCATCAAAAATATTATTATTTTTTCGTTAATATTTTTTGCTAGAATTATTGTAACAACATCACTGTTTGCCACATTATATTTGAATTTTTTTTCATTTTCTTGATATTATATATTTCAGATTTGAGGTTGTAAATTGAAAGCAACACTAACCATATGTATAATGCATGTTATGATTGTAAATATTATGTACTTTCATATAATTTTGTTAGAATTGCTAAAAACTTAATATATTGAAAGAATTTTAAGTTTGAAAAGAAAAAAAATGTAAAAAAATAAAATTAAGAGAGAAGGGATAGCCCACCCCGGCTTACGACCCTTCTAAGGTTGGATTGCATTGATCACTTTCAGACACTTTCAAATGAAGGACCACCCCACCCTAGCCCATCAAAATCTTTGATCCACAAGGCTTGGGTTGAGTGGGGCTACACAGGCCATTTTGACTAATCTAATTTTCAAGTTTCAGTTAACTCTAATTTACATGTAAAATGAGCATATAAGTGAAATCAAGAGATTGCATCGCAAACGCTGCCTTACCAATAACTTAATCACTTGCATTTTGAATATCTTCATGAATGGTTCAAGGACCAAATAAGTAGTAGGATTTTATTGTTATCTACTTTAAAATATCATCTTTTGTACTTATATTTGTAATTACAGTTGCATATTTATCTTTGGATAGGTTAATGAGAAAATATTTGTCATTGGGATGGGTTCACAAGACAAAAAAATTAGAAAATACATCTATATGGTGCTTATATAATTAGTTGCTTTTAAGGCCTTTCCATATATAACTTAGGAGACACATGCTTTCTTAATGCAGTTATGCAATCTTTTAAGCACACCGTAGTGTTGCTTCCGCTCCTTGCATTGAACAATCATACATCGTCACGTAATAGTACAAATCAACATAGAATTTTCCCTTTTTTTGTTATCGATCAATTTTGAGTTAAGAAAACTCATTCCAAGTGGAGTGGCTTTTACCTTTGTTGATTGTCATTTCTTGTTGTAGGTTACGTGAATGGAATATGTGTAATTTGCATTATCCGAGAGCTTTTGACCTTTCAATGTCTAATTTCTTTTATTTCATCCCGAGGAAACTTGTCAGTCACTTGAGAGGTATCCTTTCTCATGTCTTGTTTATTATTTAACTAGAAAGGATACCTCTCAATTGGCTAACAAGCTTCCATGAGAAGACATAAAAAAAGCAAGAAGACATTGAAAGGTCAACAAGATCTCGAATAATGAAAATTACACAGAATTTGTTCACGTAACCTGCAACAAGAAATGACATTCAACTAAGGTAAAACCCATTCCATGGTTGGAAGGAGATTTCTTAACTCAAAATGGATCAAAACAAATGGAGATTCTAAGTTGATCCTTGCTATCACACAGCGTCGCATGATGGTTCAATGCAAAGAGTTGAAGCAACACCACCGTGTGCATGAAAGATTGTATATAACCGCATTCAGAAAGCATGTGTTACCTAAGGTAGACATGTCAACGCCCTAAAAATAGCTAATAACATAAGCACCAAAGAGATGTATTTTCTAATGCATTTAACATTCAGAAAGAATGTTTTTGCTTAGTTAGACATGCCAACACCCTAAAGACAGTCCTACACTAGGATTATTTATCAGTCATTCGTTAAGCATTGGGAATGAAGCAAACCATCTCAGAAAAAGCACAGATATGCAGGAGTGTCAAATTCTTTTTTGTGGAGAATTCTGACACTACAATCATGAGAGGTGTGTAGCATATTCGTTGTTTATATCTCAAATATTGTTTGTGAAAAATAAAGAAATTTTTTGTAACACCTTAAACTTTCGTAAGTTTTTTAAGTTTTGGGTCAACTTCAAACGACCATAACTTTCAACACAGGATGAGTTAAGTGGCTCATGAGGTATCAAATTGAAGGTATTTGAGTCCTCTTTCAAAAGCCGCAAAGTTTGCTAAATTTTGTGATCAGATGAAGGAGATATGCATGTTTGAGTGCATCCACTATAGTTAAGACATTTTTCATCCGTTATAAGGAGGGATATTTTGGTCGTTTCCTTACCCCACTATCCTAGCACGTTTTTTCCCCACCCAAATAGGGGTCTAAACTGATTGAGATCAGCTTTTATTCATTCCAAAAGAGCGTAGGGGTTTTAGAGAGAAGTTCAACGGGAGAAAAAGAAGAAAGTTTTAAGCGTTCATCGAGTTTTGAGGATTTTCGCCAAGAACTTAATTCTTTCGATGTATGTAAGGTTTTATAGTGTTGGGTTTGTCCACCCTCACCCCAATCATCCAAATTCATCCATAGATTCGTAATTGAAAATGCTTGATTTGAATTCTTGAGGAGTTCTTGAGGTTTTGCTTCGTTGTTTAACAATGGAGTCTTCTTGAGTTCTTGAGCTGAGGGTATTGCAAACGAGTATTGTTCTTGATGAAATTTGAGTGGATTTTCAATTCATCTTTTTGGGTTTAGGAATCCATACGAGTTTAAGAGGAAAACTGTAGCATCTGGCGACTTGAAATAGCTAGAAAGAAGCTAAGAACTTGAAATAATCATTTTTGGAAAGTATAAGGAAATCTAGAAATTTGTAAGTAATGTAAAGTTGAGATGTTGGTCAACTTAAATCGACCATAACTCCTAGCTCAGGATGATTTAGGTGTATTTCCAAATATGGTTGGAAAGATCTTGGATTTATCTTTCCAACGCCGCCTAGTTTGCACGATTCCGAGTTCTTATGAGTGAGTTACGTCCTTTGTAAGTTGGGCTGTTCGAATGAAGAAATGCCCAATCCGGAATTTAAAAGGGGTAGTTTGGTCTTTTCCTTACCCAATTAATTAAATCCATTTGTAGTAAATTAAGTGGGGTAAAAAACTGAGTTAGTTCAGTTTACTCTTTTGAGAAATAGAGTTAGGGATTTTGGAGAAAGAACGCAAGAGAAAGGAGAAGAGGAAAAGCAAGATTCGCCAAGAACGATCGATTTTGGTTGTGGATTCGCCAAGGAATTGATCCTACAAGGTATGTGAGTCTCTCATAGCGTTGGGTTCATTCACCCACGTGCCAAACATGTTTATTTTCAACACAATTCGTCCTAAGTGAGTTTGAGATGTTCTTGACATGAATTCTTGAACTTGAATGTTGTTCTTGAATTGGGTTGAATTGTGGAGTTTCCGAGATCTTTACATTGTGTTTTAGAGTTACTTTGAGTTAGGTTCTTGAGTACATACGCTGGGTATCGGGATCTAAAACGAATTTGAGGAAGATAATCAAATTTAGGTGGTTTGAGGCTGAAAAATGAAGAAGGAAAAAGTCAAGTAAGGTTCATGAAACAAGTCCGCGTCGCGGACTTGTTCCCCTGTGAACAAAAATCTGCTCTGCGTCGCGAAGAGGACGCGGACTCCTCTGTCCCAAAAATTTAATTTCACGAGTAATTATTTAAAACACCTCCGCGTCGCGGACATGTTTCAAGATGGTGATTTCGTAGCTTTTCTCAAGTTTAGCTATTCCAAATCATTCATAAATATCAAGAGTCCTTTCCTATCACAAGTCATACTCCTTGAATCCATAATTCAAATTCAAGGAAAGTAAAGAGTAAATTCAAGTAAAGTTAAGAGTCAAGTCAAGTGAAGTTCATCAAAGTTTTCAAGGGTCTTTTACAAATGCTTCAACTTTGTTTTAAGACTTAAGTTTCAAGTTAATCAACGAGTAAAGAGTTGAGTTCATTTCTGAAAAAGCTATTAGGGAACTAAGTATTCCCAAAGAGTTTATAAATGTTTTCACATTTGAGCAAGAAAAGGGAACATCGATTCCAAGAGAGCTTTTAAGCTAAGTTTTGAGTAATTATCTCAAACCAAAGAAATAAGATTGTTTTTAAACATATGAGCTAATTATATTTTTGGGAGTAGTATTGAGCACCGATATGGGGATGTGAGTTCATATTAACTCAAGTCTCCATAAACCATGTAGCCATCATGGGCAGGAAAATGATCATACTTTTTAGATGATTCCTTAGTGCTTTTTAGCATAGATTAGTGGATCCACTTAGTAGTTCAGGTTCTATACTGACGGCAAGGTATAAAATGGTCCTTGGCAACGTGAGGTAAAACGTTGTACCATGACTTAGGCTCATAGTGATGGTTGTCGGTTAGAGAATCTCCCACAAAAGTTATATTACTTTCTAAATGAGTAAAGTTAAGTTTGTTATTGTTTTGTCTTTAACGAAACTAAGGTTGTTTTCAGTTGTTTTATAAAGCTTTTTCATATATTCCATGTGTTTCATTGCTTTATTTTGAATTAAGTTATTCATGAGTTAAACAGAGCCAAGGTAAGTGTTCCTTGTACTCCTTTCAAACTTAAGTTGTTGTTAGCATTCCAACTTGCATACTCGTACATTCAATGTACTGATGCCAGTTGGCCTGCGTCTTATTATGATGCAAACGCAGGTAACCAGGATCAGCATCCAGCGCGCCGTTGATCCAGTTGAGCACTCCAGAGTCAGTGGTGAGCCTCCTTGCATTCTGGAGGACTCTTTTATTTCGCTTTCCTAGTTTTTTTTTTCTTTATTAGGATGTTGTGGGGATCCGTCCCAACATCCATCTCAGTATTATAGAGGCTTCATAGACAGTCAGACAGTTAGTATTGAGTCTCTTATCTATGTATTTGCAGATACTTTGTTTTGAGACATAAGTTGCCATTTTGGCTAAGATGTTATCATTTAAACTATTGCATTTAGTTTATTCTGTTGAGTTGAGTCTTTCGCGGAGTTAAGTAAGCTAGGCCAAGGGTCCGTTTGGGGCCAGCGATGGTCTCCGAGTGCCAGTACCGCCCAGGGTGTAGGCTCATGGTGTGACAAAAACATTCGATTCTAGATGAGTTAGGCCTTTAATTGAAGTAAGAAAATTCATCAAATTTCTGGGCAGGGGCATAAGGCAGCGCGCCACCACTGCACCTGAATTACTGCCCAGTAGTTTCGGGCTTGGTGCGCCGTGTCACTCAGTGCACCCCAAACACTGGTCAGTAGTTTTTGCGCTGGCACCCCATGCGACCCAGTGCTCCAGGGTCACCAAGTCCCCTACCCTTCCATCCTTCTTTCCGTGTGTATTCCCTCGAATCGTACCTATGCTCTCTCCTAAATATCCACACTTAAAATCTTCATTAATCCTTATGAGATCATGCATATCTTGACCACATCTCTTAATTTACATTTCAAATTAAAGTAAAGTTAAAGAGTAAAGTCTGAGAAACCTTTTGAGTCATTTTGAGAAGTCTTTTACAGTCTTCTAAAACTTGTTTTAAGACATGAGTAAATGAGCAAGAGAATGAGGGGAGTTGAGTTTCATGTTTAAAAATGTGTGTATGGGAACTAAGTATTCCCAAATTGTAAACATTTTTACATTTAAAAGGAGAGGAAACCTTGATTTCTAAATGAGTTTATGAGAAGTTTTGAGCATTATCTCTTTTAAGAGAATTCTTAGAGTAATAATTTCAAGTTGAGGCTGAGTTATGTTTTTAAACATTGAACATGAGTTATATATAATATTGGGAGTAGTATTGAGCACTGATATAGGGATGAGTTCAGACAACTCACATTTCTCATAAACCATGTAGCCAATATGGGTAAAAGATCATACTTTTTAGATGATTCCTTATTGCTTTTAAGCATAGTTTAGTGGATTCACTTAGTTGAGGATGTTCTATACTCCGACAAGGTATAAGACAGTTCTGACAGCGTGAGCGAGATGATGTGTCATCACGTAGCTCATAGTATTGGTTGTCGGTTAGAGAATCTCCCAAATAAGAGTTCATTATTTTATTTTACATACTCTTGAGTTATTATCTATTGTTTTAAAAGCTTTCTATATATTACATATTTTATTATTGCTTTCATATTGAGTTGAGTTGAGTAGGGGTGAGTATGTTTCCTTATCTATAAGTTCAGTTCTGTATACCTATGTTTAGTGTTTCCCTTACATGCTCGTACATTGAATTTACTGATGCCATTTGGCTTGCATCATTTCATGATGTAGATACATGTATTCAGGATCATCAACCGACGCTTCATTGATCCCATCGCATTCCAACTAGCTTTGGTGAGCCTCCTTGCCTTTTGGAGGGCTTCACATTATTGTTTTGTTTTGTTAGGATGTCGTGGTTCTTGTCCCGACTTCCATCATAGTACTTTAGAGGCTTCATAGACTGTAGTATTTTAAGAAGTCTTTCTGTTTCCTTGTTAATGTTTTAAGACTTGAGTTGTCTTTTTATGGCTAGTTGAATATTTTAAACATTCTGAGTTATTTATTTTGAGACAATGGAGATAATATTTGCATTTAAGTTCCTCTATTGTTGAGTAAGTCTTCTGCATAGTATTGAGCCGGGCCAACGGTTTGCTTGGAGATCATCGATGGCTCTTAAGTGCCAACCATGCCTTGGGTATAGGCTCGGGGAGTGATAATTTTTTGGAGGAACAAATAATCCTGGATATTTAGAACAACTTTCTAGAGGTGTGTAGAGAATATCAAAGTACTTGATGCATCTAAGAATTTCGTACATGTTCTAGAGAATTAGATATTTATAGTGAATTATAGAAATATCTCGATTCTTCATTGATAGTTAGAAGATAAAGATATCTATAATTTTCTTGTAGATGTATCAAGAATAATTTCTGGAAGCATCCCTGCACGAGTATAAAATAGGGGTGCCATTAGGCATTTTATAAAACCAAAAATCAACCCAAATCAAAGAGTCTTATTCTATAACAAACTTCTCTAATAAAAAATACACATTCTCCTTTCTAGCTTCCTCTTCTGTAGTTGAATCTTCCGATCTTAGCTAACGATCTTGGGCTAGAAGAAGGTTCCCCCAATAATACTTTTCTTTTGTTATTCTCTACATGGTATTAGAGTCATAGTCATACGTTGACTTTTTGGATTTTATTCAAGATCAGGTTAGTGGTATATTCAACTGGTTTGTCTATATGGATTTTAGCGGTCGTGTTATTGAACAAGGCTTGGAGTTTTGAATCAGTCAAATTACAAGATATGGAAACCATGTATGAAATCATACCTCGTAGGTGAGGATTTGTGGGATGTTGTGAATGGGAGTAACACGGGTACTCGCATTGACAGACTGGAAATTAGCAGTGCGTACAAGAAGTGTAAGCAAATTAATGCAAATGAGGAGTTCATTATGAAGAGGACAATCTCCTCTAGTTTATTCGATCATATTATAAAGTTTAAATCAGCTTCATGAAATATGGTGGACCCTCGATCATTTTTTCAACAAGAAGAATGAAGCTCAGCTACAGATATTGGAGAATGCATTGGCTAACACCACTCAAGCTAATCTCTCTATAACTGAGTATTTTTGAAGATTAAGAACTTATCTTCTGAGATATCTTTATTGATTCCAGATGATTCTATTTCTGAAGAACGAATGAGAATAATAGCCATTCGTGATTTGAAACCTGAATATATTTCATTTGTGACGTCAATTCAAGGATGGGATCAAAAAACATCCTTGGAGGAATTTTAGAATTTTTTGTCGTCACAGGAGTTACTAGCCAAATAGTTTTCGGGTGTATTTGTCAAAGGAGAAGGAAATGCTCTTGTAGCCGACAAGAGGAACTTTTAAGGAAAATCAAGAGATATGACTCACTCTCAATTCTTAGGTAGTTCAAGCTCAATCGGAAAGAAGGAAGAGTTTTATAATTTTTATGGTAAGAGTTCTCTTAGATGCTATCGATGTTGCAATATAGAACACATAAAAAGATATGTCGAGTCAAGGAGAGTAATATGACTCAAATTGAGAAAACTACAGAACAAGAAGACTGGGGAATGTGCTTCTTAGCTAAGGCTCGAGCAATAATGTCATAGTTTCCATCAACCTTGAAAGAGGCTCGATTGATGATCTAGAATATAATATTGTTGCAGGAGGATTTGTTGACGAGGGTGAGCTTATGGCGTTCTGGATCATACATTTCTACTTCTGTTAAGTTTTGGCTAATCTTTTACTTTTGAGACAAGTATGTATAAATTAGTCCACTTTTGGGACTTGTACTCTTTTGTAGCAGCTCTACACATGTGACTACCAAGTTTTGAGATTTGTTCTCATTTTTATTGTGTGTGAATATATATATAGTGTTTCTGTTCCTATGTTTCATTGTTTCCTCTAATGTTTATCTTGTATCTGTTATGAATTGTTGCTTCTACCATGTATGCTTGTTACGTGTGATTCCAGATTACGTGTTGGCTTACCTATTGGTAGGTTATAGTAGGTGCGATCGTGACTCTAGTTTTTGGGTCTTTACAATATCATTGTAAGAAGGATTTTTAAATTGTGTAGTTAGGAGTAGAATACTCAAAGTGACTACTATACACTCAAAAGAATTTTTTTTTTTTTTCACTTCACTAAAATATCAGTTACACTTTATTGTTCTTTCATAGACTATTTTCTTACACAGTGTATAAAATAGCTCACTGCTCTTTTTATATTTATTTCCCTTCTTTGTGGTACATTTCCATTTAAGCATAAGTGCTTTATTTGTAAGTAAAATTTGTCTATTTTGATGCCACATATGACATCAATAAAAACCAACATTGTTCCATTAAATATCATGTTAAGTAAAATAGATACTTAAGTCATCTGTAGCCCCTTAAAGTTGTCCACATAATTCACTTAGACACCTCAACTAGGACTTGTACCTATTGAACTCCTCTACCCTCTCAGATTTGAACCATTTGAGATTTTTTTTTTTTGGGAATAAGCTAAAAGTGAAAAATGTGTGAAATACACTCGCAATGACATGTCAATTAGACTAATAAAATAATGACATGTGTTATTTTTGAGTCCAAAAAATCATTTAAAAATTATAGTATAACGTAAAGAAAAAGAAAATGATTTTAAAGTAAAAACAATGAAAAAAAACTATAACTTAAGCCACCCATCACTTCCCCTGCTATCCATGACAGTCCAAAATTCATATTTCCCTCTTTAGTGTCATCTTCTTTACCACAACCTTCCCTCTCCCTCATCCTATTTTTCAATTATAACTTTCTTCTTTGTCCTACTTTAGGTAGAGAAAGATGAAAAAACACTTGTCGGAAAATTATTGATCCGATTGCCATTGTCGGGAAAAATAGAGTTATCTCGAATTTATTTTTGTGTTTCATAGCCAATTAACTTTTTTGGTTGAAGAACATCCTTACATTCTGCCAATTAATATACATCAATTTAAAGTCAAAACAACATATTCAGGATAAATCAAAATACTTGAATAAAAATTTGAGCAAAGCAAATAATAAATAGAAATATCCTCCAATAGAGTTCACACAACTGGACATTAATTTAACACCAAATCAGCACATTAACAACAAAGAGATAAACTTCAAACTTAAAGCCCTCTACAATTAAAAAAATGAAAATAATGGTGGAATGGTGGTGGCAATTAATGGTGGTGCTGTCAATTTTAATATGAATGGCAATGGAGCCATAAAAAGCAACAATACAGGTAAGAATTGAAGTATCCGGTGAAAAAAGATGAAGAAGAAGGGTGTGTAGCGACCGTAACAGTGATGAACTGGTGGTGTGGTGGAGGAAAGGACGACAAAGAAGAAATAATATGTTTCCCACAAAAAAATGCCTAATTTAATACCTTGTCACGTGCTTATACGGCGTGAGCCACAAACAATGTGACACCTAGGTAAAAAATGTTCAAATGGTTTAGATTCGTAAGGGTGTATGTGTTCAATAGGTACCAGTCCTAGTTGAGGTGTCTAAGTGAATTATGGGGACAACTTTGAGGGGCTACAAATGACTTAAGCCTTTAAATAAACCATTACATATTTAATATAATAAAGTAAATATATAATATTACACCTTAAAGATAAAATGATCTAACCAACTTGCAGATATATGGTTACATGTACATATATAAAATAAAAAATCTCAAAACACTTGTACCTCAATAATAAAATGGATGTTAATGAAAGCTCGATTGAGGTGCATTTAAGCCTTGAAGTTTAGCATCATTTTTTTTCTTTTTGCTTAAAGCTCCAACAACAAGGTGAATTTCTTTCACTTTTTCTTTTTATAACATCAACTTTAGTGTTGGCAAAATGAACCTATATTTTGATAACCCGACCAACTGAAACATATTTTAATGGATTTTGTCAATAATTTTTTATATGGGTAAAATATGGGTATTTATGGGTAAAATATGAATATAAGTATTTTTCAAATCAACTTATTTTAATCAAATATAAGAAAAATGACCTATCTCCAAAAAGTGAGTATATTTTCCAATCTAGTTTCGTGTCAAGAGTGAAAGTCAGGTCCAGATAAGGTGTTAGGTACGAGTCCCAAATCGGTCATCGAGGTCGGTGTAGGATCCTAATTCAGAAGTTGGTTCCCTAGTCAGGTGTCGGAGTTGGGTCCCGAATTGGGTGTTAGAACGGTTATTAGATTAGTAATCGAGGTCTGGTGTCGAGGTTGAATCTTGGTTTGGAAGTTGAGTCCCAGATCGAATATCGAGGTTGAATGAGTTTAGTAGTACAGTCTCATATCAGAAGTCAAGTTTTGGATCTTTGTTTGGAAGTTGGGTCTCAATTTGGATTTCATCTTGAGGTTGAATCTCAGATCAAGAGTTGGGTTTCATGTCAAGAGTCGAGGTCAGGTCCTAGATCAGGTGTCTGATTTGGATCTCAATAAATCATCGAGGTCGCGTGTCGTTGTAATACCCCAAAAATTGGTAAGTCAAAAAGGAAAGAAAAATGTAAAAATTTAACTGAATTGAGATTCTACGAGTTCAACCTACGAAAAATAGGAACTCCTACGGGCCTTAGCAAGAGAGTCGTGATGTTTGCGTAATCAAGACATAACTTCAAATTCAAGTGTCTACGATCGTACAATAGTAATATAACCCAACCAAATGGGTTGGGGTCGAGTCCCAAGGGAGTGGTTCCTGAAAATTAATGGTTAAGCGCAAAAAATGCTAAAGTTAACAGTAGCGAAAAACATTATCGAGATGGGGATTTGTAGTCAAGTAACAACTAAAATATAGTAAAAATATAAGAAAACGAGATAGAGAGACAGGATTCTTGGGGCACGAGGAATACGGGATAAACTAGACTATTGGGTACATGCTTTTGATAGTAAATTGTTGAACATTTGTGACTAGGCTAGACTATAGTGGGGTAAATTCTCTCTCGAGCAACTTACCCTGAATCAACTCGGTTTCTCTCAAACACCGAGTTGCCGCTTTAAGCACACCCTCCGCTTTAGCCCATTTACTCTCTCTCGTTGAATGTGTGGGAGAAGGACTAGGATTCACTCTCTTGAGCTAAACCCATGTCGACCCAATACCACCGACTATCAATTTAGTAGCCGTAGTTTTACGACCTCTCTCTCGAGCAAGCCAAAAACACTAAGATGAAATCGTATTTGCAACTACAATTCCATTAAGTTCATACACAACTACTAAATGAAATCACATTTAAACAACAAATAAACCGTCTATAAGCAAGACCCAACAAATAATCTAACCCATATTTACAAAATCACACACCAAGAATTGGGATTTTAGCTAGACATGAAAAAGAGATAGAAATCGATACCAAAAGGTGTTACCATCAAATGGGTACTATAAATAAAGTCTTTAAACACATCAAGGATGAAGATTCTTGAAGACCCACTTCCAATTTCTTGGAGTTGAAACCCTTTGAATCTTCAAGGTTAAAAAACAATGTCTCCAAAAATGTAAAAACTATTATATTCTAAAACTTAGTTCTCTAACAGCTTGATACTAAGCTACAAATATAAGTAGGTATTTATAACTGTCAAAAGGTGTGCTGCGAAGGATGCACTCAGCGCAGTTAGTCGGGATCGCCGAACTACTCGGTGATCCGCCCTTTGGCCTGGTACCTCATCTTTTGGCTTTTGCCTTCAACATCTCCGCGTTCTGAATCATTGGGCAATATGGTGATGCTTCGCGGAACTGCTCGGGGATTCGTCGACTGCTTTCTTTCCTCGCAGGCTTGACCTTTTTCTTCAGGGCTAAGCACACTGGAACATTATGTGAGGTTGTAGGCCTTTCGGCGACACGCCTAATGGATTAAGCAATCGTCAGGCCATCTTTTCTTCCTTCTTTCAGTGACTTCCTTTTTACTCGATAGCGTCCATGCTTTGTCTCTCAACTCAAATACCTGAAACTTAAGGATTTTCATCAGATATAGAGACAATATGCATTTCAGGACACTAATTCTATCAAAATATAGTCGTAAATGAGTCCAAATTGTGGACTAATCAAGTCGTAGACTTTGAGATGAGATTTTTGAATATTAAGTTTCTAAAGTTTGACCTACATATGAACAACACGTACCGTAGCATTGTTGGCGGGCCGTAGATGGCACTCGTAGGATTGATTCAAAGATCAGATTTAGGACCTCAGTCCTACAAAAGGATTTGATGGGCCATTAGGAAGGTCCCATAGAAACGTTCCAGACTTAGTGAAATTTTGGAGTGAAAATTGGGTTCTACTAATGAGGTCTATGGACTATATAAAGTTCAACGAACTGTAGAAAGGTTTCGTGGAAAATGATTGAATATTTGGGTTTCTGAAGTTGGTTTTACGGTTGACCATGACAGACTGTAGGTTTGTCTGGCATTTATTTTAAAAGGGTATTTGAATATTTTCCTATGCATATAATTCCTAAGTCCTATAACTACCCATCTACTCCTAAATTTTCCTAACTCCCTCATTCAATCAAATTCCTAAATTCTCTCTAAGGTTTTATCAAATATTCTCTCTCTATATGAAGGAAGAATAAGCTAGGGTTCTTCAAGGTCAAGTCTCCTTGTTCACCATTAGTTTTAGGGCTTCAAGTTCAAGGTATTTAAGGAGTTCATTAGTAGGTACCATTCACCCATTGAGTTCCTAAAGATTCTTCAATTATCTAATTCAATTTAGGTTTTCATTCAACTCATTATGGGTTCTATTTGTATGGATTTGATTGTTTGATTTTTATCATATTATGACCATTTAGACCTAATTACATGTTTTCCAATCAATTCCATGTGAATCCAGAAATGATCATGATTTTGACTATGAAACTTAATTACATGAATTTGAAGAAAATGTATGAGTCTATGAATATGTTTTCATGAACTTATGCATGATTTATGTAAATAATTATATATAATCTAGGTTACTTTACGACTAACATCTATGAAATTGTGAAAGGTTTTCTAACATTCTTAAGAAATCATGAATGGTGAAAGGTTTTCTTACACATAGTTTAAGGAGATACTCTATTATGTTTCTATCTTGGAGTATTATCTTAATTTTACTTTTCCATGGATGATGATGACTTTATGCTTATGACTATTATGTTGGGATTTTATGTAGCACCAAGAGGATAGATGGAGGCTCTTCCATTAGTAGAGGTCGCGTATCTAGTAGTAATCTCCTTATCGCTAACTACGTTCCCCCGTAGGTTATCATAAGTTACATAGCTAGTGGATCAACCTAAGCTAGAAGTTTAAGGTTGTTGCCTTGGCAAGCAATATCATCTCTTTTCAGTATTGGAGCAACACACCAGATTCCATGTTATAGTTCACATCGTCTATGTCTGCTAATAGTAAATATCACACAAAATGAACTTACTTATTTACAAATGTTTTATGAAGCTTCCCTCATGATTTTAAGATGCATTGACCATGTTCATGATTTATGACTCCTCTTAATTGATTTTACTATGCTTAGCTTGGTCATGCATATCTTGTTTCGAATATGTCCCCTTATGATAATATCTAATGTTTCGTTGCATTCTCGTCATACTTAGTACATTCCATGTATTAATTCATACTTGTACCTACATTGTTTCATTAATGTAGGGCGTGACGATTTGTAGCCGGTGGTTCGTGGCTAATTGATCTCATTAGCAACTTGAAGATCAAAAGTTGGTGCATCCTAATGTTCTGAGGACCATGAAACTTTTATTGCTTTACTTATGTTTTCATTTTAAGATTTGTATGTTGTGTATGGGTTACACGCTGACGACTCTTTTAATGTAATAGATGTCTTGTCTAGACTTTGATGTACTTCTGCTTATGTACAAATCTTTGCTTCTTATGGAAAATCTTGCTTTTCTCTATTATGCTGTATATATTTATGTCAAGTGGCTTGTGTAGGACCTTTCAAGGTCTTATATTTCATCTCACGTCTAGGGTGTATTTTGGGTCGTGACAAACTTGCTATTCAGAGTACAAGGTTTTAGATAAAGGTCGTAGAAGTTTGTCAAGCCGCATTGAGTAGAGTCTTGTTCATGAGTGTGAAGTGTGCCACATTTATGAATAAGAGGCTACAAAGCATTTATAAAACTCCACTTATTTTGATTACTCTAATTTTGTGCCATAGAGTCTATCTCTATAAGATCCTTCTCCTAAATCGTGTTCGATCCTTTTCAGGATATGGCCACTCGAAGAGCTTTCATGAGAAGGAATGCAGGTAAGAATGTGGAGCCTAAGGTTCCTAAAGTTTTTGTTGATCCTTTGGCCGAGTCAGTGACTCATGCCAAATTCTGAGCCATTTTCCAAGTGTTGGTTCAAGCTATGACGACTCAAGCCAATAGAAAGGTTAATTCTCCCATGAACCCAAATGTGGGTAAGGTGGCAACAAGGATAAGGAATTTCACTCGGATGAATCCTCATGAGTTTCATGGTTTTAAGGTTTATGAGGGTCCTCAAGAGTTCAGTGATGAGATTTATAAGATAGTAGGTATTTTGGGATTAACTACGGTTCAAAAGGCGGAGTTAGCCGCTTAACAACTTAAGGGTGTTTCTCAAGTATGGTTTGAGCAATGGAAGAGTGAGAGGGTGGTTGATACGGGTCCTCTTGATTGCAAGAAATTCAAAAGAGCTTTTATTGATCATTTCTTTCCTTTTGAAATGAGAAAAGCGAAGGTGCTTGAGTTCAATATGCTTCGACAAGGAAATATAAGTATGGAAGAGTATGCTTTGAAGTTCACTCAATTGGCTAAGTATCCTCCAACTATGGTTGTGGACTCTAGGGCAAGGATGAGAAAATTTGTATCAAGTGTGTCTAACTTGGTTTTCAAAGAGTGTCCTACCCCCATGTTGATCAAGGAAATATAAATTTCTCATTTGAAGATACATACCGAACAAATTGAAGAGGAGAAGCTAAAGGAAAGGGAAAAATATTCCATGAGGGAAAGGACTAGTGTCATGCCCCAAATAGGGAGGCGTAACTGATGTTTGCGTAATCAAGACACAACTTCTGATGCAAGTGTCTACGATCGTAAAATAGTTTAGTAACCCAACCAAGGGTTGGGATCGTTCTCAAGGGAGTGGTTTTGAGAATTAATAGAAAAATGAAATTTGTTCTAACTAGTCGTAGCTAAAGACATTAACGATTAAAAACATTGTAAATTAAAGGGGGACACAAGAGTGTCAATTAACAATGGGGGTTTTGTCACAAGTAACCAAAAACAACAAAATAAACAAAGATTTCTAAGAAATGAGAGGGGATCCTTGGGATGTGACGGGAATACAGGTTAAACTAGATTATTGGGTACATGCTTTCGATAGAAGATTCATAGAATAATTGTGAGTAGGTTAAACTTTAAGGGGGATAAGATCTCTCTCGAGCAACTTACCCCGTTTCAAATGCGTTCCTCTTGGACACCCACTTGCCACATGAAGACCAGCGTACGCCTTAACCCACTCACTCTCTCGAGCTGAGTGCGTGGGAATGAGACTAGGATTCACTCTCTCGAGCTACACCTCATGTCGACCCACTCCCACTAGCCATCAATTTAGTAGTTTTAGTTTTACGACCTTCTCTCTCGCAAGCTGAAAACACATAAATAAACTTGTATTTGCAACTACAAATTCATTAAATTCATCCACAACTACTAAACAAAATCACATCAAACTACGATTAAACTATCAGCAAGCAAGACCCAACAATTATCTTAATCCATATTTGCTAAATCACACTCCAAGAATTGGGGTTTTTAGCCACACATGTATAAGAGATAGAAATTTATACCAAATTGAACTCGCATTCAACTGGGTATGAAGATTTAAGTTTTGATACAGTCGAAAATTTAAGAATCCAAGAGACCCAAATCCAAATTTTGAAGATGAAACTCTTTGGATCTTCAAGTCTTCAAAACCCTCTCAAACTTAGAGCAAAAATATCAAAAAGTACTATTTGATATGAAAATTATATTAATTGTTCCACACTTAAAACTACACTTCTAACTAGTATTTATAGTTTTCATAGATTTGTGCTACAGCGGATCATTCGGCGTCGTTAGTTGGAATCGCCGATCAACTCGGTGATTTGCCCTTTGGTGTAGTTCATCGCCGTCTAGCACCAGCCTTCAACATCGTCGTGCTCAGGGTCATTAGGCGACATGGTACTGCTTCACGGAACTTCTCGGCGATGCGCTGACTGCTCCCTCTTTTCGCCGACTTGATCCTTTTTTCAAGGCTCAGCACACTGGAACAAAAGGCGAAGTAAGACCCTTCGGTGACTCGCTATGTGGACTCGGCGATCCTCAAACCTTCATTTCTTCGTTCTTTTCAGCCTTTTCGTTCCTTTTTGAGACGCAGTGTCCATGCTTTCCTCAAACTTCAAATACCTAAAACTTAAGGGTTTTCATCAGATATTGAGATAAAATAAGCATTTGAGGACACAATTTCTATTAAAATATAGCCCTAACTGAGTCCAATTTGTGGACTCATCAACACCCCCAACTTAAACTTTTGCTTGTCTCAAGTAAAACTAAAGTTCAGTAGTTCAACAAGGATGTCTCAAACAGTGCTTCACAAGACTCAATTATGAATGTACACAATAAGACTCAATTTACTTATGCAAGGATCAATTGTGTACTCAAAGATTCAAGTTGTGATACACCATTACCATAGATTCTCAAGCTCGAAATACTTGCTTCAAATGCAAGTTCAAGCTCAACAAAAGCCTTCGAATGCCCTCACACAAATTATGATTCCATTTTCACACGCAAAGGTATAATCAATTTAAGGTTCAGGAATCAGATACAACACTCACACTCACAAAGATGAACACAATGTATGCTTTCACCCATAGGTTTGCCCGTATTTTCCAATCAACATTTGTTTCGACTTTCTCAAGATCACAAAGGTCTTAACAAGGCTTGTAATGGGGTTGAGTGCAAAAGTATGGTCATTTAGGCTCATTGACTTTTATCCTCATGTAATATGGTTCTCTCAACACTTCCTTTCTTTATCCTTCATCATTTTCATTAGTGTATCATAGGTCATCCTATTATTCGCTTCCCATGGATTGTTTAGAACCCTATTTCTTTGGTACTTTATTCCACAACTTCTCTTTTATATATTCTTTTCTTCTCTTTTTTTAATATATGGAAGGGTTCTATTTTTCTCAACGCCATGGGTTAAAGGAGACTTTCGTTGCACTTCTTGACTTTCCCTTTTCTTTTTCACCACACCCCCAACTTAGGCCTTTGGCCTAAGTTGGCTATTCAATTAACCATAATTCAAGAGGATTATAGGTTATGGATTAAGAAATGTCTAGTTATCATCATGTTTCTTCAAAGAAGGGTAAGGCTCAAAGGGTGTTCAAGAGAGAATCACACGCTCATAAGGTAGGTCACAAAAGAGGTATATGTCAAATTGGTTCACACTCTTCGAAGTTGCCTAAGATCATATCAAGAGAAAGTCTTACTTAGTCAACCGTACCAACAGGGCAAATTCTAGGTGTTGTCATGCATGGTTCCATGTAAGCTTATCTCACAAGGCATCGACACTTAAGTCAAATAAGACTCCACACTTTCGCTAGTGTGCAATGGTCATTACAAGAGAATCAATTTGATAAATGGCTAATCACAACGAGATGCAAAGAGTTCACATATTGTCTATGCAACTTCATTTGGGCTCATTGTAGCCGTACATTCATGTTCGTTCGATTGTAAGCACTATTCAAGTCATCGATATTGATCAAAACCGAGACTTAAATTTGCCAAGGAACTGCCACATTCAACACACGAGCATATAAAGGGTGGCAAATTTTTTGGAAGGGTCAAAATCATTTTTCAATTTTAAAAATAACAGGAGCCACAGGCTCAAACATCATCCACAAAATGCAGTATTAACACAATCTTAAAATAGAACAGCCCAAATATATACATAAAAGCACGAGTCACAAATAGCACACGAAAGGTGTGGGCCTCACCCTACCACAAACAAAAACATTTGTCCTCAAATGCAAATAAGATTATCCAAGATGTTAATTAAAGGAAGACAGAGAGGGAGGTAAAGAAGGGATCCTGTCTAAGCAGATGCTCCATCTGCCAGGGTATTAGTGCTCGATGTGTCAGCCTGGAATTTGATAATGGTCCCCGGAGCTTCTTTAGAAGATTCAACGGCAGCTGACTTACTGAGATTGTCCAAGTCATGAGCCGCTAGAAAGGAGTTGATAGCTGTGAAGAATCCACGTCTCCACGAGGGAATAGTGGGGTCTCAGGGATTTGTTCTCTTGCTTGTACAGGGCTTCTTTCCCTCATTATCCATTTTGGGAGGATCTATTTCCTTCGTATTTTTCCTGAAATATTTTTCTCTTGATTGTGGGGGTGGCGTATCTCTTCCAACTACTTTTGGTCTAGCCATTTTGCTAAGCTTTGAGATAAAGTTAGAAAGTATTCAGACAAAAGCAAGGCTGTTTGATTTTAGAATTACTTCGCCGAACCATTTGGCGAAGCACTTAGCTACTTAGGCGGTGCGCTGAGTGCAGTGCACAGAGAATACAAGGGTGCAGACAAATGGCGAACAGGAAGCCTTTCGGCAAAGCGCCGAAAGCGTTCGGCGACATCATGCTTCTCGTCGAAATTTACAAAATTCAACGTTACATATAACATTAAAATAACGGCGAAATAGGGACGTTAGACAGACTGCCGAGCTATTTGGTTAGCTCGATTTAACTCGCCAAATGGCTCAACGTGCCTAGTTTCAACCCATCTTCTTGAATCCAACCCTGCAACCCCTGAAAACAAAATTACAGCTTTCCCAACTCAAATTAAATTCAGACCCAGTGACTTTCATGCACAATCCCTCAAAATTTCAGTCACGTTAAGGCACAATCTTGAGAAATCAACTATTAATCTTAGCGAGGACAAGATTATCGAATCAACATAGGCAATCAAAATTCTAACTCTACCAGAGAGGCCCAACACACATCAACAAGGTAGTATCATTGCATTGAGTACAAAATTTATAGAAAGAATTTAGAGTTTGGGATCCAACCTCTCGCGCTGACTAAAACGGAATTGAATCGCTAGGCCACAATGTAATCCAAGTTTCGAGCACAAATCAACAACTAAAATACTCGAAAAGTGCACGCAATATAGAGACTAGAGTGCATGTATGAATTTGGATAGATAAAAAGTGAGGGAAAGTGAATGAAGTTGAAACTTTTAAACTTTGGCTTGCAAAATTCGTCTAGTTTTCGTCCATTCTGCGAAATTAGTCAAGCTCGCCTACTCACTTGGTGGAACGCCGACCATTTAGTTTCTTCGCCGAAATTTACAAGACCTCTGGTTTACAGGGGGTCCAAATGGCTATTTCTATCATGGTCGCCGACATGGTCGGTGATTCGCCAATAATTTCCAAAGCTCGCTGAGTTTTACAGACTCCAATGTTGACGATGTCTTTAGTCAAATGACGGATAAGGTCAGATTCGCCGACCCCTTCGGTGACTCACCGACTGGATCTATTGCTCACCATCCTTCACTTTTTTCAAGCACTTCTCATACTTTAAACTGTACAAACAACACACCATTTTTTTCCCAAGAAATAAAAAGCAATTAAAGGGGTTTTGGGTTGCCTCCCAAACAGTGCCTTAGTAAACGTCGCGTCATGACGCAGTAGCGCCTTCAGGCGTCTTCCAAATACACCATTTCAAATAAAGAAATCTCTTGACAATCCCCAATCTATAAGTTCAGACGTTGACCATTCACTTTAAATGGAGGTCCTTCCTGATTTTCAACTTCTATTGCACCATTGGTGAACACTCACGTTACTCTAAAAGGTCTAGACCATTTGGATTTGAGCTTTCCAGGAAAGAGTCTAAGTCGAGAGTTGTATAACAAAACCCGATCTCCTCTTGAAGTCTCGCTTGAGTATCCGAGCATCATGCCATTTTTTCATCTTCTCTTTGTAGATGGCTGACCTTTCATAAGATCTAAGTCTAAATTCATCCAGTTCGTTCAACTGCTCTACCCTCTCCCTTGATGTTTTTGACCAGTCCAAATTTAAAGTTTTCAATGCCCACAATGCTTTGTGTTCTAACTCGACGGGTAAATGACAAGCCTTACCATAAAACAACTGATATGCAGACATACCGATATGTGTTTTGTAAGCAGTCTGATATACCCATAGTTCATCATCGAGTTTCCTAGACCAGTCAGTTCTGTTGGCATTTACTGTCTTTGCTAGGATGCTTTTGATTTCCCGATTTGACACTTCGACTTGGCCACTTGTTTGTGGATGATATGGGGTTGCTACCTTGTGTTTCACCCCATATTTGCTCAGTGCCATTGAAAACCACCTATTGCAAAAGTGGGACCCCCCATCGCTAATGATTGCCCTAGGAGTGACAAATCTTGTGAAGATGTAGCGTTTTAGAAATTGGACAACACTTTTTCCGTCGTTGTTTGGAAGTGCCATGGCTTCTACCCATTTGGAAATATAATCTACAACCACCAAGATATATTTATTTCCAAATGAGCTCACAAACGGGCCCAAGAAATCGATCCCCCATACATCGAATAGCTCGACTTCCAAAATATGAGTGAGAGGCAACTCGTGCCTTCTAGACACTCTGCCTTGCTGCTGACATTGGGAGCATTTCTTCGCAAATTCATGTGCATCCTTGTATAGGGACGGCTAGTAATAGCCACTTTGGAAAACTTTAGCGGCAGTGCGAATACCACTATGGTGACCTCCTATTGGAGATGCATGTAATCATGGAGAATTTCTACCGCTTATTCTTTCGAAACACACCTCATAATAAAATGGTCAGCACATTCTTGAAACAAGTATGGTTCATCCCAAAAGTACTTTTTAACGTCGAACATGAATCTCTTTTGTTGGTAAAAGGTCAGCTCATCCGACATCAATTCGCTCACAATGTAATTTGCAAAAATCTGCATACCATGGTGTAGGTTAGAGAGATATAGCAAACACATGTTCGTCGGGGGAAGGAGTCGTCTATATCGACCTTACGCTCGACATCTTCCCTTCCTTCCAACCCCGATAAATCGTCGGCCACTTAATTTTCACAGCCTTTTCGATCTCTTACCTCAAAATCTAACTCTTATAATAGTAGCACCCACCTTATCAATCTTGATTTTGCATCTTTCTTCGCCATCAAGTAGCAGAGTGCAGCATGATCAGTGTGTACTATTACTTTCGTGCCTATCAAGTATGCCCGGAACATTTCAAATACATAGACCACTGTGAGCAACTCTTGTTCAGTGACCGTATAATTTCGCTGGGTGATGAGTCCAAAAATTGGACTCATTTAGGGCTTTATTTTGATAGAAATAGTTTTCTCAAATGTTTATTTTGTCTCAATATCTGATAAAAACTCTTAAGTTTCAGGTATTTGAAGTTTTGGTGGAAATATAGACACTTAGGCGTAAAAAGGAACAAAAAGGCTGAAAAGAACGAAGAAGCTGAAGCCTGAGCATCGCCAAGCACACTTGGCGATTCGCCGAAAGGATGCACTCGGCCCTTTGTTCCAGTACGCGAAGCCCTGAAGGAGCAAGATAAAAAAGGCGATGAAAGGTGCAGTCGGCGTTTTGCCGAATAATTCCGCAAAGTAGTACTATCTCGCCCAATGACACAGAGCACGACCATGATGAAGGCTAGTGCAAGACGACGACGAACTACACCAAAGGGCGAGTCGCCGAGTTAATCGGCGATGTCAACTAACCTCGTAGAAAGATCCGCCAGCACTATTTTCTGAAGTCTATAAATATTAAACTTGTTGTTAATTTTAGGGAGTCGAACATTTTATTTTAATTTTCACAATAGAATAGTACTTTTTGGGATATTTTCTCTCAAGTTTGGAGAGGGTTTTTGGGAGACTTGAAGAAAGAAGGATTTCATCTTCCCCAAGTTGGAAGTGGGTCTTCTCCATTCTTCTTCCTTTGCTTAAATGAAGGTTTAATTCCTTATACCCATTTGATTTTAGTATCATTTTAGGTGTATTTTGTTATTTCTTGATGTGTGGCTAAAAACCCCCATTCTTGGGGTGTGATTTAGCAAGTATGTGTTGATATTGTTGTTGGGTCTTGCTTGCTGATAGTATAGATGTATTTTAATGGTGATTTCACCTAGTGGTTGTGGTTTAATTTTAGGTTTTGTAGTTGTAAATACAAAACCACCCATGTGTTTTCGGCTTGCCCGAGAGGGAGGTCGCGAAACCAAGACCGCTAGACTGATCGCCTAATGAGTGGGTCGACATCAGGTTCAGCCCAAGAGGGTGAGCCCTAGTCCTATATCCTAACACTCAGCTCGAGAGAGTGAGTGGGGTAAGGCGTAAGCTGGCCTTCATGCGGCAAGTGGGTGTCCGAGAGGAATGCATTTGAAATGGGGTAAGTTACCCTAGAGTGAAGTTATTTCCATCTAAAGCTTAGCCTAGTCACTATTATCTTGCAAATTTCCTATCGAAAGCATGTACCCAACGATTTATCTCAACTTGTATTGCGGTCACACCCCAAGAACTTGTCCCCATACTTGATCTTATTATTTTTGTTGTTTTTATTACACTTGTGACAAAACCCCCATTTGTTAATTGACACTTTTGTATCACCCCATTTGATTTATTATGTTTTTAATCGTTAATATCTTTAGCTACGACTGGTTAGAACTAGATTTTACTTTTCTATAAATTCTCAAAACCACTCCCTTGGTACACGACCCCAACCCTTGGTTGGGTTACTATATTATCGATGGTCGTAGACACTCGTACTGTAGGTTAGTGTCGTTGGTCACGATAATCATCAAAATGGCACCGCTGCCGGGGAGTGTTGTTATTTGAAAACTTTTAGATTAATAGAATTTCTATTTTTATTAGTGGTAGTTTACTAATTTAATCTTTAGATTTGTTCTGTTGATTATGTAAACATTTCAGAAAGCATGAGTGTTAACGGTAGCAACGGTAGCCAGGTTGGCCACCAAGACGACATCGAAAACCTTAACGATGTCCAAGAGCCCAACACCAATGATCCACATCTCATTGGAGGTATTGGAGCTATTCGTTTACCTCCAGCAGAGGGAAATGCAATGTTCCACATAACGAGCACCATGTTGCAACTCTTGTAACTAAAGGGACTCATCAATGGATTAGCTCATGAGGACCCACACGAGCACCTTCGAAACTTCATATATGTGTGTGGACCATTCTCGTTCAAAAACATCTCTCAGGAGTCGGTTTGATTAAGGCTGATTTTTCGTTGATGGGGGAGGCGTGCAAGTGGCTAACTGAGTTGCCACGTAACTCGATCACTTCGTGGGAGGAGTTGGTCACCGCATTTAATGTGCGATTTATCCCTCCTTCGAAGATGATGACTATTCAGGATAACATCCAAAGCTTTAAGCGTCTGAATGGAGAGCCTTTACACGAAACTTGGCTCAGGTTCCAATCCATGGTCTACTTGATAATGTGCTCCTTCAATGCTTCTACCGGAGTATAGATTTGGTAAATAAAGGTATAGTTGACCAACTCTCGCTCGGAGGATTAATTCAGGAACCATATGCAATAGCAGCTCAACTTCTTGATGGCATGACAACCATTAACAGGGCGCGATACACCCGCGAAGACTAGGTCTCACCGGTCATATTTTATCTATCTAAGGAGCAGGTTGAAAAGGACAATGAGAGAGACCAAAACATAGCCAAGATCATGATGCAACTTGATATTTTATCCAAAAATGTCATGAGGGTTGGTGCTCGTAGTGTCAATGCTGTGGGAGTCGAGGGTGCAAATCCTGAGGAAATGAAGTTTGAAGCCATGTGTGACGAGGAAGTAAATTTTCTAGCTAACCAAGGCGGGGGCTATCATTCAAACTACCCAAGGCAAGGTGGTAACCAAGGTTGGGTTAGAGACGAAGGTTGGAAGGATCGAGATCGTGAATGGAGAGACCGTAATCCAAATTGGAAAGATGGGGAGAAGGATAGATATATTGCCCCCCCCCCTCCCCCAACATCAGAAGTCCAAGGATTCGGAAGGTAGTAGGTCCGAGGATATGCTCTTGCGTATTCTAAACAAAGTGGAAGGGTCAGACAAAATGCTGAAAGGCATGAAAGAAGACGTGTCTACCCTCAGCCAGACTGTCAGCTCTCATTCAGTTTTGATCAAGCAGTTGGAGACCCAAATGGGTCATATCTCATCTCATCTCAATCCGAGACAACAAGGGGGTTTGCCTAGTGATACTATGGCTAACCCTAAGAGTGATGTCAGAAGGTGGACTTGCGTCGTGCCACGACGTTAACTAAGGCGTTGTTTGGGAGGCAACCCAAAACCCTTTAAGTATTTCCTAATTACTTGTAGAATAATGGTTTGTTGTTTGTATAGGTAAAAGTAAGAGAGGAAATTGAAATAGTATATGGAGGAGGCAACAAGTCCATTTGGCGGATCGCAGACAAGATCGGCGAGCACGATTCTTTACGCCGTCTGACTTAAGGCACTGCTAGATTGGATCATGTAAACCTCGTCGGTCTGAAGAAAATTAGTGGCACATCGCCGAGTGAATGGGCGAACTTGACTGACATCGCCAAATGGGCGGAAACTTGACGGTTTTTGCAAGCCACAAGTTTAAAAAGTTCTATTTCATTCATTTCCTCTCAGTTTTTCATCCTATCAAACTCACACCTGCACTTTAGATTTGTACTTCCTACCATTTTAAAGTATTTTAAGTGTCAAATTGTGCACGGATTTGGATCGCATTGCTGCCTATCCCATTAGTACAATTTAATTCAGCACCAAGGTTGGTAATCTAACCCCTCAGTTATTTTATCAAAATTTTTACTCATTTGCATGGTGATTCATAGTATAATATCTCTGCTGAGTCTTTGAGTTGCTGGGATTGCATGTATTATGGATTATGATTCAGTAGCTTTCGCGTGATTTGAGGGACTCCCATTCAACTGTGCTTTGAGTTGAATATTTTTACGTGGGGGAAAATGTGAAACTTCTATGGGTTATCATTTAAATTGTGTTATTTAAGACTAAATTGCATTATCTGGGTTGCGGGGTGAAATTTGAAAGAAATGGGTTGAAAATAGACATGTTTGGCTGTTCGGCAAGATGAACAAACTCACCAAATTGCTCTGCGGTTCGCCTAATGCCCCCATTCCGCCTTTAATTGAATGCTAAATGTACTAATCGATATGTAACTTTTGGCGGTGAGCCTAATGCAGCTAAGCACACTCATCGACTCGCCGAAAGACTCCTTGTTCTCCCTTTGTCTGCACCCCTGCACCTTCTGTGCATCATTTTCAGTGAATGGCATAAATGGATGAGTACTTCGCGAACTGGTTTGGTGAAGCTATTCTACAACCAGAATTCCCCTACCCCTACTTAAAATATTGTCTAACTTTTCTCGAAGTCTTTTACAGAAATGGCTAGACCAAAAGTTGTGGGAAGGGACATGCCACCCCGACATGTAAGAGCACGAGAGTTTAAAAGAGATGAAAAGAAAGCATAGTTAGCTAGACAAAGGAAATATACCAAGGAAGCCAGGGCAAAGAGACGAATTCCCATCGACCCTTATGTGCCTCAAACAATGAGGACCAAAACAACAATACTCCGGGGACCATTGTTTTACTTCAAGGAGATACATTGGGAACTGATGCCCCGGCAGATAGAGAGACTGCATAGATAGGACCTTCTTTACCTCTTTCTATGTCTTATCTTTCTTCAACTCTGGATACTATCATTATTTTCATTTGAGGACAAACACTCTTATTTGTGGTGGGGTGAGGCCCGCCTTGTTTTGCTTGTTTCGGATACTTGTGTTTTGGTGTACATTTGTGTTGTCTGTTTTTAATTGTGTTTTTAAAACTGCTTTGCGATTGTTTGAGCTTGTGGCTCCATTTTCGTTTATTTTTAACTTCAAAATGATTATTACCCTTCCAATTTTTTTTGAATTTTTTGCACATTTCTGCCACCACTCATGTGTTGAATGTGGTTGTTCTTTTGCAAAAAATTGAATCTCAGTTTTGATCAATACCGATGACTTCAATGGTGCTTACAATTGAACAAACATGAATGTACGACTACGATGAGGTTAAATGAAGTTCCATAGACAATATGTGAACTCTTTGCATCTCGTTGTGATTAGCCATTTATCAAATTGATTCTCTTGTAATGACCGTTGCACACTAGCAAAAGTGTGTAGTCTTGTTTGGCTTTTGTATCGATGCCTTGTGTGATGAGCTTACTTTGAACCATGCATGAATAAACGTAGAATTTGCCCCGTTAGTCTGATTGATTTAGAAATGTGTGCTCTTGAAATGATCTTAGGTAACTTTAAAGAGTGTGAGCCAATTTGACATATGCCTCTTTTGTGGCCTACTCGTGAGCGTGTGAAACTGTTTTGAACACCCTTTGAGCCTTACCATTCTTTGGAAGAAAAGTTGTGAAAACCTAGACCTTTATTTAACCACCACCTATAATCCTCATGACTTTTGATTTAATGAATAGCCTACTTAAGCCAAAAGCTTAAGTTGGGGGTGTGGTGAAAAGGAAAAGGAGAAGTCAAGAAGTGCAAGAAAAGTCTCCTCAACTCATGATGTTGCGAAAAAAATGGAAAACCTCCATATATAAAAAAAGAAAAAAGAAAAAAGAAAAAAGAAAAAAGAAAAGAGAAAAAAGAAAAAAGAAAAAAGAAAAAATAAAAAAGAGAAAAGAGAAAAGAGAAAAGAGAAAAGAGAAAAGAAAAAAGAAAACAGAAAAAAGAAAAAAGAAAAAAGAAAAGAAAAAAAAAGATTGTGGAATAAAAGTCCAAAAGAAATGGGGTTTCCAAGTAATTCAAGGAGTGAAGAATAAGATGACTTAGAGGCACTAGAACAAAAATTGATAGAAGAAGGTGAAGAAAAAGAAGTGTTGAAAGCTCCACAATTCATGAGGATCGTTAGTCACTAAGCCTAAATGACCATACCTTTGCACTCAGCCCCATTACAAGCCTTAGAAAGACCTTTTTGATCTTGAGCAAGCCGAACCGAAGATTGATTGGAAAATAAGGGCAAATCTATGGGTGAAAACAAGCATTGTGTTCCTCTTTGTGAGTGTAAGCGTTGCAGCTGAATCCTGATCTTGAATTGATTAACCTCTATGTGTGAATATGGAATCATTCTTTATGTGAGGGCATTTAGATACTTTTTGTTAAGCTTGAACTTGCACAAGTAGCAAGTATTGTGAGCATGAGAAATCTTTGGTAATAGGGTGTCACAACTTGAATCTTTGAGTACACAATTGATTCTAACATAAGTAAATTGAGTCTTGTTGTGTGCATTCATGATTGAGTCTTATGTAGCACTGTTTGAGACATCCTATTTGAACTGCTGCACTTGAGTTTTACTTGAGGACAAGCAAAAGTTTAAATTGAGGGTGTTGATGAGTCCACAAATTGGACTCATTTAGGGCTTTATTTTGATAGAAATAGTGTCCTCAAATGTTTATTTTGTCTCAATATCTGATGAAAACTCTTAAGTTTCAGGTATTTGAAGTTTTAGTGGAAGCATGGACACTTAAGCGCAAAAAGGAACAAAAAGGCTGAAAAGAATGAAGAAGCTGAAGTCTGAGCATCGCCAAGCACACTTTGGCGATTCACCGAAGGGATGCACTCCGCCCTTTGTTCCAGTACGCGAAGCCTTGAAGGAGCAGGATAAAAAGGGCGATGAAAGGAGCAGTCGGCATTTCGCTGAATAATTCCGCGAAGCAGTACTATCTCGCCCAATGACACAAAGCACGACTATGCTGAAGGGTAGTGCAAGACGGCGACGAACTACACCAAAGGGCGAATCATTGAGTTAATCGGCGATTTCGACTAACCTCGCCGAAAGATCCGCCAGCACTATTTTCTGAAGTCTATAAATACTAAACTTGTTGTTAATTTTAGGGAGTCGAACATTTTATTTTAATTTTCACAATAGAATAGTACTTTTTGGGATATTTTCTTTCAAGTTTGGAGAGGGTTTTCGGGAGACCTGAATAAAAAAGGATTTCATCTTCCCCTAGTTGGAAGTGGGTCTTATCCATTCTTCTTCCTTTTCTTAAATCAAGGTTAAATTCCTTATACCTATTTGATTTTAGTATCATTTTAGGTGTATTTTGTTATTTCTCGATGTGTGGCTAAAAACTCCCATTCTTGGGGGTGTAATTTAGCAAATATGTGTTGATATTATTATTGGGTCTTGCTTGCTGATAGGTTAGATGTATTTTAATGGTGAATTAACCTAGTGGTTGTGGTTTAATTTAATGGGTTTGTAGTTGCAAATACAAAACCACCCATGTATTTTCAGCTTGTCCGAGTGGGAGGTCGCGAAACCAAGACTGCTAGACTGATGGCCTAAGGAGTGGGTCGACATTAGGGTCAGCCCGAGAGGGTGAGCCCTAGTCCCATATCCTAACACTCAGCTCAAGAGAGTGAGTAGGGTAAGGCGTAGGTTGGCCTTCATGCGGCAAATGAGTGTCCGAGAGGAACGCATTTGAAACAGGGTAAGTTGCCCAAGAGGGAACTTATTTTTATCTAAAACTTAGCCTAGTCACTATTATCTTGCAAATTTCCCGTCGAAAGCATGTACCCAACGATTTATCTCAATTTGTATTGTGGTCACACCCCAAGAACTTGTCCCCATACTTGATTTTCTTGTTATTTTTGTTGTTTTTACTACTTGTGACAAAACCCCCATTTGATATTTGACACCTTTGTGTTACCCCTTTTAATTTACAATGTTTTTAATCGTTAATGTCTTTAGCTACGATTAGTTAGAACTTAATTTTATTTTTCTACTAATTCTCAAAACCACTCCTTTGGGACACGACCCTAACCCTTGGTTAGGGTATTATATTATCGACGATCGTAGACCCTCGTATCGTAGGTTAGTGTCGTTGGTCACAATAAGCATTATTGGGCACTATTCAGAGTTTTGCTTACGTAATAAATTGGGTGAAATAGTTTGTTGCGCTTTTGCCCCAACACTACCCCCAATGCCATACCACTAGCATCACACATTACTTTGAAAGATTCAGACCAATCAGGACTGCCGATAATCGGGGTGGATACTAATATATCTTTCAAACACTTAATTTAGGCTATGCAAGCATCATCAAAATAGAACTTCACTTCCTTCTCTAGGAGTTTGCATTGTGGGTGTGCAATCTTTGAGAAGTCTTTAATGAACCTTCGGTAGAAACCTGGATCCCCCAAGAAGCTGCGAATACCCTTTACTGAAATTGGCGGGGGTAGTTTCTCAATTACCTCAATTTTTGCCTTATCAACTTCTAGCCCTTGTTGCGACACCTTGTGTCCTAGAATAATACCTTCCTTCACCATGAAATGACATTTCTCCCAATTTAGGACCAGGTTCGTTTCCACGAATCTTTGAAGCACTTATCCTAAGTGCATTAAGCACTCTTCAAACATATCCCCTACGACTAAAAAGTCGTCCATAAATACTTCCATAGAGTCTTCGACCATATCCGCAAAGATAGACAACATACAACATTGAAATGTGGCTGGGGCATTACATAGTCAAAATAACATTCTTTTGAATGCAAATGTTACATAAGGGCAAGTGAAAGTGGTTTTTTCTTGGTCTTCCGGCGCAATAGAGATTTGATTGTAATCGGAGTACCCCTCCAAAAAACAATACCACCCTCTTTTTGATAACTGGTCAAGCATCTGGTCCATAAAAGGCATTGGAAAATGGTCTTTCTCGGTCCATGAATTAAGCTTTCGATAGTCCATGCATCTTCTCCACCCAGTCACTGGTCTTGTCTGTACAAGTTCTCCTTTTGCATTTGGGACTACAGTTATACCTCCTTTTTTAGGTACACATTGCACTGAACTTACCCACTTACTATCTGCAATAGGGTAGATCACTCCCGCATCTAGCCACTTGATTATCTCCTTTTTCACCATCTGTTGCATTGGAGGTTTCAATCTCCGTTGATGCTCCACACTAGGTTTACATTCACTGTCGAGCCGAATCTTGTGAGTACAGATGCCAGGAGGAATTCCTACTATATCAGCTATTGTCCATCCAATGGCTTTTATATGCTTCCGCAGTACTTCAGTGAGCAATTTCACCTGCCTTTCAAGCAAATCAGCTGCGATAATCACTGGTAAAGTATTATTGGCTCCTAATAAGACATATTTGAGATGAGAGGGTAGGGCTTTTAACTCCAGATTCAGTGGTTCTTCTGTTGATGGCTTTGCAGGAGGACTTTCTCTATTTTTTTCAGGTCGATATCCAACTTGATTGGATTCCTTGAATATACTCCTAACTCTGAGAAGGCAGCTACCACTTCCTCATAGCCTTGAACTTCAGATTCATCATAATTGGCAAGTACAGATTTAAGGGGTTCATTCTTGCGCATTAAATGACTCACACTTGCCACTGCCTCATCTATAACATCCTCAGTAGACACCACATGGATATTACTTGGTTGCTTCATGGATTTACAGATATTGAAGGTCACCTCATCATCGTTCACATGAAACTTCAATTTCCCGCTTTCGACATCCACCAATGCTCTCCCGGTAGCTAAGAATGGAATTCCCAAAATAATAGGGATTTCAACATCGATCTCACAATCTAGAATCACAAAATCAGCCGGAAAGATGAACCAATCTACTTTTACCATTATATCATAGAGTATCCCCACTGGGTGCTTGATTGATTGATCAGCCATAAGGAGTCTCATTGTGGTTGCCTTTGGTTCACCCAAACCAAGTTGCTTGTATATTGCATAGGGCATCAAGTTAATGCTTGCTCCTAAATCGCACAATGCTTTAGCGAATTTGAGCATGCCAATTGTGCACGGGATTGTGAATGCCCCAGGATTTTCTCTCCTAGTGATTGACTCATTTGTCATAATTGCACTGCAACTATGGGGCACCTCAATCATTTCATAGTCCAAGCTCCTCTTCTTTGTAACCAACTCTTTCATGAATTTGGCGTATCCCGACATTTCCAACAATGCTTCCACCGAAGGAAGGTTAATTGATAAGTTCTTGAATATATGCATTTTCCAAAGTAATGGTGTTCATTATATAACTGTCCCTTACCAAAGCTTCTTTGAATGTTGTCACCTTGAGTCTGCAAATTTGACCTTAATCCCTTCACAAGTGACGATAGTAGTTAGCGAGCCCCACAAAGCACTTAATTTCAGTCACAGAACTAGGTCAGACCCAATTCCTGACTGCTTCAATCATTTGGGGATCTACCATTTTCCCTTCCCTTGAAACTACATGCCCAAAAAGGCAATCGAAGTCAACCAAAATTCTCACTTAGAAATTTTCGCACACCTCATTAGTTTTGTAAGCACATGGATGTTAGTTTTTCTACTGTTTTTGACAACATTCGATTTATTACAAGGTTTTATAGTCTATCCTCGATTGCTGAACACTGATTGGATTGCAGGGGTTAGTTTGGATTCAATTCGGGTTCTATAAGGAGACATGGGAAAAACAAAGAAGACAGGGCTGAGGTTCTGTCTCACCGTGTCTTGCTCTGGAGGCCTCGCTTTGGCAGAAAAATCCCGCCCCAGTGGCTCAGACGGAAACTATATCCATGCAATAAATTTTTCTGGTGTTTTTCTCTTTCTAAATCTCCCAACGGTTTTCAGTTTACTGAGGAATTTAGGATAATCCTCTGAACTAAGATAATCATTGTCTACCGCGAGTCAATCGAACGAAATACACAATCCAACTCATTCTCATTAATTCAACACCATAACCCATACATCCCTAGGATACATCCATACACTCACGTGGTTATTACTCAAGAGCAAGACACATCCATATCTTTCTTACAAATCACCTCGTACATTATCTAGACCCTGCATCGAACTTAGTCGTGACCTTCTTTTCAAAACAAGTTTCATGATACTCAGTAGCTACAACTTGCATAGTTTCAATCAATTCAGCCAACATATTGCGCATATTAAAATTTTGACCCACACTTATTGTGCACATGATCATATCATCACATCCAAGCAAACACAACTTCCACATTCACAGTTAATTCAGGCAACAAGGAACACACATTCACGGTTTTCAAGTTACAACTCACAGAAAAGCCCGATTTCTAAATTAGTTTGTTCCATAGATGTCTATTACCGGTATCCTAGTACCAGAACAAAAATGTAAACTAATGCACCTTGCAACTGGTCAAAAGATCATTTATCCGAGGCAGTGGATGCTTGTTTCGAATGGTGACCCTATTCAATTGTCGGTTGTCTATATACATCCTCTCTTGCTAGTGATGATGTTACCACTTTTGTTGTTCTAGTTTGGACCATAGAGTGAAGGAGGAAATATACCAATTTGTATTACCCAGATACCAATTGGATTCAAGTCATAGCACGAAGGAGTAGAAAAAAGTGATTTTTTCCTAAAGTCCTATAGCCTTTCGAAGAAAAGCATAGACGTCTTCGCACCGTTCCTCAAGACTCTATTAGAATCGTTTTGGTATAATGTGATCAACAAACCTAGGGCTCTGATACAACCTTTGTCATGACCCAGACCGTCGTGGTTGGCACCCATACTAACCCACCGGTGGGAGAACCATTACTACAACCCAAGCTATACAACTTAACCAAAAACTATGCATTTAAAGATACAAAAGCAGGTTTAAATGATGATAAAAATACGGAGTTCCCGTAAACTCCAAAGTTTTAAGTAAATAACTTAACCAAAACTAATGCGGAAGTCTTAACCCTTAGAACCTGAAGGTCATTGTACCAAAAATCCACTAACGACAAGTCTAACAACAAAGGGTACAACCCCGAAACTAATCAAACACCTTCCGCAAATAGTCTGAGTTCGAAAAGAGTGGACTTAAACAAGAGAGATCCATGGCATACTGAAAGAACTGGCCCACTCTTGAATCCGATCACGCTCAATAGTCACCTAGCTGAGGTCTATCAAAAGTCGCCTCAAGATGCCCTGTACTCAATAAAGAAAAAGCAAGTGAAGTATCAGGGAACAACAATAGTGAGTGTAGGATCACGTGGCTATCCCATTAAGTGCAACATACATAAGCCAATACAACATAATAATAACATGCATACATCAAACATATACAGTATCAACATCATTTACGAACAATGTACAATTTCACATTTCTCAAGACACACAATTATGTCAAGTCATTGGTTCTCTCATGGAACCCAAACCCAAACTGTTAGCACACCGGAACATGGTACCCGATCCAATGTTTATGCTGGAACATGGAAACCGATCACATATTTATGCTAGAACGTGGCAGTTGATCCAAGTTAGTGTGTCAGAACGCAACACCCGATCCATTCAACAAGCCACAATCATAATCACAAGTATATACTCAAATCATACAATCAAGTCATGATTCATGTCATTCATCATTCATCTATCTCATTTACAACTAGTGTGATCAATAATGCAACATTCACATACCTACACATACCTACACATATTATAATGAAGCAAGGACAAACATATATCACACAATCATGAAATCAAAACCATCACCTACCTCGAATCCAAGCTTGAATCCCCTAAGGCACTTGAATCTTCCCTTTCCAGATTCTTTCCGCTTGTTCTAGGTCTACAAACAACAATTTATAAGCAAGGATCAACAATCGAAGGTCTAATTATCCGGATTATAAAGAACTCAATAACCATAGACCAAATCCATGATCCCCATACCCAGATTAGTGCTTTTTTCACCATAATTCCTAGATAAAAAACCCTCCCCATCGATAATTATCCAAGAAACTAAGTTCTACGAATCGAAACATGAATTCGAGGAGTGAAAACCTTACATTTAGCCTCAACAGTGGTGAAAAATGGTCAAGAACTCGTCTGGGGTTGTCTCCTAGCTCTCAAAGTCAAAAATTTCAGAATAAAATGTTTTTGGGGTTTTATTTCCGACTTAAGTCACGTCTGTCTTGCTATGGCAGCCCCAACCCGGCACAACGGCCTCGCCTTGGCGGGAGTAATTCTGCCACAACGGCTTGCACGGAACAAGAATGTTGGAATTTGAATTACAGCCCCCATTTCACAACACACCTTCATCCCATGACACTCGGAATATACCTTTTCATGCTAAGATTAGTTTCGGGAGTTTTACTCGCCTGGATTCCATTTCGTAAAGTCGTACGAGTTCCTTAATGTCTTAGCTATCCATTTATGCTATCAAATTTATTAATCGATCTCTCACTTGTTACCTGATTTCTCTACACCTCAGTGACTCCGATTTCGTCCAAATCTAGACTAGGCTAGGAAATCCCAAGTTACTACCAAAAAGTTTTCTGAATCCAATTATTTTTCCATTGGCTTTTCCCTAACGACAGAATCATGTCGTTACAAGTAGTTGTAGGAAAAATTCTCCCGGTAGTAGATGGTTGAAGTGAGAAGGGAAATATAGCCTCCATGAGGACAACATCTCTATTGATGAAGAAATGTTTGTCTTTCAAGTTATAAAGGCTGTAACATTTATTATGATCAATGTACTCCATATGAATAGCAACAACACTCCTAGGCTGAAATTTATCACTAATATTCATATTTTTGGCAAAACATAAATAACCAATGATTTTGAGATGTTTTATGGAAGGTTTGAACTTGTGAAAGGCCTCATATGGTGATTTCCTATTCCAAACAGGAGTAGGCAACCTGTTAATGATATATGCAGTACTTAAAATGCAATGACACCAAAACCTAAGGGGAACGTGTCCTTCAAATTTTATGGCCTTAGGTACTTCTAGAATATGTTTGTGTTTCCTCTCAGCAACACAATTTTGCTGAGGGGTATGTATACAAGTTATTTGGTGAACTATGCCAAAAGATGAGCATAACTTTTGACATTCAGCATTGACAAATTCGGTGCCATTGTCTATTCTGGTAGACTTTAGCACCACTCCAAACTGCGTATGAACTGAAGTAGTTTTTTTGCAGAATGACACAAACATCACTTTTCCACTTTTTTAGAAACAACAACAACATTCATGTATAATCATAAAAAAGGGTCACAAATAACATGTTCCCATCATGTGAAAGAAATTTAAATGGAACCCAAACATCAATATGCAACAATTGAAATGTTGAAGATGACAAAATCACAATAAGGGAAAGGTAATCTATTTTGTTTGGCTAGAGAAAAAATAGTACAGTTTTGAACTTCTACTGAGCTATGCTTTGAGGAAATAGGGAGAACATGTGCTAGGACACTGGAAGAGGTATGCCCAGTCGTTGATGCCACGAAAAGACTTGATAGTCTACTGAGTGAGTGTCCTCCTGAGCACGGAAGGAATGTATGTGATTAGAAGAGTTGTTTATGATATTGTAACTGGGAAGGAAGCAGAAGACATTAGAATCTCTACCAATCAACTTCACCTGCCTATTCTAAAGGTCCTGATAAACAAAAAAACATCAAGTAATAAAGAGACTTAACACTGGAGATCTCAATTAGCTTTGAGATAAATATAAGGTTATTTTTGAATGCATGTATGACTAGCACATTATTAATATTGTCATGCTTGGTGATGCTGCAAGACCCTATATGTGTGAGAGTAGTGGCATCTCCATTAGGTAGATGTACTTGATTAGGAGTGCTAGGAAAGAGGGTCTTCTTTTACACTAATCATATATGAATTGGACGTCATATGATTGGTAGCCCCGGAATCCACTATCCAATCATGAACACCTACGATGAGATTGATGGTACTACCTGTTGTGTTTGTTGAAGAAGAACCATGAATTGAGTTAGCACTACTAGTGTTTTGAGCATCTGAGCTAGTGGGCATATATGATGCTACCTGCAGATTAGATTTCCCAAGCATATGTAAGATCTGATTGTATTTCTCATGTATGACCTAAATACCATTGCTATAGTCCATATTCCATGGGAAGTTAGGTGCATGATCTTGGTACTTTACTGATTATTAAGTACATTATGAGAAGTGTGAAACCGACTACCTCTCTAAGTATTATAATTTCCCTTATCTGAGTGATTTTTGAGTTGATTCTCTTTCCTCCTCCTCTCAAGATTAGGAGGTTAAGCAACCAAGCAAAAATAGATTACCTTAGTGTGAGCCTTACACTTGCAGTGATCAGAAAAGGCATTAAGATCTTAACTATAAGGAGAGAAACATTTCTTAAGTCTATTCATATGATCAGGACAAATCTAATGGAAGCAAGTGCAGTCATCTCAAGTTGACTACCAAACTTGTTAAATTGAGAGATGAATCTTTGACTTTCACGTTCAATTAACATAGAGTAGGCTTTTTTTAGTGATAGAAAAGGGATCATCATAAGGATCTGACCCCTAGCCTGTTCATGTTTCTCATTAATCCCCACAAGGAATTGCAACAATTTTTTATTATCCATAAACAGGACAAAGTGTCAATTTTGCATAGTCACATCTAAGCACATGAGTAATACTATAAAACTCAATCCATAGATCTCTCAAATGATCAAAATACACAAAGATTGAGTTGGTACCTTGTCTAGATGAGGCGTTTTGTTTGTGAAAATCCATCCACTTTTTCATATCGTTCCTTGAGATGTCTCCATACAACTGTTGTGTTCGGTGAGTGAACAATTCCTCTAAGGAGCTCCTTGGATACACATTTCATGATCTATGAGATTACGATGGCATTGCATCTTTCCCATAATGTAGTAAGGTTAGGGCCATAGGCTGCTTTCAAGTAGATGCCGTCGATGATTTTACATTGCACCACTCTATACAGAGAAGCTTTCAACTCCATACAACTGAATTGAGATGAGTATAGCACCGAAATTATTAATTGAGCTGAGAAATAGAGGATGATTATGGCCAAGCTTGTCTTGCAACTCATTATCGACAGTTTCCATGGCTATTTTGTCCACGAGAATCAAAAATCGAGATGCTCTGATACCATGTTAGAATTCTTCATTACGTAGAAGTTGTTAGCCAAATCAAGCTAAGAGTGTAAAGAAGATGAAGTTTACAATAAAATTTTCATTCAATTTGATTGATCAACTATTTCAATCATAGATGCTTTTATATACCGTGTTTCCTAACAAACTTTTCTAACTAACTTCATAACAACTGCTACTATTTATTAACTAACATTACTAACTTTAGAGACAACAATAGAAGATGGGAAAATTGTGATTGTTATTATTGACCATATGGCTGCTATATAAATAATATATATAAGCCCTAGAAAATAAAAAAGACTATTAAACAAAGCCTAAATAGAAGGAAAGAGTACGCCAGATTTCTTAGGATTAGGAACTACGAAAATAGAATTCTACAAAAGTAAAGAGTCTTCTCTAATCATTTTGTTACGCCCCCGTAAATTTGTGGTATCAACAACACCCAACTTGGAGAAATGCTTGACAAACGAAGCTCTTGGATGTTGTTTGGTAAGTACATCTACCACTTGATCAGCTGAGTGAAGGTGTTGATCTTTGATATGCTTGTTTTGAACTTGTTCACTAACAAAGTGAAAATCAATAGCAATATGCTTCATCCAACAATGGAACATTGTGTTGGCACAAATGTATGTTGTGGTGACATTCTCACCAAATATTCGAGAAGTGATGGAAATATGAAACTGAAGCTCATGGAGTGAACTTTTTTGCCAATTTGTCTCAAACATAGTAGTTGCAACAACCCGATATTCTTCTTCTGTGGAGCGAGAGACATATCTTTTCTTTTTAGAGGACCGGGATACTGGAGACATGTGGTAGAGGTTTGATTGAGAGGATTTCTAGCCTAGGTAGAAGACGGTGATCATGTTCTTTGGAAATTCGATGGCTAAATGAAGATTTCTGGTGAAGATACAAATGGAGATGCTTCATGGTTGTCCAATGCGATATTAAGGGCTGGTGCATAGATTGTGAGAGTTTCCTACCTGCAAATGCTATATCCGAATATGTAAAAGAAAGGTAATGAAGTTTACAAATTATCCTCTTATAAAGAGAGCCATCAACTAGAGAATCTTAAGCAGACTCCGGGAAAACAACAGTAGAAGCCTTTGGTGTTGGAACACCTTTGCAATTGTGCATATTAACCTCTTGCCACAAATCTGTATTGTATCTCTGTTGAATCAACAAAAGACCAGCATGATAAATTAAGCCTTCAACCCCAAGAAAATAATAAAGTGGATCAAGATCATTCAATGAGAACCGGGTTGCAAGATTATCAATGATGTTGTGAACACCACGAATATGCTTACTTGTGACAATTATGTCATCAACGTATTCTAGATTATAAACAGTAAAGGCCATATATAGCTTTGTGCAGCTTGTAAACATGCATCAGATGCGTAGAAGATTCAAAACTAGGTGGTTGGCGCATATATACCTCCACATCGAGACGACCTTGCAGGAAGACATTATTAATATCAAGTTGCCGAATAGGCCAACTTTGTTGTGTTGTAATCACAAGAATGAGTCAAATAGTTGCATGCTTGACCATAGGACTAAAAGTACATTGAAAATCATGTCCAAGTCTTTGTGTGAACCCTTTAGCAACCAGACGAACTTTGTACATGTTAACAAAACCATTAGGATTATATTTAATTCGGAAAAGACACTTATAATCCCCCTATTTTTTGGAAGGATCACATGGTACCAACTCACATGTCTTGTTCTGAACTAAGGCATCAAATTCATTTTCAAAGCTTCACGCTAGTTTCAGACTTGTTGAGATTGCTTAAAGGTTCTTGGTAGGGAGGAAGTGGTTTGAACAACCATGTGCATTTGTTTAGGCTTCTGGCTATTGGTGTTAGACCGTGTAATCATGTGATGAGTGGGTGTCACTGTAGAGGTAGAGGCTACATGGGAAGGTTGTGTGGCCATGGGAAGTGGGATAAGTGATGAGGAAGAGGATTGTACTAGAGGGTTCTGGATCAAAAGACCAATGGACTTATTTCAGCAGTTGTAAGTTATAATTGTGGATTGTGGCTGAGCATTTTAACTAGGGATAAGGATGAACTGGTGAGAATGAAACAGTTGGTTGTGGTGAATTGTGGCTGGAAACAGGATTTTTGATGGTTAGGGTAGGGATAACGGAGGCCTTGGAGAAGGAGAAGAAGTATCAGATAAGGGAGAAATGAAATTACATGAGATAGTGGCACATGTTGGGATAGAGAAGATGGGTGAATGTGTGTCCATGGGCTACTGCCCAATCTGTAAAGTAAGCTCACAAGAATCATTTGAATTTTGAGTATTATCCTGTTGTTGTTGCACAACTGAATAAACATCCCAAGATACATTCTTATGTTGTGTTGTTTTAAAATGGTAAAAAAATATTGTCTAATGGGAACTGGTTTTCCAAAAAAAAAGACATCACGTGATAGATATATTTTGGAAGTTGAAAGAACAAAACATTAATGATATAGTAAAGTTTATTCGAAAAGTCTAAATAAACACATGATGTCGAACGGGGCTTTAATTTTTTTTTTCTGGTATAAGGTCTGAGCCATAGATAACAGAGGCAACCAAATACTTTAATGGAGTCATACTTTGGCATACTTTGAAATAAACTTTCAAAGGGACTCTTATGTTGAAGATTGAGTGTGGTTAGCCTGTTTATAAGATAAACAACTTCTTGATAGGCAAAACTCTAGAAGTGTAATGGTAAGGACGCTTGATGCAACAAGTGTTGGGGTATTTCCCATGTTCCAGCCAAAGGCTCATGACCTAATCCTAATTGAAAAAAGATTGAAATTATTCTCTTTATTTGGTTTCCAAATCTCTTAGGAAAAAGATTGGAATTGTAATCCTATTTGTAGTGGGTTATGGCTTTGTAAGGAAAAGCACAACTCTATAAATAGAGGATGGTCTTCAGAGAATAATTCAATTGCTCATTAGTATTGTCTTTGAAAGATATTAGGACATAAGAGAGGTTTTTGAGAGAGCTTTCAACAAGAGAGAAGAGAGAAGAGAGAAGAGAGATGAGAGAAGAGAGAAGAGAGAAGAGAGAAGAAAAAGGGTTCTTTTGCTGCAGTCTTTTATTTCGACCAGCATCCTTCAGATCATGTTTCCCGATTAACTAACCGTTGGATCGAGATGCAATTTGGACTGAGTGTTGTTGACATCTTGACGGTTGATTTGGACGGTAGAGATAGGATTCAGAAGTCAGCAAGATCCTATTTTGGGTCCCGAACAACAACTGGGTTCGGGTGGTGTTTCTTTTTGGTTATCTTTTGTTGGTGTAGCTATTGTTTGTTCTCTTTTGGAACTTGTTGTGTAGTCATTAGAAAAATATTTGTAACTCTCTTATTGTTATAGTGAAGCAATTAAGATCTTGTCGATCCCGTGGTGGTTACCTTCGTTTTGAAGGATTTTTCCACGTTAAACTTGGTGTTCTTTATTTTAGATTTTTGTTTTCATCTTTTCGTCACAACAAGTGGTATTAGAGCGAGGTTCTCTATATGGAGGGGAATATGAGCAAGATGATATGTCTAAACGGAAGAAACTACAACAAATGGAAAAGCAAGATGAAAGATCTACTGTTCGTGAAGAAGATGCATCTTCCCGTTTTTGCTGCTCATAAACTAGAGACTGTGACCGATGAAAATTGGGATTTTGAGCACCAACAAGTATGTGGATATATAAGACAATGGGTTGAAGATAATGTTCGCAACCATATTGTGAATGAGACACATGCTGGAACATTGTGGGAAAAGATGGAGACAAAAATCTTCAGATGCTTTGTACACAGAAGATCGAGGGAGAGATAAGACAAACATCCGAATAGTAGAGGTAAAAGTAGAAGCAAGTCAAGATTCAGGAATCCATATATTATATGCCATCATTGTGGAAATAAAGGACATTTTAGAAGATTTTGCAAATAATTGAAGCAAGATCTTAAAGAAGGGAAGAAGGAAGAAAATAAAGGAAACAATGTTGTTGCTGTTGTTCGAGATGACCTTCTTTTTGCTTGTGATAAAGACATCATCAATTTTGTATCTCAAGATACAAGTTGGATAGTAGATTCTGGAGTACATCACATGTCACACCAAGAAAAGACTTAATTTCATCTTATACTTCTGTTAACTCTGAGGTGTTAAAGATGGGTAATGCTGGTGAGGTTAATGTGTTTGGTGTTAGCACGGTTTGTTTGAAAACCAATACTGGTACAACGTTAGTCCTTCAGAATGTCAAGCATGCTCCAGAAATTCCCTTGAATTTGATATCTGTAGGACAACTAGATAATGATGGCTATCATAATGACTTGTTCAATGGCCAATGAAAGCTCACCAAAGGCTCATTGATTGTAGCTCGAGGAAGAAAGAATTCAAATTTATACATGACACAAGGATCGATTCTTGGAGACTCTATAAATTTGGTGGAAAGCGATACTTTATTAGAATTGTGGAACAAGAGGCTTAGTCATATGAGCGAGATGGGGATCACTTGTTTGGCTAAGAAGAATTTGCTTGCTGGTGTGAAACAAGCAAAGGTAAAAAGATGTGTTCATTGCTTAGCTATAAAATAGAAAAGAGTTTCTTTTCACAATCATCCTCCTTCTAGAAAGTCTGAGCTACTGGAGCTAGTACACTCTGATTTGTGTGGTCCTTTTAAAGTGAAGTCAAAAGGTGGTGCACTTTATTTTGCAACTTTCATTGATGATCATTCTCGCAAGATTTGGGTATATCCTTTAAAATCCAAAGATCTAGTACTTGATGTGTTTAAGAAGTTTCAGGCCTTATCTGAGAGACAAACAGGAAAGAAATTAAAATGTATTCGCACTGATAATGGTGGTGAATATATTGGTCCCATTGATAATTACTGCAAATCGCAAGGAATTCGTCATCAGTAGACTCCTCCAAAGACTCCTCAAGTAAATGGCCTAGCAGAAAGGATGAACAAAGCTTTAGTTCAGAGAGTTAGATGCATGCTTTAAGTGGATAAACTTCCAAATTCATTTTGGGTTGAAGCACTTAACACTATTGCTTATGTTATCAATTTGTCTCCTACTGTTGCTTTGTATGGTTTGCTAAGGATGTTTCATATGATCACTTGAAAGTGTTTAGATGTAAATCTTGCGTGCATGTTCCAAAAGATGAGAGGTAAAAATTGGATGTTAAAACTAAGCAGTGCTTCTTCATTGGTTGTGGTCAAGATGGGTTTAGATATCGCTTTTATGATCCAATTGATAAGAAGCTCATTAGAAGTCGTGATGTTGTGTTCTTTGAAGAACAAACTATTGAAGATATTGACAAGGTTGAGAAACCATTTTCCCAGATTGATGAGAGCTTGGTTGATGTTGATCTAGTTCTTATTATTGATACATCTTTTGGACATGAAGGAACCCAAGATAATGATCTAGATAATGATCAGGGTGTAGAACCTATAGATGTTCCTATTGGTGATGTTGTGGTTGATCATCAACTAACTAATGCTGAGATGACAAATTTGGATGCTCCAGAAACCTCTTGTAGAAGATCCACTAGAGAGAAGCAAAGCTCAACACGTTATTCTCCTAATGAGTATATCCTTTTGACTGACATGGGAGAACATGAAGGTTATGATGAAGTCATGCTAGATACTCATAGAGATAATATGTGGGTAGAAGCCATGGAAGACGGGATAAAATCACTTCACGAGAATGGCACATATGAGCTACTGGAGTTACCGAAAGGTAAGAAAGCTTTTAAAAATAAATGGATCTTCAGATTAAAGCAAGAGCAACATACATTTGCACCTAGATACAAGGCTAGGTTAGTAGTCAAAGGTTTTGGTCAAAGAAAGGGAATTGACTTTGATGAAATTTCCTCTCCTATTGTGAAAATGTCCTCTATTCGTATGGTTCTCGCCTTAGCCGCAAGTATAGATATAGAGGTTGAGCAGATGGATGTCAAGACTGCCTTTCTTCATGGTGATTTAGAAGAGGATATCTACATGGAGCAACCTGAAGGCTTCATAGTTAAAGGAAAAGAAAACCATGTTTGCAATTTGAGAAAGAGCTTGTATGGCTTGAAACAAGCTCTAAGGCAGTGGTACTTGAAGTTTGAATCGTCATTGAAAATCAGGGATACAAGAAAACTTCTTCAAATCATTGTGTATTCTTTCAGAAGTTCTCTGAAGATGATTTTATTATCTTACTACTTTATGTGGATGATATGCTGATTGTTGGCAAAAATAAATCTAGAATTGTAGTCCTTAAGAAAGAGTTAGGCAATTCGTTTGCGATGAAGGACTTGGGGATGATGAGTCCACAAATTGGACTCATTTAGGGCTTTATTTTGATAGAAATAGTGTCCTCAAATGCTTATTTTTGTCTCAATATCTAATGAAAACTCTTAAGTTTCAGGTATTTGAAGTTTTGGTGGAAGCACGGACACTTAGGCGCAAAAAGGAACAAAGAGGCTGAAAAGAACGAAGAAGCTAAAGCCTGCGTATAGCCAAGCACACTTGGCGACTCGTCGAAGGGACACACTTTGCCCTTTGTTCCAGTACGCGAAGCCCTGAAGGAGAAGGATAAAAAAGGCGATAAAAGGAGAAGTCGGCGCTTCACCGAATAGTTCCGCGAAGCAGTACTATATCGCCCAATGACACAGAGCACGACGACACTGAAGGCTAGTGCAAGAAGGCAACGAATTACACCAAAGGGCGAATCGCCGAGTTAATCGGCGATTCAGACTAACCTCACCGAAAGATCCGCCAACACTATTTTCTGAAGTCTATAAATACTAAAATTGTTATGAATTTTAGGAGTCGAACATTAATTCTAATATGCAGAATAGAATAGTACTTTTTGGATATTTTCTCTCAAGTTTGGAGAGGGTTTTGGGAGACTTGAAGAAAGAAGGATTTCATCTTCCCCAAGTTGGAAGTGGGTCTTCACCATTCTTCTTCCTTTGCTTAAATCAAGGTTTAATTTCTTACACCCATTTGATTTTAGTATCATTTTAGGTGTATTTTGTTATTTCTTGATGTGTGGCTAAAAACCCCCATTCTTGGGGGTGTGATTTAGCAAATATGTGTTGATATTGTTGTTGGGTCTTGCTTGCTGATAAGTTAGATGTATTTTAATGGTGATTTCACCTAGTGGTTGTGGTTTTACTTAATGGGTTTGTAGTTGCAAATACAAAACCACCCATGTGTTTTCGGCTTTCCCGAGAGGGAGGTTGCGAAACCAAGACCACTAGACTGATGGCCTAAGGAGTGGGTCGACATGAGGTTCATCCCGAGAGGGTTAGCTCTAGTCCCATATCCTAACACTCATCTCGAGAGAGTGAGTGGGGTAAGGTGTAGGCTGGCTTTCATGCGGCAAATGGGTGTCCGAGAGGAACACATCTGAAACGGGGTAAGTTGCCCGAGAGGGAACTTATTTCCATCTAAAGCTTAGCCTAGTCACTATTATCTTGCAAATTTCCTATCGAAAGAATGTACCTAACGATTTATCTCAACTTGTATTGTGGTCACACCCCAAGAACTTTTCCCCATACTTGATTTTATTGTTATTTTCGTTGTTTTTACTACTTGTGACAAAACCCCCAAATCGATATTTGACACTTTTGTGTCACCCCCCTTTTGATTTATTATGTTTTTAATTGTTAATATCTTTAGCTACGGCTAATTAGAGCTAAACTTTATTTTTCTATCAATTCTCAAAACCACTCTCTTGGGACATGATCCCAACCTTTAGTTGGGTTACTATATTATCGACGATTGTAGACACTCACACCGTAGGTTAGTGTCGTTGGTCATGATAAGCATTAGGGGCCAAAAAAGAGTATCTTAGGCATACAAATTCATTGAGATAGACACAAGAATGAGTTATCACTATCCTAGAAGGAGTATATTGAGAAAGTACTAAAGAGGTTCAACATGGCAGAGACAAAAGTGGTTAGTACACCTCTTGCTACACACTTTAAGTTGAGTACGATCCAAAGTCCATCTAATAATGAAGAGAATAATGAGATGTCAAGTATTCCATACTCTTTTGCGGTTGGTAGTTTGATGTATGCTATGATTTGCACTAGACCAAATATTGCACATGTTGTTGGTACCGTTAGCAGATTTCGTTCCAATCTTGGAAAAGAACATTGTGCTATAGTGAAATGGATACTAAGATATTTGAAGGGTACTTCAGCTATGGAGTTGTGCTTTGGTAGTGGCAAGTCTAAACTTGTATGCTACACAAACCCTGATTTGGGAGGAAATCTTGATAACTAAAAATCCACTTCTGGTTATTTGATCACTTTTGGAGGGGGAGCTATTTCTTGGCAATCAAGACTTCAGAAGTGCATAGCTATATCTACCACAGAAGCTGAATATATTGCCATCACCGAAGGTGCCAAAGAATTGCTTTGGATGAAGGAGTTTATCAAAGATCTTGATTTTGAACAATCAAGGTTTGTCTTATTTTGTGTTAATCAAAGTGTTATTTATCTCACCAAGCACTCTACCTTTCATTCTAAGTCCAAGCATTGGATTAGAATGGCCCTGGAAGAGAAATTATTTGAGGTTGAGAAGATACACACCGATGACAATCCTTCAGATATGCTTACAAAAGTGATGATCGTAGACAAGCATGATGTAACAGCCCGTATTATGCATATGCTTATTCTATTCTTGTGATACTTGAAATAGCCTTATAGTATAGGTTAGGGACCATGTTTCTTATATGATTTGCGTTGGTTTAAACTAGCTCGGAAGGTGATGTGATGCCTTGCACATTGCAGCATGTGTACTGCAAGTTATAACTCCAACATAAGTATTTAAACTCGAGACGGGAAGGTGGTAATTGAGCTTAAAGTTGAAAGTTAAGTGCTAAGTTAAAGAAAAAGAGATTAATAATTAGAGAATGGAATAAAATAGGTGAGCTTCTTGCTTGACTTAACTAAGCTAGTAGGTGACAAGTAGGTGCATTACCTACTTTGACTTATTGACCAGTCCAAAGAACCAAGTAGGTGCATCACCTACTTGAGCTATATGGATCTAGTTAAAAAGGCCAAGGTTTATGGATCAGATTTGGGCCTATGCTAATGGACTCACTTGAGGCCCAAACTATGTTAAATAAAACAAAATGAAATTAAAGCCCAACAACCAAATCTGTCAACGCCCAATATATTTAAGCCCAAGTGAAAGCTAGTAGGTGCATCACCTAGTTTGACCTTTTGAGCTGCTTGATATACATAAGCAGGCGCATCACCTACTTGACCAATTAGTGGCTGAAAATGAAGCTTTCTAGTGGATATTCTTAAAGTTGAAGAAAGCTCAATATAAAGATATATTGGCTGCTATTCTCACTCATTTTAACACACATTATTGAGGATTAGCTCCAACTCTTTCTCTCTCTTTTCTCTTAAGGATCAAGCAGCAGCCTTATAGTTCTTCTAGGATTCTTGAAGAAACCCTCATCTCTGCAAGACAAGGTAAGTGAAAACACTTATGGATTTAGCTTAATTCTCCCATAGATGATTAGGAAAACATGTTATTCATGCTCAAGTATAGGTATAAAGGCATAATATTTCCAGAAGCTACTGCTCACTTCCTTGGTTATTAAGATACTTATCTCTTCTTCTTTGGTTTAAGTGTGAAGGGAAGTTGAAGTTCTAGAGGAATTCAAGTTATAAGGAGAAGTTGCAGAAATTGAGGTAAGGTGATTGCTCCATTTTCTTCCTTCTTATGTATGAGTTTGAGTGAGGAATTATGGGTGTGCTGTCATAAAGAACTCAAGGGGGTGGTAATTTCAATAATTGGTTGTATGATAAAGAATACTTGAGGCTGTTTTATGTGTATTGTTGTTGGTGAAGTTTGGGTAATCTTGGAAAAGGATATATAATGTATGTATTGGGCAGAGAAGGAGGGTGTGGTGATACACATTGTTTTAAGGGCTATATGGGCTCATTATCCGTTAAAGTTAGCTACTGTTTTACGAGGCTCATGGTGTGATAACTGCTAATTTAAATTTATCATGACTTATAATGTAGATTAAAACCTGAAAGGGGAGGCTGAATCGTGATAGTTGTATTGATCAAAAGATAAGGTATGTAAGGCTCTTCGATTCAGTATTCTTCGGCATGAAATCTGATACTTGAGATTAATATCAATAAGTGAATTTCCTAAGTTCTATTCCTAGTAAAGGAAACATAGTGGTAGCGTATGATCTCCAAATAGCTAACAATATTTTCTCCCTCTCCTTAGTGTATAGAATTACTTCATTATATGTTTAGTACTCTATACTTGTGTAATTATCCTCCTATGCTGGTATAGAAATGGTATTTGCAAAAGCAAGTTTGGTGAATCCTTCTCTTAGTCAGTTGAAGTCAATTGTGTCATTTAAGCTCACAAGTAATGCATTGATGTTACATAGCTCCTTATGCCATTGTTACTGCCTTGAAGTATTATTTTCATGTCTTCTACTACTGGTCCGTAGTTCCAAATATAAAAAATGATTATGACCACCAAAACAACAATCTCAAAGATTAAAGAATCTAAGTAAAGAAATCTGTATAATTAAGGGTGGCAGCTCAGGGGCGAAAGCCTAGCATGGGCCGATCCCAATTGGTATAGAAGGGTGGCAGCTCAGGGGTGTAAGCCTAGCATGGGCCGATCCCAATTTGTGTAATTATGAGGACCGTATCCCAGGGGTTAAAATGACTAGCATGGGTCATCCGCTTTTACCACTGATTAGCTGGTCATTCATATCACATGCCTTATAAAGATCATAACACACAGAAAAGTAAAGACAAGAATGTAACATACATGATCCCATAGGAGTTAACAAATGTGGTCTTCTTTTCTGATTTATGCACACATATATTGATACTTGGTTTCATTCGAACTCTTATTTTATATATGTTATTTCCTTACATATTAGTACATTTTCTCGTACTGAAGTCCCTCGCGGGGGACGCTGCATTTCATGCTGCAGGCACATGTACTTCAGCTAGTAGACCTCCTCGGTAGGAGCACACGACACTCAGCTACTTTTGGTGAGCTTCAGATTGATTCAGAGCTTTACTGAGTCTTTGGTAGATTCATTTTGGGTATTGTATCGTAATTAAGAGTAAGGCGGGGTCTGTCCCGACCTACTCTAAGTTTTCTATCTTATAGAGGCTTTGTAGACTTATGTTTATGGTTCAGTTGCGTCTTAACAAGTTGTGGCCTCAACGACCAAGTCTTGTATATAAGTTTTGGGTCTACTTATGTTGGTTCGTATCGCTGTATCCTATGTGAACTTGTCACAAGATTGTCATAGTTATATGCATAGTAACCACATGTTACATGTTGGTTTTCTCGGGCCTAGAGGGCATCGGGTGCCTGTCCGTCTTAATGGGATTTGGGATGTGACACATGATTTTTGTAAAAGTGCGGCAGACATGAAGCCTGTCAAGAGTTCCTCCACTTGAAGTTCATTTGCCCCCTTGGCTGGAGGGGGAGTTTGTTGGGCTATTGCCCATGTTCCAGCCAAAGGCTCCTGACCTAATCCTACTTGAAAAATGATTGGAATTATTCTCTTTATTTGGTTTCCAATTCTCTTAGGAAAAGGATTGGAATTGTAATCCTATTTGTAGTGGGTTTTGACTTTGTAAGGAAAAGCACAACTCTATAAATAGAAGATTGTCTTGAGAGAATAATTCAATTGCTCATTAGTATTGTCTTTGAAAGATATTAGGACATAAGATAGGTTTTTGAGAGAGCTTTCAACAAGAGGGAATAGAGAAGAAAAAGGGTTCTTTTGCTGCAGTCTTTTATTCCGTCCAGCAACCTTCAGATCGTGTTTTCGGATTAACTAACCGTTGGATCGGGCTGGAATTTGTCTGAGTGTTACTGACATCTTGGCGGTTGATTTGAACGGTGGAGATCAGATTTGGAAGTTAGCTAGATCCTGTTTTAGGTCCCGAACAACAGCTGGGTTTGGGTGGTGTTTCTTTCTATTTTTTTTGTTGGTATAGCTATTGTTTGTTCTCTTTTGGCACTTGGTGTGTAGCCATTAGAAGAATATTTGTAACTCTCTTATTGTTACAGTGAATCAATTTGGATCTTGTCGATCCCGTGGTGGTTACCTTCGTTTTGAAGGATTTTTCCACGTTAAACTTGGTGTTTTTTATTTTAGATTTTCGTTTTCATCTTGTCGTCACAATAACAAGTTCTACCAGTTTCAATAACATGAAGGTGTCGTTTTTCGACTAGAGAAACTTGTTGTGGAGTACATGGGGGGTGACACTAAGTATTCTATGCCAAGTGTTTTTAGATAGAACTGTAAACTTTTAAATTCGTCACCACCATCAGTGTAAAAAAGATTGAATTTTGGTGTTAAACCTCTATTCAAGAAATGGATGCAAATTTTGAAAAACTTCAAGTTTTTTTTTTTTTCATTTTAAAGTAAGCCACCACATGTATTTTGAAAGTTGATCAACAAATAGCACATAGTATCATTTTTTATCAATTGAAAAAACCAGAGATGGACCTCATAAATCGCTAAAAAGGATTTGTAGGGGCTTATTACTTTGTAGTGAATTTTCCGAGAAAGTCAACCTATACATCTTTGTAGAATAACAAGAATTAAAAGTGGAACTAGCTTTAGGATCTAAAATAGGAAGGGAAAAATTATTCAAGATAGTATCTAAAACGCGACGATTAGGATGACCTAAACACCAATTCCACAGGTAAATTGGAACAATCACATTGAATTGAGGAGAATAATGTGTACAGACCTATGGCCACTTATACTGTAACACCCCGTATTCAAAACAGACCAAAAATGCAGATTTTGAGAAGGTGTAGGTGCAACCCACGGACCGTAAGTCAGACCACGGGCCGTACTGGTGGTCCGTGGTTCACCACTGCAACCCCTCCCCAAACCCAGCTAAAAAAATCAGCTAACTCTCGAGCCACGGTCCCTAGGCCAGACCACGATTTGTGGTCTGTGTCCGTGGATCGAGGCTCCCTTTACCCAGCCTCTGATGCGAACAACGGCCGACCATCATAGACAATCGTTTGATCCACGGTCCATAGGTTTGATCATTGGTGAAGGTCAGTAGCCAGTTAGGGGGAAATTGTTGATTGGGTCAACTTCAAATGGTCATCACTCCCTGCAAAAAAGGAATTATGTGTCCCATGACCTATGATATGATAGATAATTGAATCCTCTTTCCAATGCCACCGAGTTTGCTAAAATCCGACCTCCGAGTAAAAAGTTATTCTCATTTTAGTGAAGCCCTGTGGGGCAGAATTGACCTACGACCCCAATCTACGGACCGTAGGTTGACCTATGGCCCATAGGTCCCGTCCGTCGGTCACTCTGACAACAGTTAAGTCAGGGGTCTTTTGGTCTTTTCCTATTTCATTGGACCCCTAAGCTACATCGTTTAGACCCTAAATTGTGAGGTTTTAGTCAGTTTAAGCCTAGAAACATAACTACAACTTACCTAAGTCAAATCATTAATCAAAACTTAGAAAATTAGAAGCAAGAGAGGAGTAAAAGTCGACCAGCCCTAACTCCAAGAACGCAACAAGTTTTCTTCAGTTCTAGCCTAGAAATCAAAGGATTTCTCCGTGAAATTCGTCACCAGGTATGTGGGATTTCACTAGTGGGTTCCTTTCACCCAATAGGTCCCTAGTTTTCAATCAGTTTCTTGATTCTCTTATTATGACTAGACCTAGGGTTTCTTGAATGTTAGAATTATTGGGTTCTTAGCTGTTAGAATGATCCAAATCAGATTAGTATGTTAATATTCAGTTTATTGCATGATTTCCAGAACCCTAGCTATGTATTTCTTTAGTTATTGAATTACACATGCTAGGTCAGATATGTTAGTTATTCAGTTATACATGCCTCAATTATTAATGCATCAATATCAGTTAATTGTTGCATACTTAGTTTGCATGTCCAGTTTGAGCTATCCGAAAACTTACAGAAATTTAGTCATAATGTGTTAATCACTTAATCCATTGGGAGTAGCATAATACCGAGTTGGACTAGGGTTCAACGTAGCCAAATAGTCCCAGAACTACTAACCACGTAGAAAAAGTCCCCTCTGTGGGCATCATTTCAGTGATCACGCCAGTATGCCTCTATACCTCTGGCAGGGTATATTGGGTCCTCTTAATAGGGCGTATACATCGGACTCCACATTTAACTCATGTGGTTTTATTATCGGTTATTAGTAGCTCCCACAGTTCAGTCAAATTCTATTGCATTGACCATGTATCACTATATTCAGTATTCAGTCTTAGCATGTTATAAATTGGTCATTGCATTCAGTTAGCTCAGTATTCAGTATCTATATCATGTTCAGATTATATCATTGCTTATTTGCTTTGGTTAGTTATATGTTATTTCAGCTTTACTCTATCCTGCATGCTCAGTACCTTTCAAGTACTGACGCATACGTGCGTTGTATCTTCTCGTGATGTAGGTTTAGGTTCTTAGCATCCAGATCACGCTTAGATCGGTTCTCGATCTCCAGTTCAACGAAATCAGTAGTGAGTCCATATTCTCCGAGGACAATAGTCATGAGTTTCTTTTCAGTATTTTTAGTCCTTTAGTTTCAGCTTTGCTAGATTTAGCTGGTCCCTATCCCAACATTTCTAGTCAGTTAGAGGCTATTTTTAGACATAGTTAGATTCATCTTAGTATTGAGTTAATATCTTGTTTGTATTAAACTCATCAGTTTTCATTTATCTCAGTTATAGTATATGGGTATTCACCATCTTTTTTCTTTTTATTTATGATTTAGCTTCCGCATAAGTTTATTATGTTTAGTATGCTCGTGATCATGCCAACAGGGTTAGCTTGGGATCACTTGTGGTCCTAGGTCCCGTGTCCGCGTCTCGGGGGTGGTTCGGAGTGTGACACATACAACCCATCTTTATTCAGCCCGTTAACTAGAGACGCCCCCATATTCATTTTCTTCCCGAGATAATGGAAAGGAAAAAATTCAATCGAGGAATGATTATCACAACAAAACTGAGAGACAAAAATAAGATTAGATTTTATGAGAGGGGAGCATAAGGTATTGATATGTTTGAAATGATGATTTTTAGCGTTACCAGTATTGGATATTGGAATGGTGTGACCATTGCACATAGTTATCTCTTCAGTGATGTGGTAGCCGTGTACAATGCCTAGTCTTTGAGAATTAGATGCAATATGATGAGTGGCTCTACTGTCCAACATCCAAGGGGTCTGTTGAGGAGGAAAGTGGCTAGAAATGTTTGCCCGAGCTTGCAAATGGTTATAGGGTTGAGATATACACACCCTAGCAGATTAACCTGCGCGATCACATTGTTGGTTGTGCCTGCCATTGCTGATTTTTGGAAGGAGTGTTCACACCTGGATGGCCATTGCGGGACTAACTATTCTTACCCTGGCTAGGAGGAGTTGAAATTGTCTTTTGTGCTACAACAATGGTGATATTTTTTGATAGTGGTTTCTTGTCGTCATCATACTTTAGGAAATGCTCGTGATCCAGAAGCTTTTAGTAAAGCTCTTCATAGGAAATTGTTGAATCTCGAGCACGAATGAAGCAGAGAGTTCTCGAAATTCAGATCTGAGTCCACTGATAATTTTAACAATGAGTTCTGATTCAATACAGGCGCACCAATAGTTACAAATTCATTACAAAGTGATCGAACCTGATGGAGCTAATCTATGATTGGATGAGTGTTTTTAGTGACACAATTCAGTCGATCTTGCAAGCTCAAAATTCTTGTTTGAGATTTGTTCGTATACGCAGTAGGGAGAGAATCCCAGGCAGCTTTGGTGGAGATTGAAACAGCAAAAGTGGAGGCAAATGTAGGATCAACGGAGGCGAAGAAGCATTTTGAACTAAATGATCTTGGCATTTCCAATCTAAAAATATTGATCATTAATGTACTTTATGTCCAAAAAGAGATTCCTTATCGTCTTTTGGATATGTCCAGATTGACAAAACTCGAAGTATTACAGTTTTACGAACCACCTTATTTGGAAGACCCCTTAAGAGTTGTTTTTCCAACATAACTTAAGAGGTCTACATTAACTAGGTGTCATCATTTTGTTTGGCAGATATATCATCAATTGTTATCACTTTGCCAAATCTTGAAGAGCTCAAACTTAAACATTGTCGAACCTTTAGTACTGAATTTAGATTGAGTGATGAATGGATTTTAAGTGATGAACACAAGTTCAAAAGCGTGATGTGGTTGTTACTGAGTAGCTCAACTCTCAATCGTTTGGAAGCTAGCAGTGATAACTTCCCAAATCTAAAACTCCTCATTTTGAATAATTGCAAGAAATTTCAGGGGATTTTGGGGAAATTTGTACTTTGGAATCAATTGAGTTACATTATTGTCCCCTTCATGCTGAAGATTCTTCCAGAAATATTGTACAAGAACAAGAGGACATGGGAAATAATTCCCTTAAGGTCTACATACATAGAAGTCGCAGTAAGTTCTTAAAAATTCTTTGAAATCATATCTCCTTCAGATTAAGATGATGACGTCTACATTTTAATTTGTATATGCAAGGAATTGAAGCTTATTTCGAGGGACCCTCTAATATCATCTTCCAAATGCACAACCTTTTAGTTTATATTTAGAAAAGTGATTTTTTTTCATTTTTCTGTCTTGATTCTTTATAGAATTCATGCTTTAGGAATAAGCATGTTTAATACATGTATTTCCCATTTGCGATTTCATAAATGGTATTTATCGATGTACAAATATTTGTTTTGTGTTGTGTGATTTCATAAATGGTATTTATTGTTGTACAAATAAGAATTGTTGGTTTCACACTTTGAATATGATTTCCTTTGTTCAACTATAATACATGTTTTCCCCATCTTCGTCATTTAGAGCAAATATATCCCCCGTTATAAAAGTGGCTTATAATACATGTAGGACACTACATAGTATGTTGTGTGTGTCTTTCTTTTCTTTTCTTTTTTGCTTTTCTTGCTTCCGTTTCTTTGTTGTCTGGGTGAATGAAACGACCCCAAAAATGCCCGAAAATGTGCTTCGGAAACACCTATAATTGTAATTTCCATATATCTCAAAATCCGTTTCGTTTTTCGAAAATCCGACTTCATATTCTTGTTTAGGGGGTCAAATTGAGTGGGAAATGGGTCTAACCCAAATTTTAGAGTAACCGTATCAAAATCCAAAATTTCCAAGTGAAGCCTTTTTCGAGGGTCTACTTTGGAGGGTCATATCTCCTAGCACACAAATTATTTGGTGGCCAATAATATATCCATGGAAAGACCTTTGAGTTAGCTATCTAACGCACTTCGTTTCACCTCATTCGTAGTTCGGACGAAGAAGTTATGCCCATTTTCGTAAAATCTGTCCGGCAGAAAAAGACAATTTCCAGTAGCTAATTTTACTGTTCACCCGCCCCATTTTTTTTTCTAAGTGTTGGACGATTTTCTTCCAAAGGGCATATGTTATTTCCTATATAGCATTAGTTCAAATTTCATCTCTAAAACATTTCCAAAACACCTCTCCCATACTTAGACACATTTTCTCTCAAGTTCTCTCAAGAACCCTAATCCAAAACCTTCCTCAAGATTGAAGAGACTCTTGTTCCAAGTTGCAAGCTTCCATTGAAGACACTCTCAAGACCTTCATAAGAACTCAAGGTATGTGGTGTTGAACTCATGGGTCCTTCCACCCATAGTGCCTAGACTCTATTCTACTCACTAATTCATGGTTTAAGTTAAGATTCATATATTAGTCTTGTTCTTTGTAATAATTTCCTACACATTGAATTTTAAACATGAAAAGTGATTGTTTTGAGCATGTTGTGACCCTAGAACTTGAACCTAAATTTGGAATGGATGTGGAGATTTTCATGTTGTATTGTGGGTGTTAAAAAGGTGTTGTTGTAGGTTGTTCATGTTGCCTTCAAGGTGTTTGACAAAATGTCCAACTATAGAGAATTGATAAATTGATGCTTTAAAGCTTGAGTTATGAGATGTATGGAACTCCAAAGATGTGTTGATGACAAACTAAGCTTGTGTATATGTTCATTCCATACGTGAGATTGCATTAGAGCCTAATGAGAATTTCCTATATAAAGTGTTGCATGACCATGCCCGGTCCGGGGGAAAAGAACCGGACAACCATGTGAGAGGTTTATATCTCACCACCTAGGATGCTTGGGGTGTGACCAACATCAACCATGTGAGAGGTTTATATCTCACCACCTAGGATGCTTGGGGTGTGACCAACATCAACCATGTGAGAGGTTTATATCTCACCACCTAGGATGCTTGGGGTGTGACCAACATCAATCATGTGAGGGGTTTATACCTTGCCACCAGGGTGTCCGGGTGTGAACGACATCCCCCATCCTAAGTTGGGGTTATAGATTGGTTGGATCATGCATACACATATGATATCTACTATTAGTATAGATTTACTTAAGCATGTTTTGACTTCACTTTGATCATGCATCCTCATATTGTTATTCATAATGCCTATGAAACTATTTCTTGTATTTCGATTGTGTCCTTGTTTATTGTTGTGTTGCACCCCGCATACTTAGTACATTCCAAGTACTAACGCATATTTTGCCTACATGATGTCACCATGTAGGGACCGGAGCTACTCTTGATCCTTCTCTCCATTCACGTGGCTAGTACGACGCTTATCCGAGTTTGTTGGTGAGTCCTCAATAATTCGAGGGCTATGTTATGTTTCTTACGCCTATGTTTTGAGACTTTAGCTTGCAATTGTATTTTAACTATGAGGGGAGCCGGTAATATGTCATGGCCCCCATCCTATCTATGTATGTAGAGGTGTGCGTTGGACAAGTATTTTGTAAACGAGCTTGACTCTTATTCTATGATGTCATTTTGAAATGGTTTGCCTTAGTCCCTATTTCCCGTTAATTAATGTTGAATGTACTTCCGCGACCGATGAAGTGTGATGACAAGTTTGAGAGGCTTGTTTGGGGTTCCTTCGGGTTCCTCATTCGCCATGTCACGTCTAGGCCCTAGGCTTGGGTCGTGACAAGCTTGGTATCAGAGCACTAGGTTGTTAAATCCTCGGAGTCCAACACACCGCGTTGAGTAGAGTCCTAATCATGGTTGTGAAGCGCGCCACGACTATGAATGGGAGGCTACAAAACGTTTTAGGAAAGGTTTCCCTTCTTCATGTTCTATGTCGTGCTTAGAGTGTGATAAGGTGATTCCTCCCTAACGCTTGTTCTTTGATTGCTAGATCATCATGCCAAACGTGAGGGGAAGACGGGCCCGATCACCGGAAGAGCCACCCACCAATGGTGAGCTCCGTGATGCACTCACCATGCTTGCACAAGTGGTATCTAACCAAGTGCAACAAGGAGCCCAAGCTCCTCGAACTACCACCCCGGGGGAAAGGGTGAGAGATTTCATGAGGATGAACCCTCCGGTCTTCCATGGTTCAAAGGTGGATGAGGACCCGCAAGAGTTCATCGATGAGGTATGCAAAATCTTGACCATTATGGATGTTGGTGCTTGTGAGAAGGCGGAATTGGCGGCTTACCAACTCAAGGGGGTTGCTCAAATTTGGTTTGATCAATGGAAGGGTGAGAAAGGTAATGGCTATGTGGTGTTGTGGGAGGAGTTTAAAATTGCTTTCCTTAATAGGTTCTTCCCTCTTGAGCTTAGGGAGGCAAAGTTGGTGGAGTTCATGAACTTGAAGCAAGGAGCTATGAGTGTGAGGGAGTATGCCCTCAAATTTGTCCAACTCTCCAAGTATGCACCTCACTTGGTGGCCGACTCTAGGTCGAGGATGAACAAATTTGTGATGGGTGTATCCGACTTGGTTAGTGAGGAGTGTCGGTCCGCTATGCTCATTGGAGATATGAATTTGTTTCGGTTGATGACTTATGCCGAGCAAATGGAGGAGGAGAAATTGAGGAAGAGAAGGGGGCACGAGGCCAAGAGGGCCCGATTGGAGAATAGGTTCCCTAAGGGTGCTAGATTTCATCAAGGCCGAGGAAACCCTCATGTCAACCGGGGATTTGCTATCAATGTTCCTAGACCTCAAGGGGGAGGTGAAGTGGGTTCTATGGATGTATGCCCTAAGTGTGGGAGGAAGCATGGTGGTCCTTGCATGAAGGGTTCGGGTGCTTGCTTTGAATGTGGAGAAGTGGGTCATAAGAGTTTGAATGTCCCAAGATCCGCAACAAGGTCCGAAGTGCTAACACTACTCCTTTGGGTAGAGGTGCTTCTCAAAGTGGTGCCCCAAGGAACAATCGATTTTATGCTTTGCATGGTAGACAAGGTGTTAATGAGACCCCGGATGTGGTGACCGGTATGTTGCAAATCTTTGATCTTGATGTTTATACTTTGATTGATCCGGGTGCCACCCTTTCCTTTGTTACCCCCTTAGTTGCTAGAAAATTTCATGTTGAGTCGGAATTGTTGCATGAGTCATATGAAGTATCTACTCCTATTGGTGTCTCTATTGTTGCTAGAAAAGTGTATAGAAATTGTCCGGTTTGCATATTGAATAAGTTGTTGCCTTGCGATCTTATTGAGTTGAACATGGTGGATTTTGATGTTATTCTTGGGATGGATTGGTTGCATGCATATTATGCTTCTATTGATTGTAGGACTCGTAAAGTCAAGTTCCAATTTCCTAATGAACCCGTCCTTGAGTGGGAGAGCCGGGATGTTGTGGTGAAGGGGAAATTCATTTCTTGCATTAAAGCCCATAGGTTGATTTCCAAAGGGTGCTTGTACCATATTGTGAGAGTCAATGATGTGGAGTCTAAAGTCCCTCCTATTGAGTCTATTCCGGTTGTTAATGAGTTTCTAGATGTCTTCCCAGAAGACCTTCCCGGTGTCCCTCCCGAAAGAGAGATAGATCTTGGTATAGACCTCCTTCCCGATACTCAACCTATTTCTATCCCCCCTTACCGTATGGCCCCGGCAGAGTTGAAAGAGCAATTAAAAGATTTGTTAGAGAAGGGATTTATTAGACTTAGTCATTCTCCCTGGGGTGCTCCGGTTTTGTTTGTGAAGAAGAAAGATGGGTCTCTTAGAATGTGTATTGATTATCGACAACTTAATAGGGTCACCGTCAAGAATAGGTATCCTCTTCCAAGGATTGACGATTTATTTGACCAATTGCATGGGGCTAGTCACTTCTCTAAGATTGATCTTCGGTCAGGGTATCATCAAGTGAAGGTGAGGGAGTGTGATATTCCCAAGACGGCCTTTCGTACTAGGTATGGGCACTATGAGTTTGTGGTGATGTCTTTCGGGTTGACTAATGCTCCGGCTCTCTTTATGGATTTGATGAATAGGGTTTTCAAACCCTACCTTGATTCTTTTGTGGTGGTGTTTATAGATGACATCTTGATCTATTCTCGGGGTGAGGAAGAGCACAAGGGTCACTTGAGGGTGGTACTCCAAAGATTGAGGGAAGAGAAGTTGTACGCTAAATATGAAAAGTGTGAGTTTTGGTTGAAGGAAGTTGCTTTCCTAGGCCATGTGGTGTCGGGGGATGGTATTAAGGTGGATCCTAAGAAGACCGATGTTATTAGGAATTGGCCTAGACCTTTGACCCCGTCGGATATAAGGAGTTTCTTGGGTTTAGCGGGTTATTATAGGAGATTTGTAGAAGGGTTTTCTTCTCTTGCTTCTCCTATGACTAAGTTGACTCAAAAGAAGGCTAAATTTGTGTGGTCGGATGAGTGTGAGGAAAGCTTCCAAACTTTGAAAGAAAGGCTTGTGTCCGCTCCTATTTTGTCACTTCCGGATGGGTTAGAAGGTTTTGTTGTTTATTGTGATGCTTCCCATATTGGTTTGGGTTGTGTGTTGATGCAAAGTGGTAAGGTTATAGCCTATGCTTCTAGGCAACTTAAGGTTCATGAAAAAAATTACCCAACCCATGATCTTGAATTGGCCGCCGTGGTTTTTGCTTTAAAGATTTGGCGTCATTATTTGTATGGGGTGCATGTTGATATCTTCACCGACCATAAGAATCTCCAATATGTGTTCACACAAAAAGATCTTAACTTGAGACAAAGGAGGTGGTTAGAATTCCTTAAGGATTATGATATGAGTGTTCACTATCATCCGGGGAAAGCTAATGTGGTGGCGGATGCATTGAGTAGAGTGTCCATGGGTAGCTTGGCTCATGTGGAGGAAGGTAGTAAAGAGTTGGCTAAGGAGGTCCATCGGTTGGCCAAATTGGGAGTTAGGTTAGAAGGGGTGGATAGTGGAGGAGTAGTTGTTGTTGATGGTTCAAGGTCTTCCTTGGTTGATGAGGTGATAGTCAAGCAAGATCTTGATCCTTCTTTGGTAGATAAGAGATAAGCATCTTTATCATGTAAGTCATTATGACACATTAGAACCATCATCTAAGGCACCATACGTTATACTTGTGCAATGTATGAATGGCATCCCATACTACCTGTCACGACCCAAGCCTAGGGCCTAGACGTGACATGGCGAATGAAGAACCCGAAGGAACCCCAAACAAGCGTCTCAAACTTGTCATCACACTTCATCGGTCGTGGAAGTACAATCAACATTAATTAACGGGAAATCGGGACTAAGGGCAAACCATTTCAAAATGACATCATAGAACAAGAGTCAAGCTCATTTACAAAATACTTGTCCAACGCACACCTCTACATACATAGATAGGACGGGGGCCATGACATACTACCGGCTCCCCTCATAGTCAAAATACAATTGCAAGCTAAAGTCTCAAAACATAGGAGTAGGAAACATAACATAGCCCTCGAATCATTGAGGACTCACCAACAAACTCGGATAAGCACCGTACTAGCCACGTGAATGGAGAGAAGGATCAAGAGTAGCTCCGGTCCCTACATGGTGACATCATGTAGGCAAAATATACGTTAGTACTTGGAATGTACTAAGTATGCGGGGTGCAACACAACAATAGACAAGGACACAATCGAAATACAAGAAATAGTTTCATAGGCATTATGAATAACAATATGAGGATGCATGATCAAAGTGAAGTCAAAACATGTTTAAGTAAATCTATACTAATAGTAGATATCATATGTGTATGCATGATCCAACCAATCTATAACCCCAACTTAGGATGGGGGATGCCGTTCACACCCGGACACCCTGGTGGCAAGGTATAAACCCCTCACATGGTTGATGTTGGTCACACCCCAAGCATCCTAGGTGGTGAGATATAAACCTCTCACATGGTTGATGTTGGTCACACCCCAAGCATCCTAGGTGGTGAGATATAAACCTCTCACATGGTTGTTCGGTTCTTTTCCCCCGGACCGGGCATGGTCATGCAACACTTTATATAGGAAATTCCCATTAGGCTCTAATGCAATCTCATGTATGGAATGAACATATACACAAGCTTAGTTTGTCATCAACACATCTCTGGATTGCCATACATCTCATAACTCAAGCTTTAAAGCATCGATTCATCAATTCTCCATAGTTGGACATTTTGTCAAACACCTTGAAGGCATGTAATGGAATCAAAGAGCATGGAAAATAGGGTAGTAATTATGCAGCCAAACCAGTGAACAACCTACAACAACACCTTTTAACACCCACAATACCACATGAAAATCTCCACATCAATTCCAAATTTAGATTCAAGTTCTAGAGTCACAACATGCTCAAAACAATCACTTTTCATGTTTAAAATTCAATGTGCAGGAAATTATTACAAAGAACACGACTAATTTATGAATCTTAACTTAAACCATGAATTAGTGAGTAGAATAGAGTCTAGGCACTATGGGTGGAAGGACCCATGAGTTCAACACCACATACCTTGAGTTCTTATGAAGGTCTTGAGAGTGTCTTCAATGGAAGCTTGGAACTTGGAGCAAGAGTCTCTTCAATCTTGAGGAAGGTTTTGGATTAGGGTTCTTGAGAGAACTTGAGAGAAAATGTGTCTAAGTATGGGAGAGGTGTTTTGGAAATGTTTTAGAGATGAAATTTGAACTAATGCTATATAGGAAATAACATATGCCCTTTGGAAGAAAATCGTCCAACACTTAGAAAAAAAAATGGGGCGGGTGAACAGTAAAATTAGCTACTGGAAATTGTCTTTTTCTGCCGGACAGATTCTACGAAAATGGGCATAACTTCTTCGTCCGAACTACGAATGAGGTGAAACGAAGTGATTTAGATAGCTAACTCAAAGGGCTTTCCATGGATATATTATTGGCCACCAAATAATTTGTGTGCTAGGAGATATGACCCTCCAAAGTAGACCCTCGAAAAAGGCTTCACTTGGAAATTTCAGATTTTGATACGGTTGCTCTAAAATTTGGGTTAGACCCATTTCCCACTCAATTTGACCCCCTAAACAAGAATATGAAGTCGGAGTTTCGAAAAACGTAACGAATTTTTTTGATATAGCTAAACAAGTTTCCGGTAACTTCCGAAGCACATTTTTAAGAACCTTTTGGGTCATTTCAATACCATTCACTCTAAGTACCCCTTTGAGGCCACCTTAGACAAGGAACATTCATATTGAATAACTCATGAAAAGGAAAGCAACTCATACTACAATCCAAGTTAAGCATTCATCTACATTAAGCCTTTAAATCAACATTCTCATTAGCATCATTATGAGCACATTCATTTCATTAGACATTATGACATTTGAGAAACACACCATAGCCCTCTGAAAGCCTAGTCGTTGCAATATGCATGAATGGCATCCCATACTACCATCCACACTTCATAGAATCTCTTGAGTAACCATAGCACGTAACTCACATGATGGGAATAAGCCCTAACCGACATAGACCATGTGAGTTTATCATGGAATCGGGTGTAATGTCCCACACCGAAAAGAGTTGGTCTACTTGCCTATGGTAGAACAGGTAACATTTTAGCTTAGGTGGATCCACTAGCCAATATACTATGAGGGCACATAGTTATGGGATAAGGAAGGTGTTTATAGAAACTCGGTCTAACGTGGGGAGAGCTTCCACCTTACAATATCCACTCAATGCTAAGCTTTAAATTCCCATAGAGTAGTCCATTCTCATTAACATTATTATACTTGAAAGGGATACAACCATTAGGTCTACCGACCGAAAGTACATTATTACACACATGAAAGGGCCACCACCATTAGGTCTACCGATTCAAGGTGCATTATTAGGGTAACTCATTGAATCCTTAAGAAAGGTCCACTGCCATTAGGTCTACCGATTCAAGGTTCATCATTACATTACTTCATAGACTCATCATGAATAGGCTACCACAATTAGGTCTATCGATTCAACACAAAGACTTAGAACACTTCCTTCATTATTTATGAAAGGGTTACCACCATTAGGTCTACCGAATCAAGGTACATTATTAAATACATGAAAGGGCAACCACCATTAGGTCTACCGATTCAATGTTCTTTTAAGTCAAGATACTTTAGTTATACAAGAAGAGGATTCCATAAGCCTACCAATTCAATGTACATCAATCAAGATCACTTTCAATTACACAAGAAGTGGATGTCCTAAGCCTACCAATTCAATGTACATCAATCAAGATCACTTTCAATTACACAAGAAGAGGATGCCATAAGCCTACCAATTCAAGGTATAACATTACATTGAAGAAACCTTTCACAACATAACATCATCATTCACAAGTGTATAATTGAGAATAACATTTCAACAATATCACAATTGCATTGCAGTGATGATCACATTACTTTCATTGAAATAACAAAGCATATACATAGGCATCATGATTACACATCAATATTCATAATTTGCCCTTCAAGGCCATGAATAATAATTCACCAACACACCTAGAATACTACAATTTAGGCATGAATAATGACATAATTCAAGTAACTAAACAATTACAAGAACAATTACATAACATTAATTTTACTACAATTCAACCACATCAAAGTCATAAATTAGGGTTATGGGGAAATCATGGATTCGTGGGGTATTTTATCTTAAAACCACCATAAAACAGTAATTCAATCTCAATATATGATAATTAAACCATTGAAAATGTTTTGAGAAAGAATCCATGACCTAGAATGAAAACACTTAGTTTTGGAAAATTTCCAACTTTGAAATTGAAGGTTTAAGGACTTCATGGATGAAAGGTTAACCATGAATCAAAACTACCATACCTTAATTGAATATTCCTCACGAAATTGAGTGGAAAAGTTGAGTTCTTGAGCCCTAGACCTTGACCTCTTCTTCCTCTTCTTCAATGGAGGTTCTAGAGAGAGAAATATTAGAGAGAATTTGGGGTCTTTTGTGAATCTAAAATAATGATTTTGGAAACTAACTAATTAACGGTCTATTAGGTATATATAGGGGACCTAATAAATAATTAACCGACCTCACTTAACCCCTAACTAATTTGGAATTAACCCCCAAAGTCCCAACTTAAAAATTTTCGACCACAAGCAGCCCCTACCCACGAGCCACAACCCACGGACCGTGGGTGGGTCTACGGGGCGTGCTGAACACTCGTGGGTGCTGGTCTGAAGCCCCTCAAACTATGCCCTGACCCATGACCCCTTCCCACGGGGCGTGAGTCCCAACCGTAGGTGGCCCCTTTTTGGGCAGATTTGGGGACTGTTTAGGGGTCCTCCTCAAGGACCCCTTTGGTGGTCCTTGGGGGGTCGTATCTTGACGCCCTAACCCTAAAACCTTCATACTAAGTTCGGGAAGTCATTTTACACTCCCAAATCCTCACATCAAACTCAACAACTCACTCGTAAGGCTCTAGTTTCACCTACTAGTTTTTCGGGGAGTTACATTATTTCCCCATTGGGAACATTCGTCCTCGAATGACACTTCAAATCATTTCTCGAAATTATAGACTCAGGACTAGCAGCCCATCATGAATGAAACATCATAACAATGCACAAAACAAGGAGGAAACATCAACTCCATCTCAAACATACTCAATGCAACACAAGAAAATAGGAACTACATCTACAAACCCATTATGCATGAAAACTTCAAAATTTCTCATTTCATTGGAGGAATGACCTTCTCCAATTCAAATCATGCTCATCATAACATCATGAAACTATGAAATTACTCTCAAAAGAACATTTAAGCATGTTCAACAATTCATCTTATGAAGCATATAGACAACTTATACTAAATACATATCAACATAAGGTCTATAAATCTTGAAAACTCATTTTCTTATTAAACATTAATTCATCAAGAACATGCATAACATAAAGAGACCACGGAAACACATAAATCACACATAACTCTAAAACATAAAACAAGCCATAAGGAACTCTTGGTCTCAAGCTTGAATAGGAATATAAAAAAGAGATAAGAATATCGAAACTCTCAACAACCTTACTATCCAAACATACCATCTCCCCCTTGGGAGTAAACCCATACTAAGGCTAACATAAAAATAAAATAAGGACCTTAATAAAACATTTACATTTATAAGGAACTATCAACATACCGGTCCCTTCATCCGGAAGGGCTCCTTTGTCCTCTCTAGTAACATCCTCTACTACTAACCCTTACTAAAACACCATTCCTCAACATTTTCATGGAAGGAACTTCCTTGCTCTTCTACTTCTTAACTTGCCGGTCTAAGTTCCCAACATGTACTTCTAAACTAGGGAGGTTCTCATTAAGCAACTCTTGCTCACAAACAACCTTACCAACACCACTCAAGGTGAGAATTCAAGTCAACCTAAATCATGAACATCAAGAATACTCAACGACCTTTCTATCTAAGCACATTATCTACCCCTTGGGAGCAAGCTTATACAAACTCTTTTAAGTATCACTTCTTTCAATTTCTAAGGTTGGCCCAAGTTATCATTAATCCTTCACACAAGATGATTCTACACCATGGAGAATTACATTTCTACCCTCTTTTAAAGGAATCTACTCACTCAACATCTCTAGGCATCGCTTAAAAATCACTATTCATCAAATCCTCCAACAAAATACATAACCATAAAGCAAACCATCTATACCAAATGATTTCATCTAAACCTGCCATATCAAGTACTATCTAGTCACATTTCGACAATTGGCATCACCACTAACCTTTTTTCCCTCGATCCTTGTAGCATTAGCCCTTCGATTAGTCGCATCTTGAAGACCATCGGATAAGAAATATGAGAGAGATCTTATAGAGTTAAACTCTATGGCATGACTTGGTGTAATTAAAGAAGTGAATTTTTCCTAAAGTCTTATAGACTCTCATTCATAAATGTGGTGTGCTTCACACTATGAACAAGACTATAAGACGTGGCTTGTGAGAAATCTATCCTAAAAGCCATCCTACCATCTTGTGCTTTGATACTATATTTGTCACGACCCGAGCCTACACCCCGGACGTAACACGGTGTACAAGACTCTGAAAAGCCTCATACAAGCCTCATAGCATTCATAATAAAAGACATAAGAAAATGGTACGAAATTTAAAACTTTAATCCATACAATTGACGTCTTTATTTAAAAACAGCGGAAGTCTAACTTTGTTTCACATGGCCATCTAATACAACTTGAATCTAATTGATTTTCTGATCTTTATTTAGCCGTTTGATATCTTCCTTGATTTGTGCCTTTTGCGATCTTCCTTGATTTGTGCTTTATGAGATTCTTCATTTAGACAGTTCCTTGATACAAGATCCTTTATTGACTATCTTTAATTTGCCCTTAATGTGATTTATCTGATTTTTTATTAATGGGGGATCTTAATTTCCGTGATGCCTTTATTCTTGGTTCTTTCCTTTTTGATGACGAGTTTGTCGTGCAAGAATAAGTTGTTTATCATTAAAACTTTGCACTAAGAAAATTCTCTTCAAGAAGTCAAACCCACTTCTTTTTACAATTCTCACAAATTCTCTTCAAGAAGTCAAACCTACTTCTTTTTACAAATCTAGGAATTATTACAACTCAATAATGAAGCTAGAAAAAATCAACAATGTCTAATAACCCTAGACCTTAATTGATTGGACTTTAACATTCAATAGTTTAGACTCAAACATAACTCATCGACCTAGTTCCAGTTTTGCTGTTACGAAGCCTTGTGGTTTTTCCCAATGGCTATTTCTCTCAAGATGATGACTTTCGTGAATATTGAATAGGTATCACTCTGCCTTTGCTGTAAAATTATCTCTATTTGTGTTAATGCAAATACAACTTTTTCTTTCTTGGGCTTGATCCTTTTAGAGAGCTTAATTTGCCTTTAACGGCTTTTACGAGGAAGGAAATTGTTTCCCTAGAAAACTAATTAATTTCCTTCTTGAACTTGTTTGCCACTTCCCTTTTCTGCCAACGACTTATTTATATTTACTCCCTTTCTTCTTCGACTTGGATTGCTGCTTTGAAACACATTTTTCCTATTTTGTATCTGAATAAGTGAACTCTTCCTGCCTTTTTTATTTTATGTTTGATATGTGTTATGTGAATTTGGTTCATGTTGTCATCATCGAAGGTATTTTGAGAAATTCATTATTTCTCAATTTCCTCCTTTTTGATGATGAAAAATATAAACTTCTTGCACCTATGTCAGCAAAGAAAATACTTCGCCCTTTTGACATATCAAAAAGAAGGAATAAAGGTCATAACAACAGGTGATTATAACACAACTCATAGCTAAAAGGGTGACACATAGGCAAACCAACATACTATGAACAAGATCTAAGGATATTAGCCATCAAAATGAGATACATAAGAGCACAACAAAACAAAGACAGATAATCAAGCAAAACATGATGCACTAGATGTTATGCTCATAGAGCCTCAACGAAATACTCAAAAAGAAACAAAACATAGTAGCATAGGAGGTTATCATAAAATAAGCCAAAAAGAAGATTTAGGAGGTGCAAGGAGGTGGGGTCTGTGGGTTGTGACAGATGGCCAACAGTTGTAACTATTGGAAAACTATATGCACAGTGGAAGAATACAAGAATCATACAACTTACATGAATAATAGACAACACATAGTTTATTATTGAACAAGTACAAACATGTTAGAGCACACTACATCATATACTATTTAACTAAACAGACACCATAAATGAATATATGATTTATTCAAATTGAATAAATAATTATTCTATAATAAATACTATATCTAAACACATTGTTAATAGTATATATCCCAACAATCTCCCACTTAGACTTTTAACCATTACGATTGTTATAATGTACTATATCTAAATGCATGGTTAATAGTATATGCCCTAACAATCTCCTACTAAGATATTTAATCTTGAAAATGGTTAGAATACTATTTCTAAACTCATGATTAATAGTACATACCATAACAATCTCCCACTGTGACTGTTAACAATGCATTTACAACTTTCACAGATATTCCTTTTATATTTCTTATCAAAAGGATCTTACTAAGATGTTTTCTTTTGCAACTTCGTCTAGTAGTGCTTCGTCATTATTTCTCAATTTTGTATTAGATCTTCAGAGAACCTATCATGAAACCCTTCAAAACTTTACTTCTTTTACGGAGTTCTATCATGAAAGTCCTCTTAAACATACAAAACCAATCAATCTTTGTTATGATTCTCCCACTATGACTATGTACTAGTACAATAGTCACACTTTCATGTTCTTGACTCTTAATGTTTTCCTCAAAACCTTTTGGAATTGAAATATGAACAACTTTTTCATGTATTGTTCTTTAATTTGCCCAACATGTTCTTTAATTTGCCCAACATCACTCCCACTACTTAAGGTAGTAGTTTTCTTATGTCTAGTAATGTTTCTCCCACTACTTAAATGCAATGGAACGTCAATTTTGACAAACCGATTAGATGTTCTTGAGCGTATGAATTTACAACTGACTCATTTGCTACTTTTTTGTTCAGTTCATGTAAAACTAGTTTACTTCTAGGAACATGAATTACTAAATGGTCATTTTCTAGAAATCTGACAGTTGTCTTAACAATTAACTTTTTTTCTTTAGGACAATAAAATAAATCTTCTTTCATTCTTTTTGGATATCCAATTAACACACACGTTTCATTCCTGATTTAAAATGAATTGAATTCAAATGTGATATAGTAGTTCTCAGAACATATCCCAAAAGAAACAAAAAAACAACAAAATAATCCAATCATTAATCTTATCATCTTCATAATAGTCTATTTCTTTTCTATTTTACACCAATCTATTACAGAGTGTCTAGTGTAGATAATTGAAATGCAATTATTCTATTAGATAAGTGACTCATCCGCTCTGCAGATAGGTATACAATCTGATTGCAGTTATTTTATAGATTTTACATGACGCTATTTTCATTTGTCTTAAAATATTTTGAGTTTATCAAGACATTCAGACTTACAAAACATCAAAAATATATATTTATATCATGAGCAACTTTCTGAAAAATCTCAGAATACTCAAATTCACCTCTTGTCTTAATGATCATTTACCGCACAAATCAGAATAGATTAATTCTAATATATCATTACCTTTATTTTCATTTTAAGAGGAAAGGTATCTTAGTCATTTAAATGAACAGTTATGTCCATTCTTTAACCAATCTCAAAGTTTTATACAGAATAAATTGTGTAGACGCTAGTGTATAGATAAGTTTCGTTCAATTTAAAAGATATTTTCTCTTATGTCACATATTAATATAGTTCTATTAATGAGATATAATACTAATATAAAATTCATACATCAATATACCATAAGAGATAAATATTTATCACACTCAATAATAGGAGAGTTACAAGAAAAATATATTAACTATCCATCTCTTATCTAGTTAGAAACCAAAAATAATTTCTTCTAACATAATGTACATATACAATTCACTTTTTGAATTAATGTTTTATCTCTATCGAAAGAAATTCTTAAGTAGTACTAAGTGGGTCTGTAAAGTCTATTGAGAATTTGAGATATAATATATTAAATAGATCATAATATGCCGAATAATCCTAAATTATAAAATTCAGGGCTCATTTTATACATATGTAACCATGGACCTTGAATAGCCCATCGACGGGATTGGAGAACTACTTATGCATTACACATGTACAATGCTCGATTATTCACTCCATAAACTTATACAGATCTAACTCAGATGTAAAGTCTACTGTTAGTTTAAGTCAAGTGAAAATCAGCTTAGTTACATTGATTCAATCATATATTACTCAGTTTGGGAGAGTTATATAGATTATCAAAATTAGCGATTAAATACATAGTGACTTGTATTAATTTCATCTGATATGGAGGAAGGTCAAAGCCACCACATGAAACTAATACTTCACTACTATTTAATATTAATGAGGGGAGGGACCCCTATAACAAAATATGCCCAAAAATTTATTCAATAATAAAAAAAGAAGTATTTCTTACTAGGTCATTCTTAAGATTCTACCAAATTTCAAATCAATCAGAGTCCTGTTTTTCGAATTCAAAAACTATGATCAGGTTGGTTGAAAACATTATTTGGTCAAGATAGAATTTAATTTTTTTCGTTCGAAAATTCTTATCACATATCAACATTTGTGAAATAGATACACGAATCAAGAACAAAGAAAAAAATCTAAAACTATTTACATTATCTGAATACTATTTTTCAAAAATCAGCATGTTTATGTATATATTGAAAATCAAAATTCAAAACACATCTCATGGATATCCATGCATCTTGAAAGATAAATTTTGATGAAAAATAACTACTCAAGCAACATACATATGTGATGTCAGATATTAACTCCAACAAATATAGAACAAAAGCTAACTCAGATGGAGAGTACTATATGTTGATTTGTACCAAGTGAATATCATTATCCCTAGATCATTGATCCAATAAAATATTACTCAGATAGAGAGAGTCAATACAAATAATCAAAACTAGAGATTAAATTTTAATGACTTGTATCAATTTCATCCAGTATGGAGTAAGGTATAATCCAACACATGAACCTAGTACTTCACTAAAATTTAGTTATGAAGACCATAGAGAACAATCTCTATCACCATTGTATCATAGGTGAGTAATTTTCATTAAAATTAATTTTCAAGATACAAAAAAATGTCCAAAAACATCATCTAAACGACCTCAAATTACAAATCATTGTATAACAATGAATATTATTAATTTGATTGTGTGTAATAAACCTACAAAATTTCTGATAAATCAGAGTTCAAAAATAATATTTATCTCCAAAGCTATGATCAAATTCAGATTCAAACGATTTAAGAAAAATAATAAGATCAATATTCTTATCATATATCAATTCATGTTAAATCATAACGTGTAATCATGTTCCTAATTTAACAGAAATATAATTGACTTAACGAATGACCTTATCATATTCAAATCAAATTTTAATCTGACAAACTACCTAAAACCCATCTAAATAATTTTACGATGGAACCTTCAAATTTCAAGTTAATCAGAGATCATAAAATTCATGACCACCTAAACTATGACCAAATTTTAAAAATGATCATTTTAGAGATAGTTAAAGATTAAAATTACTTTATTCACATTTCCATTTTCTTCTAATAAATATTTCATGAGCATAAGGCATACTGTGTGTCTTCCCTTTGTCTAAGACACACAACATCTTCTTATATCAAATTGTCCTTTCTATTAATACATTTCACCCCTCGAGGCAACCCCCTTGATGTAACATGAGACCTAGGATCACGAAACATCTGCATAGGACTTCTGATGACCCTAGGCTGTCTTTAGTCTATCTCTCATGAGCTGAACTTTTTCCATTGCCTCATGAACCAAATCTGGCCCTATCAAGGTTGCTTCACCTACTTCAAACCAACCAATCGGGGACCTGCATCTACGCCCATATAGTGCCTCATACGGGGCCATCTTAATATTGGAATTAAAGTTATTATTATAAGCGATCTCTATGAGAGGTAGGTGATCATCCCAACTACCCTTGAAATCAATCATGCAAGCTCTCAACATGTCCTCTAAGGTCTGAATGCTACATTCTACCTGACCATCCGTTTGTGGATTAAATGTTGTACTAAGATTTACCTAAGTACCAAGACCTTTCTGAAACGATTTCCAGAAATGAGAGTTAAACTGAGGACCTCTCTCTGAGATGATAGACAAGGGAACCCCATGCAACCTGACTATCTCATTGATGTAGAGTTTGGCGTAGTCCTCTGCTGAATCTGTAGCCTTGACAGCCATGAATTGAGCGAACTTAGTGACTCGGTCTACTATCACCCAAATGGAATAATGTTATCTCCGAGTGTGAGGTAAACCCGTAATGAAGTCCATGTTTATTACTTCCCACTTTCATGTAGGAATTTTAATCTCCTCAGTCATACCTCCTGGTTTATGATGTTCTACCTTCACTTGTTAACAATAGGACATTTAGCCACAAAGTCTGGGATGTCTCTCTTCATGTTGTTCCACCAAAAGACTTCCTGCAGATCACTGTACATCTTAATGGCACCTAGATGAATAGAATATCTGGAATTACGAGCTTCTGTAAGGATTTCCTAAACTGAACTCACCCACATTAGGAACACATAAGCGACCCTGATAATGAAGCACACCATCTCCCCCTTGGGAGAAAACCTCAACTTTCTGTTGATCAACTGCACCTTTCAACTAAAGTAATATAGGGTTTGAATTTTGAGAAATTTCAACCGCTATCTGCGATCGAGATTCGGCGATCCCCTATGAACAACTATATGAAAAGCTCCTTGAGCAGGACCTTTTCCTTCAGCATGAGGAAAAAAAAAGTCACATTTTGTTCCCATTACTACCAACTTTGCTCAAGGGACTACTTCCACTCCTACCCGTTAGGGCTCCAACAATAACCAAAACAATAATCGATGATCCAATGAACAAAATCCTCAAAATTGTAATTAGTCCTGACATAATAATCAACAACCTCAGCGCAACAATCAACAGCAGTAGGCTTCCAACAACAACCTCTACTGCCAACTTTGTGATGGTAGAGGTCATACTTCTCGTGTCTGCCAAACACACACTCACAATCATCTTCATGCCCGTGCTAATTATGCTGCACATCTAAAGTACCAATCAACTCCATGGATTGTTTATAGTTGTGTCACCCATTATATTGCCTCAGAGACACAATGTATAACTACTACACAAGACATGTCCTTTGCTTCAACATGTCCTTTGCTCTCCAGCTATTACAAATAATCTAATATATGTCTCTAAATTTTGTCAAGATAATAACTCCTCTATGGATTTTTTTCCTTTTTCCTTATCTTGTGAGGGATCTGACTACGGGGGCACCATTGGCTCGCGGATGGAGTAAAAACGGACTGTATGAGTGGCCATCGAGGGATGTAGATGGTCCGCCGCAATGCAAAATCGTTGTTCCTTACCACCTGTGGCATCAACGATTAGGCCATCCTAATCGTCAAGTTCTAAATAAGTTTTTGCATGATTTTTCTATTCTAGTAGTTGGTTAAAAAAATAGTATTGTTTGTCATTCATGTTATTCTAATAAAAAACACAGGATGCCTCTTTCTACAACGGACTAGAATTCCACAGTAGAAAGAGCTATGCGCACCAGCCCTTAGCATTAGTGCGTCTATGCGTGCTTTTAACATTCTATATCTTAGTGCAAGCAAGACTGCGAAGCTCGGTACGATTGAGGAGGATAGCGCTAGGGCGGACCCAAGACCGCCTCCATTTTCTTCATAACAACAACGACATGGAGCCGCCCTCTCTCATCATGCCTCAACAAAACGGAAAAAATGCACAGTGCCAATGCATTAAATTTACTTTAAAGTAATTTGTGAAGGACGTCTCCGGTTCTATCGATTGACAAAAAACGATACTATGTTTTAATTGTTGATCAATATTCAAGATATATGTGGTTGTTCACACTAAAAGCTAAAACTGAAATTCTAGAAATCTTCCAAACTTTACATCCCATGCTTGAAAAACATTTTAGTACAAAAAAATTATCCTTTTACACTGATGGTGGTGGTGAGTTAAAAAAATTAGATTCCTATCTAAAAACACATGGCATTGAACATTTAGTGTCCCCCCATACACACCACAAAGGGTAGCCTTAGTTGAACATCGACATCGGCATGACCTCGAGACAGCCCACACCTTACTACACTAAGCATCCTTACCTTCAACATTTTCGAGTTATGCATGTCATCAAGCTATTTATTTGATCAATAGGATGACTACTCCCAATCTACAAAACAAATCACCTTCTGAAATCCTATTTCAGGTTGTGCCCTAAATATGATTCAATCAAAGTTTTCGGCTGCTTATGCTATCCATGGCTCAAAACGTATTCAAGAAATAAATTAGAACCTCAATCTGCCCCATGTGTTTATTTATGATTTTCTAACGAATACTATAGCCATATGTGTTTTGATCTAGTTAGCTCCAAATTATATTTATCTAGGGATGTACTGTTTGTGGAAGACAATTTTCCTTTTCAAAATATTTTTTCTAGGTTCAGTAATAAAGTTAATGTTTCTTGGGATAACATTTCTTTTGAACAATAATCCAAAGAGGAAACTAATTCAATTTTGCATTCCTCTTATCAACTCCCCCACCAGTGACTACGTTGCGCACGGTCACTCAACGCCTGCAAGCTATGTCATCTGCTTCAAATGATGTCTATCCACAATCAAGTAATATTCCTTCTCCTGTCTAAACTTCAACTTCTTCATATTTTCCACACAAACAGAGAACTAATTCTTCTGCAACACCTCAACCATTGCCTTCACGACCACTTATTACGTATCATAGACGAGAAAGTCCACCCATTCCTAGACAAACTCCATGTTCTCTTCATAATCCATTTGCTTCAGCACAAAATAGCCACATATGGGTTCCTACCCACCTCAACCAGCAGCAACTCTTACTCAACCTGAACCACCAATCCAAACCCGACCAAACCATCTAGACACCAAAGTACACCCAATGATTACCAGATCACAGACTCATAGCAACCTCGTCATTTTCTCACACCCACTACATTGTCTTTAAAAATCCCCATAACACATAAGCAAGCCAAGCTAATTCCCCAATGGAATTAAACAATTCAACCAACTTTGATGCTCTTGTTCGCAACCATACCTGGGATTTTGTTCCATGTGATTCTTCCAAAAACGTGGTGGATTGTAAGTGGTTATCCTGAGTTAATGTCACGACCCAAGGGTATACCCTAGGTGTAACATGGTGTACTTGAACCAAAGGGGTCTCATACAAGCCTTTAACATAATCATAACATAAGGTAATAGAAAAGTATGAAAAATTAAAAACTTCTTTTAAACTATACAATCGAAATATTTTTATAAACAAAGCAGAAGTCTTTACTACACATTTGTCTCAAATCATCTATTAAACAGTTGAATAAAAACTTTGCATAGCCCATACAAAGTCTAAAACATAAAGAAATGACATAAAGGGAAATAAAGGATGTTGCCCTCGAATCTATGAGGACTTACCATGTCTTTAACTCTTCTTTCTTCTTAGAACCCTAACCTCAAAAGGGACTCAATCTCCAAAACCCTAAATCTGATTAGAATGTAGGCAATATGCGTTAGTACAAAATATACCAAGTTTGAAAGCTAACATAACAACATAAGAGCATCGCAACATGGCTAGTCAACATAAGACATAATCACAAGAGATAATAATATAGTCATAGCATAATATGCAACATAAGCATCATATAATCATAAGTTAACATAAGACATAGTTAAGGAGCATATGAGATAAGTCATAATCACATAAACATAAATGACTCATAGTCATCTATACTATAATAACACCATTCTCAAGTAACCTCAAAAGCATACGTGTGCAAGGCATGAATAGCATCCCATAATACCACCCAAGCCAAGTAGCCCTTTTTAGTCATTTTGATCATAATCTACATACATGGTCAACTCTTAACTTCCCTTCCATAAGGGCACCATAATCCTAAGTAACCTCAAGGCACACTTGTGCAATGCATGAAAGACATCCCATACTACCCTTCACACTAAGCTTAACCTTGAAGTCAACCTAGTCATATTCACCCTCCTTTGGCCTCATTACTAGCTTAACTTTCATATCCAAGGGAATCTCTCACCTTGAGTCACTTATAGCAAGGAATGCAACTATAGCACAATCCTATCTCAAAACTCTTCTTTAGTAACCCTAAGTCATACTTGTGCAATGCATGAATAGCACTCCATAATACCACTCATGCTAAGTACTACTTTTAGGTACTCATACTAATACTTCTTGATTTGGAACCTAGGTCCTCTCTTATAGTTTAGAACACTATGAGGTAGTCTCTTAAGCATATCTTAGTTCATTATTAGATTGAACCCTATGAGATACTTCCTTTAGTATGTATAAGTTCAATATTAGCATTGATACTATGAGATGCTTAGTTAAGCATGTCTAAATTCAATTATACTATGAACACTATGAGATACTCTCTCTTCAGTATGTCTATGTTCATTTTTCACATGGACCCTATGAGATACCACCTTAAGCATGTTTAAGTCTATTTACACTCTTCAACACCATGAGTTACTTCATTATGTAAGTCTTAGTTCTTTATGCTACTGAACACAATGAGATACTTCTCAAGCATGTCTTAGTTCATTCGATATGGAGATTGCTACTAGAAACCTTAACTCAACTACATGAAGGCTCCCATTTCATGAGACCTAACTTTGGGAACACCCACACTCTACTATGTAAGAGTTCCCCCTTAAACTTGGATAGTCCTCACATCAACTAGGTGTGGTTCTACTTTCTACTTGGAGCCTGGACCCTTTCTTGTGTGACACTCCGTCTCATTGTCAATATCCACTTGGAGCCAAACATACACCCCAAGATTACTTGTTAAGCCTTGCTTAATATTCATTTCTTATGGAAGGATGTCCTTGAAAATCAATCCATGCTCAAATGATTCTATCACTTCCATCTATCAAGCCCTTATAGGGTAGGTTAGGTGAGTATAGGCCTTTCACCACAATCCAACCTTGTAGACTTCTATTCTCTTTTAGACTTTACTCTCAAAACCTCTACATCAATAGTTAATCATATTAGATTCACCCTAAAGCCCTAGCTATCATTATCACAAACCTTACTCTCAAGGTTTCTTTCTAAATATCTTCTTTATACCTAGATTTCAAGGTATTTTGATCACATCTTGCATTACTAGGTGATTCTATTCACAATTGATCATAAAGGTTCAAATTCAAATTTACATGTCAAGATTTATCATATTCAATAAGGTCTAGTTCAATTTATGATTATATGTTCCTAACTCTGAACAATTACAACACATGACATGGAATTAGGAAGATCACTCATGAACCTTCCATTTCACCTCTAATGGCATAAATCCGCATAAATCACATTCATCTATTTAGACAAGGGTTTACCATTGAAATCACATAAATTCATTATAATATCACTAAACAAAGCTAAATAAACCATAATTAGATATTATCCACTAGATTGGAATCATACCCAAACCCTACCCACAATGTAAGAAGAACCCTAGCTATATTTGGGTTTTTGATCCACAATTGAGGGAATATTAAGGGGGGCTCTATGGGTGGAAGAATCCATAGATGAAAATCTAAACATACCTTTAATCAAATCCCTAACACAAGCTATCAACAATGGAGGTTGTTCTTGGTCCAACCTTCAAGCTCTATCTTCTTCGTTTTCTTCTTGGGTTTTCTAGAGAGAGAAATATTGAGAGAAGACTTTTGGGGGGTTTGATTTGGGTCTTGTGAAAAGTGACTTAAAATGGGAGGCTAATGACATAAAATACCTTATGTAGGTGACTAAAACTCATATAAAATGACACCCACTTAAAACTAATTAAAAAGGATTTTACTAATTTAACCCTCACTTGTCAGCCCCTTGCCACGGACAACAACCACTTTGATGGCTCGTCAAGGGAACCACGGCCCATGGTGTTTCCCATGGACCCTTGATTAGTAGCCTTCCAAACTTGTGATGCCTCCATGTGTCTAAGGCAGGACCACGAGACCTCCCACGATTCATGGTCAAGACCACGAGTCGTGGTGATGGTCGATGTCTTGGGGCAGTAGCCTTGCCTCAATGCTTGACTTCCCACAAGACTTAGGGGTTTTCATGGACCCCTTCACGGACCGTGGTCAAGACCACTGGTGGTGAACCCTAGGCAGTGCATGGCCAAGGTTGGGCAGCCTTGGCCTTTGGCTTAGGTTGTGCCCCCTTGCCATGGCACTTGCCCTTGCCTTCCACACCCAAACCTTAGGTTGTCTTCTAAACTATGGAGTCTAATACGTACCTTGACGTTCAACCACTAAGCCTCTCATTCTATGTACGGGAAGTCTCATCTCCGACTCTATTCCTTATACATCAAACTCTAGAACCCGAGATTGTGGCTACCAGTTAGGTCTACTTGTTTCCGAGGTATTACAATATCTTCTCCTTGGGAAAATTCGTCCTCGAATGAATTTTCTAAACACTTCTTAAAGGAAACAACTCTAGACTAGCAGCCCATCATGCATGCACTACATCTAAATGCACACAATCAAACAAGGAAACTTCAATTCCAAGATAAACATATGCAATGTAGCACTTGGGAGTAGGAACTACTTCTACCAACCCAAAATGCATGAAATCTCATAAATAATCACATTCATAGGAGGAACTATATTCTCCAAACTAACCATGCTCAACATATTCTCATGGAGCTCATATGCAATTTTATCTCTAAAAGCATTCATTTCAAGGAGGAATCTTTCAACTCCCAAAATTAAGGCATGCTCATAATTCATTTCATGAAGTCTATATGCAACTATACTCAATGCACTACAACATGAGGAAAACAATGCATATAAGTCATTTCTAACAAGATCTAAGCATTTTCATGAACATGCATATTAGGAAATCATGGCAACATATAAATACACAATAACCTTGCTAAATAGGCACACTATCTCCCCCTTGGGAGTAAGCCTACACAAACTCTTCCAAACATTATTCATGCTAAGGACAACTTCAAAGTCCAACATAACAAGTCACAAAAGACAAGAAAATCCAGAATTTTACTAAAGCATAAAACACATACCAGAAGGGACATGAGGAGATCACTCTCTATCTTCTCTAGATTGGACCGCATAAAACCTATTCTTCTTTTGAGCACCATCATCCGAACCACTAGAGGCAACTTTCTTATCCTCCCTTCCCTTAGCCTTAAGAACTGGACAATCTCTTATTTTGTGTCCATCTTTACCACACCCATAGCAACCATCCATGCCTGCTAAGGACTTACCATAATGACTCATCCAACACTTAGGGCAAGTAGATTTGGGAAATGGAGAGCCACTACCCTTCTCTTGGTCAAACATAAGGGTGTTGGAAGAATCTTGATCGGAATACTTTTGTTTAGTCCTAGCCCTATCTTCTCCATCAGACTTAGCATTAGAAAAGTTCACATCATTGGTTCTAGCCCTCTTTACCCCCTTATTCATTTTCTTGAGCTTTTTCTCCTCAATTTGTTCGGCATAAACCATAAGACTTGAAATATTCATACTAGGGATAAGCATTGCCGAACGACACTCATTCTCTACCAAGTCAGACACTCCCATCACAAACTTATTCATTCTAGTCCTTGAGTCCGCCACTAGAGTTGGAGCATACTTGGATAGTTGGGTGAACTTAAGAGCAATTCCTTCACACTCATACCTCCTTCACAAAGGTTAATAAATTCTTGCATCTTTCATTCCCTCAACTGTAGGGCAAAGAACCTATCAAGGAATGCTTCCTTGAACCCTTCCCACTCTATTGGGCCCGCTTCTACCAGCCTATTATCTTTCCATTGTTCATACCAAATTTGTGTTATATCCCTCAATTGATAAGCGACTAGCTCCACTTTCTCTACCGTAGTAAATCTCATGATATCAAGCATCTTATGCACCTCATCTATGAAACCTTGAGGATCTTCCTCCACCTTTGATCCATAAAACTCCGGAGGGTTCATCCTAAAAAACTCTCACCCTCAAAGCAACTAAATTCACATTTGGATTAGCCCAAGCAACTACTTCCCTATTCGCTTGGGTCGTCAAGGATTGAGTCAATATTTGGAAAGCCGGCCTTATTTCAACATTTGTCATAGCCCTCACATCAATAGGAACCTGAGGAGTAGCTTGTGGTGGAACTTGGAGAGGAACCTTTTGCTCCTCATCACCTTCCTCAAATTTCCTAGCATTAGACCTTGTATTAGCCATACCCTGAAAAACAAGGGGCACAAATTAGAAAAAGGGCCTACTAAAGCCAAACTCTATGGCACGACTAAGAGAATGAAGAAGTGGGGTTTCCTAAAACATCCAACAGCATCCTATTCATAAATGTGGTGCGCTTCACATTTATGAAAAAGACTATACTAGATGTGGTTTGAGAAAATCCTAGAACCATTTTAAACCCTGCGCTATAATTACTGAGTTTGTCACAACCAAGGGTATACCCTAGGTGTAACACGGCGTACTTGACCCAGAAGGGGTCTCATAAAAGCCCTTAGAATAATCATAACATAAGATAATAGAAAAGTATAGAAAATTTAAAACTTCATTTAAACCATACAATCGAAAATATTTTTATAAAGAAAGCGGAAGTCTTTACTACACCTTTGTCTCAAACCATCTATAAAACTCTTGAATAAAAGCCTTGGGACGCAGCCCATACAAAGTCTAAAACATAAGAAAATGACATAAAGGTAAATAAGGGATGTCGTCCTCGAAGCTATGAGGACTCGGCAAGTCTTCAACTCTTCCTTCTTCTTAGAAACCTAGACTCCAAAGGGACTCAATCTCCAAAATCCTACATTTGATTAGAATGTAGGAAATATGCGTTAGTACAAAAACTCTTTACTTGTTATGCCTTCTTTAACACTCATCTCTTATGGAAGGATGTCATTGACAATCAATCCATGCTCAATTGATTTTATCACTTTCATCTATCAAGCACTTATAGGGTAGGTTAGGTGAGTATAGGCCTTTCACCACAATCCAACCTATTAGACTTATATTCTCTTTTTGACTTTACTCTAAAACACTCTATATCAATAGTTAATCACATAAGCTTCATCCTAAACCCCTAGCTATCATGATCAAAAACTTTACTCTCAAGGTTTGTTTCTTAATCTCTTATTTATACCTAGATTTAAAGGTATTTTGATCACATCTTGCATTACTAGGTGATTCTAGTCACAATTGATCATAAAGGTTCAAATTCAACTTTACATGTCAAGATCAATCATATTAGATAAGGTCTAGTTCAATTTATGATTATATGTTCCTAACTTTGAACAATTACAACACATGACATGGATTTAGGAAGATCACTCATTAACCTTCAATTTCACCTCTAATGGCATAAACCCACATAAATCACATTCCTAAATTTAGACTAGGGTTTACCATTGAAATCACATAAATTCATCATAATATCACTAAACAAAGCTAAATCAACCATAATTAGGCATTATCCACTAGATTGGAATCATACCCAAACCCTACCCACAATGTAAGAAGAACCCTAGCTGGATATGGGTTTTTGATCCACAATTGAGGGATTACTAAGGTGGGTCTCTATGGGTGGAAAAACCCATAGATGAAAATATAAACATACCTTTAATCAAAGCCCTAACATAAGCTTTCAATAATGGAGGTTGTTCTTGGTCGAACCTTCAAGCTCTATCTTCTTCTTCTTCTTCTTCTTGGGTTTTCTAGAAAGAGAAATATTGAGAGAAGACTAATTTTGGGGGTTTGATTTGGGTCTTGTGAAAAGTGACTTAAAATGGGAGGCTAATGACCTAAAATACTTATATAGGTGAATAATACTAATATAAAATGACCCCAACTTAAAACTAATTAAAAAGGATTTTATTAATTTAACCCTCACTTGGCAGTCCCTTGCTAGGGACTATGGCCACTTTGATGGCTCGTCTAGTGTGCCACGGCCTATGGTGGTGCCCATTGTCCCTTTACCAGTAGCCTTCCCAACTTGTCATGCCTCTATGATGCTAAAGCAGGACAACGATACCTCTCACGATCCATGGTCGAGACCACGAGTCGTGGTGATGGTCGTGGTCTTGGGGCAGTAGCCTTGACTCAAGGCTTGACTTCCCACAAGACTAAGGGGTCTTCACGGACACCTTCATGGATTGTGGTCAAGACCACTGGTCGTGAACCCTGGGCAGTGCATGGCCAAGGTTGGGCAGCCTTGGCCTTTGGCGTAGGCTTTGCCCCCTTGACATGGAACTTTCCCTTGCCTTCCTCACCCAAACCTTAGGTGGTCTTCTAAACTACAGGGTCTAATACGTACCTTGACGTTGAACCACTAAACTTCTCATTCTAAGTACAGAAAGTCTCATCTACGACTCTATTCCTCATACATCAAACTCTAGAACCCGAGTTTGTGGCTACTAGTTAGGTCTACTAGTTTCCGGGGTATTATAGTTAAACATAAACCTGACAGTTCTGTTGATAGGTACAAGGCTCGTTTGGTTGCCAAGGCATTTACAAAGCACCCTAGACTTGATTATCATTCCACTTTCAGTCCAGTAGTCAAGCCTACTATTGTGCGTCTTGTCCTAACTATTGCCACTCAACTTGACTGGCATGTCGATCAGTTGGCTGTTAACAATGCCTTTTTGCAGGGTCGTCCTACTGAAGTAGTTTACATGCGACAACCACCGGGATTTGGAAACTCTGGGTGTCCTACCCATGTTTGTCATCTTCAGAAGGCAATTTATGGTCTTAAATAGGCTCCTCATTGATTTAACATTTCAAGAATACCTCATCTAATTCTAGGTGTTCAACGATCGTAAATCAGTATAAAACCCAACTAAATGAGTTGGGGTCAAATCCCACAGGGAGCGCTACGTGTTTCAGATTCAATTAGGAAGTATAAATGCGGTCAAATCAGTCATAGGAATAAAAATTATCGAATAAAGACATCATTCAAATCAAGAGGTGACATGAATGTCAAATGGGGGTTTTGGTTTTGGTTTTGATTAACAACTACAAACAGTACGAAATAACAATAATGAGACGGGTTTTTGGGATGTTATCGATTATAGGCTAATATAGACATATGGGTAATTTCAACTATAAGTAAATAGCTAGATATTAGTGACTATAAGGGAGGTAATTTTCTCTCGAACAATTACCCTGAATCAAGTGATTTCTCTCGAACAATCATCCAAATTAAGAGCAACCCACACCTTAATCCATTCACTCTCTCGAGCTAAATGATTGGGATTGGGTTTAGGATTTACTCTCTCGAGTTGAACCCAGGTCAACCCAATACCCACAAAACATCAATCAAAAACCTTAGTTCTAAAACCTCTCTCTCGAGCAAGCCAAGAACACAAACATTGAACTACACTTGAAACTATAATTCTTAAGTTGAACCAAAATCAATGATTGAACTCACTTTTAAATAACATTTAAACTAACAATTAGCAATACCCATAAGCTAAATCAACCCATAATCACATAATCACACCTAAAGAATTGGGGTTTTAGCTAGACATTATAAAAAGGTAAAAACCGTTATCAAATTGATTGTCCATCAACTAGGTAAGAGTGATTTCATCTTTACAATGCTTCAAATTGATGAACTTCAAAGACCCACTTCCAATCTTTCAAAAGTGAATTTCTTCAATCCCTCAAAGTTAAGGAAAACTAGAGAAAAACTGTCCCCAGATGCTAAAAACTTAATAATAAATTGTTCTAAAGATTATTTGATACTAAACTAAATGTAGAAAGAGGACGTCTCTGTCCCTTCACCTGACAACTACTTCTAGGTAGAAATCCCCGCTTTCATTGAGGGAAACTTATTGAAGTTTGAAATCTACTTTAAACGATCCTATTTGGTCAAATACATAGCGACAAACTCCTATCTTCCTTTCATTACGGTATTTCTGAACAAGTTCCTGGATAAGAAGACTAAAGGTTTTCTTCTTGATGAGACAACCTGGAACAAGAACCAAACCTGACAGCGAGAGGAGAGGAGAGACCATTTTCATGAGAGAGGGACGAGCAAGTGAAAGATTGGGAAAAAACAGGTAGGCCTTCTGAGCGGTCATTTAGGGGCCTTGTTAGCAACCCATCATTCTTCCCTAAGCTGTTAGAGTCTAATCGAAGCGAGCAAGAGATAGAGGAATCCTCGCTCATAGATGTGAATTGAAAAAGCAAGCTCGAATTCTTTTTAATTAGGCTCTATAGTCTGGTCTGTGTCCTTGGTAAGGTCTGATTGTTATCTGTAAGTCTTGTTTTGACCGCGGGAAGGTGAACTTTGAAAAAGTGCTTATTTGGTTGGGAAGAATAGGACTTTTGACTCCAAGCCTATCCTACCCAAAATTTTCAGCTATTGATGTAGCCTTTTGTCGATACTACTAGTCTTCTCGCTACCTACTAGAAAAATCCCATCAAGATAGATTGAAAAAATATATTTATAGTTGCCAAAAATAAGCTACAAAAGTCCCTTCGACAAAGTAAGTCGGGCTCGCTGATCCACTCGGAGAGCCGCCCTTTGGTCTGTTACACCACCCTTTCACCTTGACATTCAACATCCTCAAGGTCTGTAACTTTGGGCGATCTATCTTGGCATCGCGGATTCATTCGGGGATCCGCCGACTTCTCCTTTTCGTCGTCGACTTGGTTCTTTCCTTCATAACTTGGCACACTAGAACTTTAGTAGATCATCTGAGCCACTAGGCGACACGCCGAGTGCTCTTGGAGATCCTTAGACTCACCCTTCTTCACTTCTTCAGCCTGTTTTGTTCCTTTTTGCCTTTTAGTGTCCTTGCTTTGTTCCTCAATTCATATTCCTGAAAATCAAGGATTTAACATTAGTTATTGGCACAAGATAAGCATTTGAGGACACTAAATCTATACAAACAAAGCCCTAAATGAGTCCAAATCCAGGACTCATCACTCATGCTTGGTTTACAGAACTAAAAAATTATCTCCTTACTTTGGGTTTTGTTAAGTCGCATTCTGATTCCTCACTGTTCATTATGCATAAAGCTAGGTTCACTGCGTATATTTCAGTTTATGTGGATGATAGCTTAGTGACTGGTAATCACCAATGAGGTGTTCATTATATCATTGAGGCTTTTTCTCAACATTTTTTACTAAAGGACTTAGGACCTCTTTATTACTTTCTTGGTATTAAGGTCATTCGTTCTTCTGTTGGTCTTTTGCTCTTTCAAGAAAAGTACACTATGGATATTTTACATGAGGTAGCTATGGATAACTGCAGAGGTGTTTCCCCACCTATGGCATCTACTATAGTTTTTTATCCATCGCCTGATGATCATCTAATTGATAGTTCCTTATATTGATGCATTATTGGTAAACTTCATTACCTTTCTTTCACGCGTCCGAACATAGCTTTTGCTGTCAGCAAGTTGTCACAAGCTATGCATCAACTATTTATGTCTCATTGGGTTACTCTTACACTACTTCTCCGCTATTTCCATTTAACTTCCTCTTTTGGTGTGCTCATTGCCAATGCAACTGATCGTAGGTTTCTCGCGTACTCTGATTCAGACTGGGCAAGGGATCCTCATGATCACACATCGACCACTGGTTAGGTTATCTATCTTGGTAGTTCCACTATTTTATGGTCTTCAAAGAAGTAGCATTTAATTTCTCATTCTTCTACAGAGGCATAATTTCGGGCAGTTGCTGAACTAACTAGCTCACCCATCTTATTCAATAGCTTCAGCTTCCTCTAGCTGTTGTTCCAAGTGTTCTCTATGACAATATCAACACTACTTATATTTGTCCAAATCTTGTTTTCCATGGCCGCATGAAGCCTGTGGCCATTGACATCCATTTTGTCCGTGAGCAGGTTGAGCACAAACAACTGGAAGTTGCCCATTTACATGTTGCTGATCACGTTGCAGATCTTCTTACAAAGCATCTTCCGTGTGAACTTTTTGGTAACTATTTCTCCAAGTTGGGCATAGTAAAGCTCGACGCCAACTTGCGGGGGCCTGATAACGGCTAGAATCTAAGACTCTTTTTACCTGTAGGACTCTTCTTACTTGTAGGACTCTTTTTTTTATTTATCAACCCTTTTTATCTTTAGAAGTGTAATTACATATGTTTCTATAAGTGGTTATTTTATTTCCAGCCTTGAATGTAATACAATGGCTATATAAGGGCCAACACAGTAATCAATACAAACAAGTTAATCTGCGTCCTGTTCTTCTCTTTCTCCTTAGTGATTACCAACAACTCCCAACTACCCCTAAGAATTGGAGAGAATATTTACTCCTTCCAATTATATGTGTAATTACCCATGTGAATTATATGTATAGTTACCCCTGCCAATTACACCAATTACATGCTGACGAAGTAATTGCATGACCAACCAAGCAAGTCAGACATTGCAATTGCACCCAATTACACCAAATTCAATTACATGAATGACTTTCAAACAGACAGACCCTTAGTGATAACGGATTTTTATTTTAGTGACAATATTTATTTTTGCAAGAATATTTAGTATTAATTTAGTTAATGCATTATAGGTGCGTCTTTCAAGGAGGCATTTCCTCTAAGGCTTGAGACATTTTATCCATTAGTAAAATAAGAGAAACTCCATTATATTCTCTGCAACCTGGTTGGCACAAAAGAAAAACATGGTAGTCATGGCCAAGTGTAACTAATGGATGGGTTGATTGGGTTGATAAGCTGGAGAAGGTAAAAGGGGATACATGGAGAACTGATTGTATATAAGATGCCATCGAGTTATCTAAAATCGACATCACTGAAATTCTCCTAAGGCTTCAGGTGAAACACCTCTTAAAATTCAAGTGTGTTACAAAATTCTGGCTTGGTTTATTCTGTAGCCCTGAATTTGTCAAGATCTATCTCCGTAGATCTACTTATGACAAGACCTTCCATAGGCTTATGCTGACGTTTGATTCACCTGAAAATAATCTTAAGGATTGTTTTGTTAATTCTTTATTTTATGTCCATGTTACTAAGGCAATTGACGTGGATTATCTTCCAAAAATATCCTATGAATCTATTATGTTTCTCGGTTCTGTCAATGGGTTGACATGTGTTTCCATTGAGGAAAAAGATGTGTTTCTCTGGAATTCGTCAATTAGGAAGCTCAAGAAATAGCCTAGTTCTGGAATCGATTCCTTTTACATGTATGATTTTGGATACGATGAGCTTCATGATGATTATAAGGTAGTGGCAATCACAAGAATTGTGGGTGATGACAATTCAGGCTATAATGTGGGCAAAATATGTAGTCTAAATAGTAAATCTTTGAAACGTTTTGATGACATACGAAGTACGATTCAAATTTATAAATTAGGTATGCTTGTGAATGGGAAGCTTCATTGGACTATTACTAATAAGCTTTCTATTAATTATTATGATTGGGTCATCCTTGTTGTTGACTTGGTTGATGGGAGATGGAAAGAAATAGAGAACCCATTACGGAGAAGGAACGTTTTATTCTATTCTCTAACTTGGTGCATTAGGAAATGAACTTTCTATTATTTGTCAATCTACTATGAGTCAGGTGTCACGTATGGGTTATGAAGGAGTACGGAGTTAAGGAATCTTGGACAAAGATGTTTAACATTAGCAATGGGGTGTATTATTTATTTGGTCCGTCCTTTTGCATGTCAAGTGAAGGTGAATTTTTGTTTGAGAACACATCATTCTTAATGATTTACAATCCACATGATGACTCAAAGAGATTTCCAAGAAAGTCAAATTATGATCACCTTGAAGAGGCACAACTCTACATTGAAAGCGTTGTTTGCCCCTTTTGCGAAACGTACTAGGAATGCAACAACATCAGAGTACGTGACATCTGATCTCAGTTAGTGTGTTGGAACGTAACACCCGATCAATTCAACAAGCCACAATCACAATCACAATGTACATTCTCATAGTCATATAATAAAGTGTTGATTCATAGCATACAATCATTCGTTCATATTCATTCACATTTAATGTGATCAATAGTGCAACATTCACATACATACGTGCATTACAATGAAGCAAATACTAACATACATCACACAAGCATGAAATCAAACCATCACCTACCTCGACAATAAGCTTGAATCCTTCTAAGAAACATGATTCTTCCCTTTCCGAATTCTTTGCGCTTGTTCTAAGTCTACAAACAACAAATTAATGCAAGAATCAATAAACGAGACCTAATTACCGGGATTACAATTGAAATTATCAACCTTAGGCCAAACCCAAGATCCCAATACCCAACTTAGGGCTTTTCCACCATTAGTTTTCAGGTCAAAACCCTCCCCATTGATAATTACCCATAAATCTAAGTTCTACAGATCGAAAAATGGATTAAGGGAGTAAAATCCTTACCTTTAGCACCAAAAATAGTGGAAAACTGTCAAGAAATTCCTGGGGTCGTCTCCTAGCTCTCAAGAATGAAACTTACAGAAAAAAAAATTTTTGGGGTTTAATTTCAACTTAATTCACGATTGGCTCGTCGTAGCGGGACCCAACCCGCCACAAAGGTCCCGCCCTGGCGGGAATCATCCCTCCCTAGCGGGATTCATCCCTCCCTGACAACTTTCACGGAAACAGAGAGTCAAAAGTTGAGTTTCAAACCCCTATTTCACAACACACCTTCAACCCATGACACTCAGAAACTACTCGTTCACACTAAGATCAGTTTCAGGAGTTTTACTCGCCCGAATTTGATTCCGTAAAGTTGTATGAGTTCCTTAACGTCTTTGTTATCTACTCATGTGATAAAAATTATAATTAGATCTCTCATTCATTACCATATCTCCTAGACCTCTCATGACTCCGATTTCATCCAAATCTAGACTAGGCTAGGAATTTTTGAGTTATTATGAAAAAGTTTTTCGACCCAAAATTTTTGTGATGACTGTCATTACAGAGTTTCACCAAAGTCCAATATAACTTCTCATGTTATCACATTCTAACTTTTACAAGTGACCACTCTTATATACTTTTTTTTAAAAATTATCACAAAATTAACCAAACTGTACCGATATTCAAAGGAAGGAGAAACTTGCTCAACCCTTTGTTACAACAATCTCAAGATACTACATATAGCAGATATTCAAGGGAAGGAGAATCTTTTTTCAACTTTTATCACAGCGACAACATAGGTAATACTAAATTCAGCAAACATGAAGAATAGGGAAGCATCATCTTGATTCGTGCAGTCGATAGAGGATGGAGTAATTGCTCTTCAACATCAGCTTTCCACCTCCTAAAATATCAAAAGTACATAACAGTTAACAAAGCACCTAAGTGTTATTTCACATGATGACTAGTAAAACCAATTTAGATGTGAGCAACAAGGAAAATCAACAAAACCAATTAGTACCCAAGTTGCTCGCACTGGGCTGGAAGTGTTCGATAAGGATAAGGATCTAGAAGTCAGATCCTTCGTGATCTAAATTTTAAGATTCGAGGGTACGAATCCAAGTATCAACATGGGTGCCAATACAAAATGAAATAACCAAAAATTCATATTGGTACAAATTTTATAAAATTACTCATTAAACAAAACAATTGACAAATAAAAAGGTGATGGTCCAGACTAATAACAATTAACATACCTAGCGATATTGATTTGTGATTATGCGAGAGAGCTGCTCTGTTAAGCCATCCAATGATGGGCGAGTTACCTCATCTACTCACACTGCTATGTCAAAGTATTATTAGTGTTGGAATAATAATACTTCATACTATACCAGTATCGCATAATCCCAAACGAACCTTCTATTTACGGCAAGGCTTGAAGTTTTGATTTGTCCCAATCATCTTATTCCTCCCACATGGGTTACAAGCTCACGCTACTAAGCTCAGCGATATACAATGTTTGTTGAGTTCTTATAAATGTTTGTATTCGTCTTCTACCACCGATGTGGGAAAAAGACGCACTAAATTCTACATTGAATGCTTTAGCATGTGCAATGATATGCCTAGCAAGTCAAAATCGTATCTATCTATATCTATATCTATAAATATTTCTATATCTTTATTTATATTCTATATTACCTTAAAAGAATGAACTCCTAACTTGAATGTTAAATTACTATAATATCCCTAACTTAGATTGTGACTTTTTCGATGAGTTGTGACTTTTCCTATAAGTTGTGACTTTTTTCAGAAGATTGTGATTTTTCGATGAGTTGTGATTTTTCGATGAGTTGTGACTTTTCCAAAGAGTTGCGACTTTTCTAAAGAGTTGTGACTTTCCAAAGTATTGTGACTTCTCGGAAAGGTCATGATTTTTCAGATAAGACACAAAAACATTTGTTCATACTACCCTTTGTTGACTATAAATAGAGGGACCTCTCATTTTCCAACCACAATTTTTTCTAATCTTCTATTCTTCTTCTTCATGAATTTTAATTTTTTTGTGTGTAATTTATTGTCGTTGAGTGAGTTCGAAGCGGAATATGAAGTACCACTATTCTGATGAGGTATGCCGTTCTATCCTAAGAGGGTATATTTCATAACCTTGAGTAGTTGACAAAAATAATATAATTTTGATGATATAATAATTATTTTTTTGCATAATATATATACACATTAGTATGTGATGTTCAAATAAATGAAGTTAACATAATGTAGTCTAAATTCATTTATTTTGGTAACAATTTCTCTTGTGATGTAGATATATGCTTCTGAGTATCTTTTTCCAAAATTTAGAGAATTGTCACGATTTATTTTTGATTCTCAAGACAAATAATGTCTTTATTTATCAATGTTACTTATGTGATTTAGACTCCTAGGAAGTTTGCTTTAAAATAGTTATTACTGTATAAACATTGCCCGTTTGTTTACTATTTAATATCATCATATATCATATATTTATATAAAAGAGAACCCTAGGCCCGCCTACGTGGCACCACCACAAGTCAGGATTCCCTTTTAAATTTATTTATTTCCAAAACTAGCCTTCCCCTTTCATGAAAAATTGTGACATTTATGAAAACTTGTGACTTTTATGAAAAGTTGCGACTTTAATGAAGAGTTGCGGTTTTTATGAAAAGTTGTGACTTTTATGAAACGTTGCGACTTTTATGAAAGGTTGTGACTTTCTAAAGGGTTGCAACTTTTCCAAATAGTTGTAACCTTTCCGATAAGGCACAATAGACATTTGTTCACACTACCCTTTGTTGCCTATAAATAGAGCAATTTCTACTCATTTTAAAACAACAAAAAATTTGAACCTCCTCTTCGTCTTCTTCACAATTAAATTAAATATTCGTGTACTTTGCTCTAGTTGAGTGACTCACCGACACCATTGCTTATGTTACAGATCTTGGTATGTTTTTTTACAGTTATTAATTTATTCTTATGTTATTAAGGATAAATGATAAAATGTTACAATTTTCATTTTCATTATTAATGTTTGTTACTACGTAATCTTGTATGTAAGATATTATATTGTTTTAGTTGTAATGACAGATATGTTTTAAGTATTATTTTATAAACTCCATGATATTGAATTCCCGCGCGAAGCGTGGGTAATTTTACTAGTTTCTTAATATTTTAGTATTTTGGACAAAGAAAAGTTCATATGACTTGTAATAACGCCAATTGATGTTTGTATTAGTCTAATTCTTATTATTTATTTAGTAGCTAATTTTATGAGATATATATTTTCGTTAATGCAAATATATATTTATATTTTGGTAGGTATTTGTATTTAAATCAAAGTATTATATATGTCACAAATGTATTATCAAGTTAACGAGATCTTCTAACTTGAAAATATATTATTTTAAAATGTTCCGAGTTCTTATTTTTTGTAAAAAAAAAAAATCTCAACAAATGTGAAAAGATGTGAATATATAAAATGTAATTGTTCTCTTCACATGTTCATACGACATCTAAACAATTTAACATATAATACACATGCAAAGCACATCGGGTAAGATGACAAGAAAAATGCAAAACAAATATCGTATATAAGGTAATATTAGTGAGATAAGACTAATTACATGATTGAACCTCATCACATTGAAATAAATATATACATAATTGCATTTAACTAATAAAGTTTTTCATATTCAAATCTCCTCTATACTGTCATGAAATTTAGATATGAGCTCCTCTCGATGCTTTGATTACATATTATCCACTCAAAACGATTCACGTTTGTGGGAGGTTGAATTTCAAATTTGAGCTTCGAAGCTCTTTAATGAAAGATTTTAATAGACATCCAACTCAAATATCTCCTAAACAATCCTAAAATTTTCACATTAGTTACTCTCGATGTTTTGATTATATATTATCCATTCGAAATGATTCACGTTTGGTGTAGGTCGAATTTTAAATTTGAGCTTCGAAGCTCTTTAATGGCGGATTATAACGGACATCCAATTCAAATCTCGTCTAAACTTGTCTTGAAATTTCTATATGAGCTACTCTCAATATTTTCAATTCTTTTGATATATTACTTAGTCGAAAAAATTTACGACATTTGCAACAAGTCAAATTTTAACATTTCAGCTTTCTAGTACTTCCAAATGAAGCAACAATAAGGTAAAGATTTAAGTATAGACACATACATGATTAGTTAATGACCAAATAGATAATTAGCTGAAACTTGGGCTATTTTTACTAAATATAAGAAGAAACAACTAGAATTCAAGGCCCAAAATGTTATTGTCCCCCCTTTTTTGGTCTTCATTTGTGGAAAAATAGTTGCCTCCACAGTAGAACTCCAAGACGGCTTTTGAGAAAGATGAAGTCTTCAAAGGCAAAATCATTTCCTATTCAATATGTACTCTGCCATCAGAACTTATCGTTGAAATCCAGTTTAAGGATTCTAGCGAAATCCCTTTGGATATTCAGTAATGTATCGAAATCTTGGTTTTCTTTAATATCGAGCCCAGAATATATCAAGAATCATCTTAAGAAATACCAGATCTTAGTTGATAACAAAGATAACACACGACATAGCCTTGTGTTGACCTATAGGCACCTCCCTATTAAGGCATATCAATACTTTCTTAATAACTACTCTGTTAGTTTGTAATTAGTGACTCTGTGATTGTGGATTATAACTTGGATTATCTAATGAATGACGCAGAAAAACAAGCCAACTATTGAGCTCAGTGATATACAATGTTTGTTGAGTTCTTATTAAATGTTTGTATTCGTCTTCTGCCAACGGTGTGGGACAAGACACACTAAATCCTACATCGTATCTTTTAGCATATATAGCTATTAAATAAATAATAAGAATTAGAATAATAAAAACTTCAATTGGCGTTATTACAAGTCATATGATGATATTAAATAGTAAACAAAAGGGCAATGTTTATATAGTAATAACTATTTTGAAGCAAACTTCATGGGAGTCTAAATCACATAAGTAACATTGATAAATAAAGTCATTCTTTTGTCTTGAGAATAAAAAACAAATCGTGACATTTCTCTAAATTTTTGAAAAAGATATTCAAAAGTATACGAAAATAGATGAATTTAGACTACATCATGTTAACTTCATAGATTGGAACATTACATACTAATGTGTATATATATTATGCAAAAAAATAATTATTATATCGTCAAAATGATATTATTTTTCTCATGTACTCGAGGTTATGAAATATACCCTCTTAGGATAGAACGACTTACCTCATCTAGTGGTACATCATATTCCGCTAAACTTCAAACTCACTCAACGACATTAAATTACACAAAAAAAAATTAAAATGCAAGAAGAAGAAGAGTAGAAGATTAGAAAAAATTGTGGTTGGAAAATGAGAGGAAGTTCCTCTATTTATAGTCAACAAAGGGTAGTACGAACAAATATTTTTGTGTCTTATCTGAAAAATCATGACCTTTCCGAGAAGTCACAATACTTTGGAAAGTCACAACTCTTTGGAAAAGTACAACTTATTGAAAAAGTCACAACTCATCGAAAAATCACAATCTTTTGAAAAAAGTCACCAACTTATAGGAAAAGTCACAGCTCATAAAAAAAATCACAACCTAAGTTAGGGATAATATAGTAATTTAACATTCAAGTTAGGAGTTAATGCTTTTAAGGTAATATAGATAGATATAGATATAACCGTTTATATGAATGTATATCTCTAAGACAAAGTTACATGTCATATATAGATGTTATACGCTATTTATATTATATGAAATGCATTACATACACATGCGGCTATTTTAGTTGAAAAGAATTTTGGCCAAAGAAGTATGTTACGATTATGTTGTATCAATTTCTTAAAAAAGGGCTTCTTCTGTTAATTCATTGATTGCCTCCATAATTCCAGTTCCAATGTCGTTTGATGCCTTTGCGACTAAATATTTTATAAATTAGGTAAGCTACCCGTGCTTCGTGCAGTTATTGAATATTCAATTCACAACGTACAAATTTTTATTGTTAATAAAGATTAAAAATTTTCCGTGTTAGAGACAGTGACAATGAAATAAAGATTCTGAACAAAGCAATGTGACTCTATGCAGTAACAAAAAGAAACTCGTGTATTGTATGGTGCTTTTCAACTTAGAGGCTCATGTAAGACATAATTGTCGTCAAATCGGGATATTTACACCAATTATTAATAGTCAAAAATACATCTAACTATTCCAGTCTTTTGAATTTCATACCTGAACTATCACTCAATAATTTGTTTTCATCAAATAATTACTTGGCTTCCTTTGTTAAATTAGACAGTAACTATTTAAAAACTAATAAGATTGAGTGGAAACTCATATTTAGAGATAGATGTTTTTGGATTGGATATGAAACGGTCGATTTGAATTTTTTTGATTTTTGGATTCAAGAAATTAAAATCCATATATGTTCAGATTGGATTGATTTTATAAGTTTGATTTTAAATCTATCAGTATGATGAGTTTCTTCTTCTTGTAAAGTGTATCAACTACTCTTGTTCTTTTGTTTCACTGTTCAGTATGAAGTATATCAGTTAGAGATAATTGATAGTTAAAGGATTACAACTTAGTTATTGTAATGAGTCTTGCAATAGAGTGAAAGGGATTAAGATTTTAATCCAAATATTACTGTAGTCTGTAATCAAATCATTGCTTGATTGCTTAGTGAAGTTGTTGTGAAACCCTATGAGGTAGGTCGTCAAGGAGGTTTCCACGTAAATATATCGTGTATATTGTGTAATGTTCTTTACTTACTTTCTTGTAGTCCAATATCATTTGTTGTTAGTACTTCTCATTCAAGGACTTGGTCCATTCACTCGTGGTGGGTTTACACTATCCATCACTTGCCTAAAATCGCTTACGCCAAATTTTTAGAATAGCACAATAGATAGCATGATGATTATAGAGTCACACTTGAAATTCATTAAACAATGGTGGATTTCATCTTTCCCTCAGTGAAACACAACCGTTGCACCTAAAGATTTTAACATTCCATATTCAAAATATAGAACAAAATATTTATGAGCAGTAATCGTACAAATTCACGTCCAACATATTATGCTGCCAAATATGGATAACGAGTAATCCATTCGTGTTGTCATAAAATTAAGTAGGGCCGAGTGTCAGAGTAATAATCCTCCTAAAGAACATAACTTTACTCAGGTAAAAGATATTTTTCATATAAATTCAAGCTCGACGTCAAAAGCATTTAGTTCAAATCACCCCGGTACTCTGCAGTGCTACATCTGCTCCTCTGTATAAACAAACCCCTGTTGTTGGGCAGCCGTCTTTGTTTTCACAGTTATAGAAACCTATTTCTCATATGAGCTGATCAGGTTAGATTCATGATTTTTTTAAATTCTTCTATTAGTGTGAAAAGATTAATCTAATGGCCAATTGCACATTGTTTAAAACTCGGTGTATAATACCAAAGATTTGTCAACAGGGAAGTTCAAACATATGACGTGGGCCTAACCCTCAACATATCACAAGCGAACTCTTACCACTTGATTAAAGCACACAGTTTCTGAAACAGTTTGCATATAATAATAGCTTATGAATCCAGTACATATAAGGTAAAACGACTAACAAAATCCTAAAGTAATAAGGTCTAAAAATGTCGTTTACGTTTACAATTTCCGTAACTGAAATAACAAGTATAATTAAATCACCTTGAGGAAAATAGACATAGTGAAAATCTTACTAGTTACTATTTGTTACTTGATTGTCCTGATCTGAGGTTTTTTCGCCTGTATTTTTTTTGCATCACTAGTTTGGTCCTCCGATGGAAAAGGAGAAACAAGGCTTTCAAGGTATATTTCCACATTATCTCGATAAGAATCATCCTTTGGATTGTATATCTTGAAACTTTGTGCAAACCTAACCAAAACTTCACCTTTATTTGACATGAAATAGGGTTTATCATGCACATATGGAGTATCATAATGATTTATGGTAAATATCTTTATACTCCTTCAAAACCCAAATTGATTATTGTTTTCTCTTGTTATAAAAAATGACAGAAATATTATTGCCCAACACTTCTAGCTGTGGAACAATATGATCTATTTCCATGTAGGAAAGCTTCTCTACGTTTCTCCATTTCTCATCAGCCAAATCAATAGAGACGATGTTCTGACTAATTTCCTTGGTATTATATCCAAGACCATAAGTAAGAGTGGCCCGAATTCTAAAATAGTTCATGTACTATGTATGGTATTATCCAAGACGATGTTCTGACTTATTATCAATAGAATATTCTTTGGTCTTTTAGTTCGGCTCGAATAAGCCTGCTGACCCATCAAATTTTAAAGTCCACGTGGATATTGACAATTCTAAAATAGTTCATGTACTATGTATGGTATTATTTAGGGTTGTTCTTCGTTATGATAAAAAATCAAACCAAACCTCAATTAGAACCAAACCGATTAAAAAACCAATATTATCACATGAAAACACCCAAAACATGCATATGGGCATGCAAGTTTAATGTTCACCACATGACGAAATACATCATCAAGTTGTAGGTGACTGTATCCTAGTCGATGTTATGTGGAGTGCTGCTTGGGATGAAATTGTAAGTAAATAATATTTGATTTTTTATTGTAAAAGACGATTTTTGTTCTATTTCTTCAATATATTGAGTCTATGATGTATCCAATTGTAGCCCTCACACAAAACAAACAATATAAAGTAGGAAGATTTTTTATGAAATTGTAAGGTTCTAATTTATGAATTTGTAAATTGAGACTTGTATGACTTGTAAGTTGTTAATATAAGTGGTATATTGTTGCAGGGGATATATGCTAATTTTACTGGAATGATGCAACGTTGCTTCAGTATTAGGAGGAACAAGTTAGAGGCACAAATGAACAAAATGATGATAGAGATTGGGGCGTTAATGACAAGGTGTAGGTGCTAATGATCATGATCGAGGTACTAATGAACAGATGGAAGAGCTAATGATCAAGATTTAAGCGCTAATGAGCAAAATGTTGTTCAAGATGGAACACTAATTAAAAGAATGATGATGAAGATGGAGGTGCACCAATGAACTGATAGAAGATGTAGTATATCAATGGGTGATGGAATAGATAATATAATTTATGGACCAACAAATTATGAAAATGCAGACATACTTTGTTACTTCTCACTTTTTAGCTTGAATTTGTGTGGGAATTGAACTATTTTATCTAGTGTGAAATAAAATTTTAAAGAATAAAAAAGTGAATTACTTTCACTTAAGACTCTTCCTCTTCGTCCTTTTAAAATAACATAGATAGATATACATAGCATATTGTGAGGATATATAATCGTGTTGAATATCATAATATTGTTCATGTTATTTCAACTTAAGTGAGAAATAGGCTTCTTAAATTTTAATGTTCACGATAAATTTAATTTACCACGCCCAATTATTAATAGTGATTATAACTATTTGTATACAATAAGTTCTCAATTTCTAATCTTTTTATTCTCATACTCAAAGATTCTAAATGTAATTCTAGTGAAAATATTTTTAATCTGTGATCTGAATATTTACACAATTATAAAATTGGATAATCATGAATCCTCTTAATCCACCACTAGATTTTTTTTACTTATTTTTTGGAATGTGAAATATAAGAGTTTCTTTTGAGCAGAAGATCAAGCAACAACTTAATTGCACGCTCATTTTTGAAGACTTTAAAGGAAAAAAAAAAAGATCAAGTAATACTGAATGAACAAGTTTAAATCTATTACCAAAAAGAAAGTGACCATTTTTTGGGAAAAGAATTATATAAAATATAACTTGAAGATGGTACAGTAAGCAAATATTTTTAGAGCACGGAGAAAAACATCAAAAACCTTGTTGTATTCTAAAATTTCTATAACTCAAACGGAATCTAAAGACTCCCATCTACACCAAAAGAGGACAAAAAAAACCACCCGTACTCCACTTTCGTCTTCTTCAGTTTAGGATTCATATTTCTAATCTAGTGTTCTTCCAGGAGAGCTCATCACTGAAATTCTCCTAAGGTTTCAGGTGAAACACCTCCTAAGATTCAAGTGTGTTTCAAAATTCTGGCTTGGTTTAATTTGTAGCCTTGAATTTGTCCGTAGATCTGCTAATGACAAGACCTTCCATAGGTTTATGTTGACGTTTGATTCACCTGAAAACAATCTTAAGAACTCTCCCATTAATTCTTTATTTTATGACCATGGTACTAAGACAATTGACGTGGATTATCTTCAAAATATATCCTATGAATCTACTAAGTTTGTGGGTTTTGTCAATGCGTTGATTTGTGTTGTATAGAGGAAAAAGATGTGTTTTCTCTGGAATTTGTCATTTAGGAAGCTGATGAAATTTCCTAGTTCTAGAACCGATTCCTTTTAAATGTATGGTTTTCGATAAGATGAGCTTAATGATGATTATAAGGTAATGGCAATCACTAGGATTATGGGTGATGACAATTCAGGCTATATTGTGGACAAATATATAGACTAATAGTAATTCTTGGAAACGTTATGGATGATA